>NC_136760.1:1388314-1765814 GCF_936440315.1 Barbus barbus | reverse complement strand
TTTCAGGATTATTTGATTAACAGAAAGTTCAAAAGAACAGCATTTATTTGAAACAGAATACACTTGTAACATTATAAATGTCACTTTTGATCAATTTAATGCATCCTTGATTAAAAGTATTAATTCATTTTAAAAATATATATCAAAAAGAGTAGTTTATGTTTGATTAATTAGACATGACAAAAGATAATGCACTTGACAAAGCCATAAACCAAAACACCTGTCCTCAAGGCAAATAAAAACATGTATTAAAAGATGAATTCCAAACTAATAATAAAGTATGAACTGAAATGAAGCTCTGATTAAAAAGCAGCTAATATCTAGATGTGCTCACAGCGTCCTCTAGTGTCCAAAATCATGCCATCACAGTACATGAGCTCAACACAATTCACAAACAAACACGTCTAGTATTGTGTTCTTCTCCCTGAATTAAAACTAAAAATTAAATATGTCAACATACTCCCATCAGAATGAGAAAACCAGTGGAAAATCGTAGTGATTTTGACAATTGCATGCAATTTGCGCAAACAGCATTTAACCATCCTTCCTTTATTTCTACAAAGATCCCATTAGAGACTGAGGTGGAAGGCAGTTTATGCTCGATGTAAACTATGGATTTCAAGCCCTCAGTAGAAGCATCATAAACAATAAAATGATGCTAAAAGTCTCGTATGAAAGACTGAATCCGTTTCACAGTTGTATAGATAAAAACACTACCGTTTTTGCACCCCTGTGACCTGCATAATTGATTTACAGGATAATACTGAATATGAGGGCTGATACAGGAGCCATTACCCATCCAAGCACAAATCAAGATGTTTTACTGGCGCTTGCTCTGCAGCACTCCCCTCCAGTCGTCGGCCCAGGACTGAAGGCGTCTCTGGGATGAATTTGACGGCAGGTGCTTGTTGTGGCAGGCAGTGAACAGGACATGCTCCCAGGACGGATTGGGCTCCACACCTGCGGCAGAAACACAAAGACGTCGTTCCTGCAGAGCTCGTGTGGGTCTGGAGCGGTAAAGCAGGCTCTTACTCACCCAGGATATCAGGTTTGTCATCGATGAGGATGTCTCCGGTCACTATGGTCTTGTCTCTGGTCAAGATGATCTGCTCCAGGAACTCGGAGCCCAGATGTTTCTCCACCCAGGCATACTGGGGACAAACACACTTCATTAGAGGAAGCCATGGAAACAGGTGGAAACGCACTGAAATCTGGTTCAAACTGCTTGTGTGTGTGTTTATTTTGCATTTATTTTACACATTCAAAACAGCATATTGGGTAAAAACATTTTTTAATCTTCACTATAAGTTTAATACTTTTTCTAATTGCTGTTAAATAAATCATCAATAAAAAGGGGAAAAAAATCTATATAATATCCTGCTCTCATCAAACTCCCAGCAATGGGATTGCTTCAATTTAGTATTACATGTTTCATATAAATGTACATAAAATAAATAATAATTAAATTTAATATTTTTTTCTGCTCAAAAGGCAGAATATGAAAATAACAGATGAACAGATGTACCAAAACATAATAATTACTCTAACATTAACTCATTTAAATCTGGAAATAAATAGACAGTTACTTTGTTATTTTGACTAATTTCACGAAAAGTTATTTTGTAAAACAAATAAGAAATATTTCAGATTATTTTAGGTCACTAAGTTAATGAACAGCCACTAATCAAGTGAAATTGAGCAGCAATTCTGTTAAAATATTTTTGTTTCTAAAGTCTAAAGAAACATACTATGTCAAACTAAATTATTAATTATAATTTATTATGATGTCAGGATATTTTTGACTTTGTCAAATGAGTTTTATTTCTATTCATCAGACATTCAAGAGATGTGTTCAATTTAATTTTGAATAAATTTATATATTAAAAAAAATGGGTCGGAAATGACCGTGTCCTTGTTACATAAATAAGTACCAAGTATTATGAATTAACACCATGTACTTACTATATGTTTGGGGTTTGGACTCATTTACACATAATTGACTGTTATTAAGGACACACTTAAATAAAGAAATGAATATCAGGTCACTGACCCTGAATAGTGGACAAGGACTTTGGACCCCACTATATACACAATCAATCAATCAATCAACCAATCAGATCAAAGTCCATCTATAAATGAAGCTCCACCTCAGTTTAAGGGAATCTTACCTTTTCATACGGACAGTAGCTGTAATGTTTGATAGGACTGGTGCAAATGAAGACATCTGTACTGGGTGAAGGAAAGAGAAACTAAGCAAGAGTCATTTTATAACTAGCAAACTAAACATGTACTCAAGGCAGATTACTAGCTGTGCTTTTATGCAAGACGGGAGGTTAATAACTGGGTGAAGTAGTTCATCTGTAATTTACTGCGACTGTCACACAAACAAACACTTCAGATTAACATATGAAATGAATCACAGAACTAGTACAGCAAGACAACGTCCCGCAGACACGGGCTTGAATCTGTAAGTGTTTTGTGGATCAAATGTCTGGTTGAACTTACTTCTCCATCTTGGCCATCTCCTTCACCGCCTCCACTCCTCCAGGAAGAGGCTCCAGGTCAATGAAGAAGTTTTTGGACTGCCATATGCTGATGGCCTTTTCCTGCAGTCAATGCAAACTTTGATTATTGTCATTCAACATTAATGCAAAATTTCTTATCATGATTATAGTGACCGAAATGATCAGTATTATCACGGTATTATTAAAATAGTGCTGTCAAATGATTCATTACGATTAATCGCATCCAAAATAAAAGATTTGGTTTACATAATATATGTGTGTAATATACAGAAATACTCACACATACAGTATATATTTTGGAAATATTTACATGCATACATTTATATTCTTATATTTTATAAATATATAAACATAACATATTTTTCTTAAATATATACATGCATGTTTCTGTGTATTAATATATATATACACAACACACACACATATATTATGTAAACTAAATCTTTTATTTTGGATGCGAATAATCGTTTGCCAGCAACACTAAGACAATAACATTACCAATGATGTCCGAATTTAAAATGTCAACATGACTGACAATAATTTATTTAATAACATGTTCAAATATCATGTAAATGTTCAAATAAAGCTTTAAAAAAAGTTTCTTAAACCTCACATTTCAGCCTTTAAGTAAAGGGTCAAAATGATAATTAATTAATAAATTATGTATATTATCTGAATTGTTTAAATGTGTAGAAGCTTGTTTTTCATTAACCGGTCAAAATGTACAGCAGGGCATGCAAATGTGGTCTATTTTATGACCAGACAGAAGCTGCTGCACAGGAGCTGAATGTGAATGTAATTCTCTGTAAATCCAGTCTCTGACAGCAGGTGGCGCTTCTGGAGCAGCAGAATTACAGCTGTTTCCCGTAACCTCCAGCGCTGCGATTAAAACACTACTTTATTAGGCATCACATGGAGCCAAGATGAAAATAAAATGCCACTCAATCTGTTCTGAAAACAGTCAGAACCTTCAGAGGAAATATATATATATATATATAATATATGTGTGTGTGTGTGTGTGCCTGAGACTGATGTAACTAGTTAGTTGGAAAGCCAGTCTCCTAGTTTAACCAGCTGTTAAAATACCTCAAACCGTTCTAAAATTAACCAACATTGTGTGGTTTAGGATAACAGCAAAACCAGTTTAGACCTAACCTTTTAAGGTCTACTGTATCATACTTGATATAGGCCTATGAATTTATAAGGTATGTAAATGCCTTTATTAACAAGTAAAAGCTCTTTTAGTGTAATTGTAGAAACGTCCAGCTTCATCTGGTGCTTCATGTGTCTTTCTCTGACAAATCTTGACTGATTTTTATCAACTAAATGTAAGAATAACTAGTAATATTTCCAGATGAACACTTACTGAAGCAGCTCAGCTTTACTTGATTCTCCATCAATCTTTTTTGTTTTTTTTAGTAAAATCAGTGCGTCTCAAATCTGATCATCAGGACCTTTAGAGGAGTGTTTGTTTCCAGAAGCTTTACTTTCACTGTTCCTCAGCGTTTATTTCTTCATCTCTCAATCAGCGTTAGATTGCATTGCATGTTTGGATCATTTCAATCTCATCTTACTAAGATATACAGTATTATTGGCAATATAGAGCGACAAACTGATATTTATATAATTTTATGTCAGTATCTGCTGTACTGATTTACATTACAAGCCTTCGAAGTTTATACTGTTTGGTCACATATCAACATCTACAGTTCTACATCAAGATTTTGCTATCCTAAAATCTTTCCTCCATGTACACTACGAGTAAAAATAACTCTTTTCTATTTGAATATATTTAATTTAGTGATTTCAAAACTGATTTTTGAATATAATTACTCTAATCATTCTAATTTGCTGCTCAAAAAACAATTGTGTTGAAAACAGCAGAGTATATATTTTTTCAGGTTTCTTTCGTTCAGAAGAACTTATATAAACCTTTTGTATCATTATAAATGTCTTTGACCAGTTTAATGCATGCTTTGCTAAATAAAAGCATTCATTTCTATAATAAATGATACTGATTCAAATCTTTTGGTGTATAATGTTACAGAAGCTTTCCATTTAAGATAAATGATGCTGGAAATTCAGCTTTGATCACAGCAATAAATGACACTAAAACATATTCACAGCTATTTTAAATAGTAATATATTTCACAATATGACTGTATTTTGGATCAAATAAAAGCAGGTGAGTCTATCAGACAATAGGAGTCTAATATGATATGATGTCTTCCACACACACTTACACACAGATCACTCCTCATGTCTCCATACTGTGTGGACACCCAGAACCCTCTTCTGTCCTCTAAAGATATAAAAGGCTCTCTTGGGAACTTCTGCTTGTACTTCTTTAAGAATCCTCCCTCGAAGTCCGCGATGACTCCGTCCATATCCAGCAGCACCCTCAGTCTGCGCTCAGTAGTGCTTCTCTCGACACATCTCGCTATCCTCGCTACTAAACTCATGATTAGCTCATAGAGGCTGCTGTGTGCTCATCTCTTGCTGTTGATCTGCTTGTAAACGCGTTTGTTGGGTCTGAGGCTCTCATGTTTTTGTTGAATTGCAGCGTCGCGTATCTGTATTTGTTTACAGCTGTGTATCAAACGCTATGAAGCCCGTTACTGTTACACTAAAATGTTTACGTTCTCAAAAATCATGCTGTAATCTGGTGGCTATAATCTCCACCTGAGATTACAGGCAAAGAGAGAGATCCCACACCCTTCATCCTTTCCCTCAAAGGGACCAACAGGAAGTCGAACAGTCGGGTTCCGGAAGTTAACGCCCTGTTTATTTTCTCCACAGGGAAACTGATTTTAAGCGATAAACATTAAAGATAGACCTACTGTGAGCTCAGAGGATGTTAATCGATGCTGTGTGCTTCTGGCGAAGTGTTTATATCCACTTCATGATCGTGTTTAACAGCGGAGTCCCTGGTGAAAAACTACATTTCCCATGATTCCCTCGCAAGTGAGTGGCGCCAAAACTCTTTTAAAACGTACACAATCATTATCTTTATATCAATAACTGTATTTTTTTATTTTAGTTAGTTTTAATTTTGTTTCCATTACGTCATTGTAGTTTACAGTCTTGCACTTTAATCGTTTGTCTGAAATTCAAATACTTTTTGGTTCAAATCACCTCGGAGCTGCTTGATTTGATTCATGGCTTACAAATAATCTACTTTTAATGGGAACTCTTTTCAGTACTTTATAAGAAATCGTTTTATGATGTATATAGTATATTAAAATATTATTTGTGGCTATCGCCCCGCTTATTATTATTATTATTTTTCTCTTTCTCTGAAATGATGGAAAATATAAAGAATTAACCTATAATACATTACATTATTATTTAACAGATAATATGTAAAATGCTCGTCTCTCCAGTCAGAAAATCTTTGTTTTGCACCGGAAGAAGTCCTGACACGTTTATTTCTTAAAGACACATCGATTTCAGATGCAATATCCTGCGAGCTTTTGATGTAAATAAAACATTTAGCTCTAAATACATAACATATATATTTGTGTGTTGAAATATTTAAACATAATCTCAAAAAATATAATTCGCTTTCCAGCAGGAAAGATCTCGTGCCTGAGATCTCGTGGAATCTCAGCTGTCACTCAAACCTCGCGATATTTGCGTGCTGTTGGCGGCTGAGGGCCCGTCTCTTCTGTACAGGAGAGCTGTTTCTGATATTTGAATGAAAAACATCTTCCCAAAAGCGCAAAACGATGGCTTCGGCTCTGGAGCAGTTCGTGAATAACGTGCGGCAACTCTCCGCTCAAGGTACCGGCGTTTACACGGTTCGCGAGCACTCAGAATAACGAATACATGCGCTAACTAGCTTAATGCTAAAGCCGTTAGCGCGATAGCATGCTAGTTGTTTATATATCAGGCAGTAACACATGGCGTTTGTTTATCTTATTCTGTTCGTCCAAGTGGAAATAAAAAACTAAATGCTGCAGAACAAAGCTTATACATGGACTGCTTGGCTTTTACACCAGTGAAATGACTGGAGGTGTCATGTTAGCTGAGTCATTTATAAAATATGGTATAAAATGCCACCATAACAATACTACGACACTTTCTCTGTCACATGCAGCCAATTTTCGATCAGAAGGACAGGTTATTATTATTTAAAAGCTAAATATGAGATCTTGATTGTGTCTATATTTGCGTTAAACTGATGTGAAATCATGTTTTCATTCATAATGCTGTGTTTCTCAGGTCAGATGACTCAACTGTGTGAGCTGATCAATAAAAGCGGGGAGCTTCTAGCCAAGAATCTCTCCCATCTGGACACTGTTCTGGGAGCGTTGGACATCCAGGAACATTCCCTCGGTGTTTTAGCTGTTTTGTAAGTCAGTGACTTGTTGACTTGCAGCGGATGTCTTTAATGGCCATTTGAAAAAACGGTGGTGTCTTTTAATTGTATTGCAGGTTTGTGAAGTTTTCCATGCCAAACATCCCTGATTTTGAGACCCTGTTTTCCCAAGTCCAACTCTTCATCAGCACCTGCAATGGAGAGCACATCCGATACGCCACAGACACATGTACGGAAACACATCAGCGGTATAAACGCATTCTCTTCATTGTGCTTTATAATCTGTGCTAATATGTTGTGTTTTATTCCTGCATGCAGTTGCTGGTCTGTGCCACCAGTTGACAACCGCCCTTGTAGAAAGAAAACAGGCAAGTGTCTCTTGATCATTTTGGAGTTGTTACCTTTGCATGATAAAGCTGACATTAAGTTTTCTCTTACTTTACAGCCTTTGCGTGGAATAAGTATAATTAAACAGGCCATAGACAAGATGCAGATGAACACAAACCAGCTTACCTCAGTGCATGCAGACCTGTGTCAGGTGAGTCAACTATTAGATTTAAGAGCTGTGAAAAACTGGTCATTTGATGCCCTTAAACATTTATTACTTTACAGGTAATTAAAGGAATAGTTCATCCAAACATTCCAAGATGTAGATGAGTTTGTTTCTTCATCAGATTTGGAGAAATGTAGCATTACATCGCTTGTTCAGCAATGGATCCTCTGCAGTGAATGGGTGCCGTCAGAATGAGAGTCCAAACTAGGGCTGAACGATTAATTTAATTTGCGATATGAAAAAAAACAAAATTTTTCAATCGCAGAGGCTGCGATTATAATTGTGTGGTATGGATGTCAGAGTGTGGTTTGTATGTGTGTCATAAAAACAAATTGTGTGTGTGTTCTTGTAAAAATTGAGAGAGAGAAACTCTTGTAAATCACAAATCCAAGCACTGTGTGCAGCAGCAGAGTTTTGCTGGCATCTAATGGGGAAAATGTGGTACTGCGCCCAAACAAAATTTGACTGAAAGCTCATTTTTTGAGATATCAACCTCAAATTTGGAACACAACTTGTTTAGATTTATGGCTTTGATTTTCTAGCAGGTTTAGAGTTCAACATGTTTCATATATAAAATATTGTTCATAAATCATTTTCATAAACTTAAACCTGTATAACGTTTTTTTGGTTTCACTTTTTAAACTTTTTTTACTTCAAAAAATAATATGCCATGGGTCTTCTTTAAACAAGACCAAACTTAAGTCTGTGCTTCCAATTTTTATGACTTTTTTTGACATGGACATTACATCATCGTAACAAATAGGCCTGGCCTACAGAAAATAACATTTATGTTTAATATTGTGTTGGTCATACAATGATTTATTGCTTGTCTTTGTTGAATAATACAGAACATAAAGAGCTTTAAAAAATAATTGCAAATTAAATCGCAATATTGGTAAAAAAAAAAGTGCAATTAGATTATTTTCCAAAATCGTTCAGCCCTAGTCTAAACAGCTGTTAAAAACATCACAATAATCCACACCTCTCCAGTCCATCAGTTAACATCTGGAGAAGACGTTTTCAACTTCAAACTGTTGTTTAGGGCTAATCTACGAGTTCATAATCCATAATAACGATGGATGGACTGGAGTGGTGTGGATTAATGTGATGTTTTTATCAGCTGTTTGGACTCATTCTGACGGCACCCATTCACTGCAGAGGATCTTGTAAGCAACTACACAGTTGCCATAACATTGTGTAGTACCAGGAAATCCCTCAAAATTCAAAATATTATTGAAAAATATAGTCCAAAAATATTTTGACCACAAATGTGATCCCTATGTGATGGATGCCAGAGGGTGAAATGTTCTTGATCGTTTGATGTTTATTGTGTAACTAACGATTCGGTCCTATGTTTGCAGTTATGCCTTTTAGCGAAGTGCTTCAAACCTGCAGTCCCATTCCTGGAGTTAGACATGATGGATATTTGCAAGGAGAACGGAGCGTATGACGCAAAGCACTTTCTATGTTTTTACTACTATGGAGGCATGATCTACACGGGTCTGAAGAACTTTGAACGGGCGCTGTATTTTTTTGAGCAGGTATTTATTTATTTTTACACAGTTTTACTTCTGCTAATGCTGGGACAGTACCGCTAGACATTCTATATGTTGGCCTTTTGGCGATTATTAAAAAATCTGTTCAAAATTCTACTTTTTATTTATTTATAAGGAAAGTTGATCATTTTACTAAACAGCAGTTACGGCCTAGTATATTCCAAATGTTTAATGTAGAGAAAAAAAACATCATACAAATGTACTTAAATATAATCTAGGCATGTTTTTCACAAAATGAACATTTAATCATTTTTAAGTTTCATGCACAACAATACATGGTAATAAACAACAGTATTTACTTACTAAAACATTTGATTTGATTCAATATCATTAAGTGATGGCACTAATGAATCAGAATTGATGCATTGAGGTAAAATGAATCAAATTCAGTTTTTGCTGTTCAAGTCTTAATGAAAACTTAATAACCAAATAAAAAGCACATCAAAATCATTGTGATATTCACAATTAATATGACATTATGAATGATTTGTAAACATCTGGAATATTTTCCATTTTCATGTCTGTTGTCTAAGCATCACTTTTGCACTTTCTGTCTATTTTCAGGCAATAACCACTCCGGCAATGGCTGTCAGTCACATCATGTTAGAAGCATACAAGAAGTACATCCTGGTGTCCCTCATCCTTCATGGCAAAGTACAGCAGCTCCCCAAATACACATCACAGATCGTGGGCCGGTTCATAAAGGTGAGTCTTTCTGCCTCGACACCGTGGCTTTGGATTGACTGAAAAGACCCCGTGAGCTCATCATGTTTTGTGTGTGTGTGTGTGTTTGTGACGTAAAGCCCCTCAGTAACGCTTACCACGAGCTGGCTCAGGTCTACGCCACCAACAACCCCACTGAGCTGCGCGCTCTGGTCAACAAACACAGCGAGGCGTTTACACGAGACAACAACACCGGCCTGGTCAAACAATGCCTGTCCTCGGTCTACAAGAAAAACATTCAGAGGCTAACCAAGGTCTGAACTTTCTCTAATGGCATGTTCTGCATGTATTACAGCAGTATACTGTTAGTAGGGCTAATCAACTTCTTTAATCGAATTCATAACATTCATTCATTGCAGATTAATTGCACATCAATTTGGGCTGAGAAATTACCCCAAAAAATCATTTAGAGTCAATCTTGTGGTAGACATTACAAAAAAAAGTAGCTTACTTTGGTTCAGTATAGACTTCATTATACACTAGGGCTGCCCGATTATGGCAAAAATCTTAATCACGATTGTTTTGGTCAATACTGTAATCATGATTATTTAACACTATTATTAGTGGGTCTTATAACGAAAGCTTAATACGAGTGATTCATTACACCAAATATACACTTTCTGTAAATAAGGTTGCTATGAAATGTACATTTTAGATACAAGCAAAATTTTCAATACCATTCTCAATACCACATCAGAATACTAGGGTAAGTTATATAAGTTACAAAAAAAGTCCTCAATAAGCAGCCAGTAATATGATAAAAACAAAAAAGCAAAGGTAAAAACAATAGAAAAAAACGATACAAATGAAATAAACAGTGCTTTAAGGTTCTTGTGCAAGTCTAAAGTATTCCGCTAACAGCCTGCTACAGAAATTGAATAATCAAATGTAAAATAAAACGGCATAGTCTTCACTGTAAGAATTAAAACTTGCTTTATTTCGTATTAAAGCTACAAAAGTCCTTCAGTCAAGAGAAGTGAGTGATTATCTCTTTCTTTTGTTTGATTAATATTACAGATGGCAGAAGGAATGTTACCCGTTGTCGCTTTAAGAGCCGCACAGATCCAATATAATGTTACACGTGTGTTTTCATTCTCAAATGTTTACGTTCACTTAAGACATAACTGATGAGGGTTTACATGAATAATCACCAAGCAAGTTCTATTTCATGCTTTTAAAAACACGAACAAGTCTAATAAACATGAATAAATCAAGCACGTCCCATTTTTGTGAAAATCACATGATTTTACTGATTTGAACGATACATTTGGGCTTTTATGGAGGAGTGAAACCACACCTCTGGAAAGGGGCGGAATGGGATGCAATAATCATTTTATGTCGATTATTGGATTTTCATAATCGTTTTAAGTCAGAAATCGAAACGTTTGATTAATTGCACAGCCTTATTACACACTACGCTACAATGCCATAAAAGGGTTTTTATGAAGTGCCAGTTTGGTATATTCACACAGGCTGTTCAGCAATTAGAATTGCAAAAATAATCCTGAGATTAATGGGTTTTAAATAGGCATTCCTGTTTTTGTTTTTTAAATGAATATATGAATAATGAAACCGTAATCTCAGTTCAACTAAACAGAAATGGTCATCTCTGTTCTTGTGATTGACAGACGTTCTTGACATTATCCTTACAAGACATGGCGAGTCGAGTTCAGCTCTCCGGCCCACAAGAAGCCGAGAAATACGTCCTACATATGGTATGAACTCAGCCTCACCATGACATTCAGATGCGTTTTACATCTCAATCACTTGACGTTTCATATTCATTTAACATTTGAGGTTTGTGCTCAAATCTTTCATCTCTCAGATCGAGGATGGAGAGATTTATGCAAGTATTAACCAGAAAGATGGCATGGTCTGTTTCCATGACAACCCTGAGAAATACAACAACCCTGCGATGCTCCACAAAATCGACCAAGAGGTTTGTAATGATCTTCATTCAGTGCTCGTGTACAAGAGAACGAGATCAAGTTAAGCACCAGAGAGCATTTTATCTTCTTAATCATTATTATTTCAAGGGCATTTGAGAGAAATATTAATAATATGCATAGAAAACTCAATATATTATATAATGTTCAACAAATAATAGTCAGAAGATCATATCAAGTTCATAAACGCATAAAGATAACAAAATGTTGTTTATTATAATATAATAAAATAATATTATAAATGCAGTAAAAAAAAAAGTAATATTGTGAATAATTACAATTTAAAATAACATATTTTCTATTATTTATTATAATATAATGAAATAAATATTGTTAAAACAGTAATATTGTGAGATATTACAATTTAAAATTATTGTTTTCTATTTTTTCCATTTATTGTAATAACAGTAATATTGTGAAAAACTGCAATTTAAAATAACTAATTCCAATTTTTTGTTTTGTTATAGCAATAAAATAATATAAATGTTACAGATACAGTAAACAGATGTTGTGAAATGTTAATACAACTTAACATTTATTTTATATTCTATATATATATATATATATATATATATATATATATATATATATATATAACCAAGATGGCGCCGCTGATGGCAGCTATTGCGCGTTGCTCTTCAGTGTTTGTACTGTTTTTCATGTTTTTTGTTTTTCAAATAAGATCAGTTTTACCAGGGATGACCTGCTGAACATTCGGCAGAACACACCACAAAATCTTTTACCGGATTTAGATTTTTCGGATGTTTTGCTGGACATTGTAGTTGGCGGAGCAGTAGCTCTGGTCAAACGCTACAGGAGGTGCAGGCGGGGGAAGAGAGCTGGAGCGCTCGTGAAGCTTCGTCAGCGCGGATTTCGAACGGCGTTGCCTAGCATCCATCTGGAGAATCTCCGCTCTCTACCCAAAAAAACGGATAAACTCCTTCTGCTCTCCCAGACAAACAAGGACTTTTCTAACTGTTTCTAACTCTGCTGCCCTGTGTTTCATGGAAACCTGGCTAAATGGCGACATACCGGACAGCGCGATTCATCTGATTCACCTAATTACCAGCTGATCAGAGCAGATCGTGATGCGGAATCAACGGGGAAATCACGCGGCGGCGGGACGTGCTTTTACATCAATGAGAGGTGGTGTACAGATGTAACTGTGTTAAAGAAGATGTGCTGTTCAGATCTAGAAACGCTCTTCTTTAACTGTAAGCCGTTCTACTCGCTGCGGGAGTTCTGCTCGTTCGTTCTCGTGAGTGTCTACATTCCACCGCAAGCGCATGTGAGCTCAGCTTTACAGAAACTCGCTGATCTGATCACAGAGAGTGAGCAACAACACCCGGACTCTGTTTTAATCATTCTAGGGGACTTTAATAAAGCAAATCTCTTCCGTGAACTGCCAAAATACAGACAGCATGTTACATGTCCCACCAGAGACAGTAATATATTGGATCACTGTTACACAACAATAAAGGACGCATATCACTCGGTTCCACGAGCAGCTTTAGGACTCTCTGATCACTGTTTGATTCATCTTATTCCGACCTACAGGCAGAAACTTAAATCTGCAAAGCCTGTATTGCGATCTGTTAAAAGATGGACTAATGAAACAGAGCGGGATTTACAAGCCTGTTTCGACCTGACTGATTGGACTGTTTTTGAAGCTGCGGCAAATGATCTGGACGAGCTCACAGAGACTGTAACATCTTATATCAGTTTCTGTGAGGACATGTGCATTCCTACCAGGACTCATCTAATCTACAACAACGACAAACCATGGTTCACTGCAAAACTCAGACAGCTCCGTCAGGCCAAAGAAGATGCTTACAGAAAAGGGGATAAAGTCTTGTACAAACAGGCCAAATACACACTGGAAAATGAGATCAGAGTGGCAAAGAGGAATGATTCTGACAAGCTAAGGAAAAAAATTATCTTCCAGTGATCCCCACACCTACAATTCAAATCAGCGAAGATGATGTGTGCCAGGTCTTCAGGAAGAACAAAAGAAGGAAAGCACAAGGCCCAGACGGTGTGTCACCAGCCTGCCTAAAAATCTGTGCTGATCAGCTGGCCCCCATCTTCACACAGATCTTCAATAGATCACTGGAGCTGTGTGAAGTCCCCTCATGCTTCAAACGCTCCACCATCATCCCCGTCCCAAAGAAACCCCAAATTACTAGACTTAATGACTACAGACCTGTGGCCCTAACGTCTGTAGCCATGAAATCATTTGAAAGACTGGATTTGGCTTATCTGAAGGACATCACTGGTCCCTTACTGGACTCCCTGCAGTTTGCCTTCAGAGCAAAAAGGTCTGTGGATTATGCAGTCAACATGGGACTGCACTTCATCCTGAAGCATCTGGACAGACCAGGGACTTATGTGAGGATCCTGTTTGTGGACTTCAGCTCCGCTTTTAACACCATCATCACGGAAACCCTTCAGAATAAACTAACCCAGCTCTCCGTCTCCACCTCCGTCTGTCAGTGGATCAATAGCTTCCTGACAGACAGCAGTTAGTAAAGCTTGGCAAATTCACATCCAGCACTCGTACCATCAGGACTGGAGCTCCTCAGGGCTGCGTACTCTCCCCACTGCTCTTCTCCCTCTACACCAACAACTGCACATCTAAAGACCCCTCTGTCAAGCTCCTGAAGTTTGCAGATGACACCACACTGATTGGCCTCATCCAGGACGGTGACGAGTCTGCTTACAGACAGGAGGTTAAGGAGCTGGCTGTCTGGTGCAGTCTCAACAACCTGGAGCTTAGCACGCTCAAAACTGTGGAGATGATCGTGGACTTCAGGAGAAACCCCCCCTGCTCTCCCCCCACTCACCATCATGAACAGCACTGTGACTGCAGTGGAGTCATTCAGATTCCTGGGCACCACCATCTCTCAGGACCTGAAGTGGGATATTCACATAGACTCCATTGTCAGGAAGGCCCAGCAGAGGTTGTACTTTCTTCACCAGCTGAGGAAGTTCAACCTGCCACAGGACTTACTGAAACAGTTCTACTCCGCCATCATTGAATCCATCCTCTGCACCTCAATAACTGTCTGGTTCAGCTCAGCTACCAAATCTGACCTCAGAAGACTACGGAGGGTAGTCCGGACTGCTGAGCGGATCATTGGTACAACCCTCCCCACTCTCCAAGAACTGTACTTATCCAGAGTGAGCAAAAGGGCTGGCAAAATCACTCTGGACCCCTCACATCCAGCACACTCCCTCTTTGAACTGTTACCATCTGGTCGACGCTACAGAGCTCTGAGCACCAGAACGACCAGACACAGAAACAGTTTCTTCCCTCAGGCAATCCATCTCATGAACACTCAACAATAAACGTGGAACACACAACGAATACATTCACCACACTCACTTCTTTTATTTTTATTTTCTCATTTCTAATTTGCACATACTTGACCTGTACATACATAGTTGTCTATATTATATATTGTGTTTTTGCTGCTTTGTACATTGCCTATTTGGATATTTGTTTATAATTCTTTTATTACCTGTGTCCTGTCCTGTTACTGTCTTTCTGTTGCACTGTGGAGCTTCTGTCAATACAACAAATTACTTGTATGTGTAAACATACTTGGCTAATAAAGCTCATTCTGATTCTGATTCTAAATTAAAGTTTTTTTTGTTCAAAATCTAAATACACTCATAATATGCTGCAGGTATTGGGATTTTGAGAAACGTAAAAATAAAGGCAAAATATTTCAGATTCTGCACTTGAAATGCAATATAATGTTTATGCACCACTGCATTAATGGCAGTCGTTTTGTAGTGTTATCCACTGATGCCTCACTGTTATCTGTCTTGACTCTGATGCAGATGCTGAAATGTATAGAGTTAGATGAAAAACTAAAGTCCATGGATCAAGAAATCACTGTAAACCCCCAGTTTGTGCAAAAGGTACTAGTCTGAACAAGCTCATGAATCATCAATTCAATTACAGGCTTCTAAAGGACAAGCTTTTATAACCAGGTGGTCTGTTCTTTGTTTTAGAGCATGGGAATGCAAGAGGATGACGTCGGCAGCAAGACGTCGAGCTACTCTTGAGGCCCTTGGGCGGATCGCTGCTTTGCTCACATCCCCTTCCTCGTCCTAAAGCTGGAAGACCTTCATGAGAGCAAAATCAGTTGGACTAAATCGGAGGAAAACATAAATGTGTGGAATGACCTTTTTTTGGTTCTGTCACAGCGCACCCTAAACAAGAACTTGTTTTTGTCAGTGTTTATTTATCAATGCTTGGTTGACATGCCACTGCATCATTTATGGTCATACAAATAAAGATACTGGACTTCTTTGTTCAAAAGAGTTGTGGAAATTGCATTTGTGTACACAGAATGAAATAAAGAAACCATCTTAAGATCATTTGAACGGGTAGATTGTCATCCAATCCATGCTAAATATTATGCCGTGTTCTCATCTCCAAACTGTATCTTCAGGCTTGCTGTCTCCATTTAGTGCATTGACATTTATGCGATCTTTCGGCGGCTCAAAGACTGACAGCTTCTCTACTTTTCATGCTCTTTCACCCAAAGTCAGTCTCAAGTTAACCGAATAATGCGTCGGTTGATCTAATGTTTTCTTCAGCCTGGAGGTTGCCTGCTGTTCCTGCAGTGATTCAGCATTCAGACATGGCCCGTGGTGAAGGAGTTGCTCCGGCCCTCTAGAGGTCTCTCATATTTGGGCTTTACCATAAATAGATTACTCATCAAATACCTAGAAACTACTGCTACTAGAGCCTAGGTTCCACCAAAAACGGGTTTAACCCCCGAATTATGGGAATATTGACTTGTAATATTTATAAACAATTTTGGTGTCATTACCAAATTACATGATAATATTTTTTAACACTTCATTTAGCAATTTTCCGGTGTTTCCTGAGAGGAAAGTCTTGTGTCACTGCCAAATTATATCAGAAAATTAAGGTTTGTCTTGTTAAATAGGGTTCGTTTCCTTACAACATTATTTATAAGCAATTTATTAAAGCTATCGGGGTGTTCCTTGCATGAGAGGAATGTCTTATATTCCTCTGTCTCACAAAATTGAGTGTTGTCTTGTTCAGTTTCAGTTTTACTGAGGCTTCATTTTCTTGAAATATTATTTAGAAACAATTTTATTAATTTTGTAATATTGTATATGCCTGTGTCACTACCACACTGGATCATAAAATTGAGGTTTGTGTTGTTACATAGTTTGTTTTCTTAATATAACTTATAAATAATTAATTATTGGGATGCTTCTTGACAGAAATGTCTAATATTTCTGTATCACTATTAAATCATAAAATTGATGTTAAATTTCAAATAACCTTCCTTTAATATTACTTATAAACAATTCATTAAAGAATTTGGGGGGGTATTTTTTTGGTTTTTTTTTTGAGAGAGGAATGCCTTATACTCTTGCATCTAAGATTAGATCATAAAATTGAGGTTTGCCTTGTTAAATAAGGTTAATTTCCTAACAATATTATTTATAAAGAATTTATTAAAGTTATTAGGGTGTTTCTTGAGAGGAGCGTCTCATATTCCTGTCACTAGCACATCACATAAAATCAAGGGTTAAATTTAAATTTTACAGAGGCTTCATTTTCTTGTAATATTGTTTATAAACAAATTTTAAACTATTTGATTTTATAATATTGTATAGCCACTAACGCATTAGATTATAAAATTGAGATTCGTGTTGTTAAATTTCATTTTATTTTCTTGTAATATAACTTATAAACAATTAATTATTGGGATGTTTCTTGAGAGAAAAGTCTTATATTTCTGTGTCACTACTAGACCATGCAATTGAGGATAAATTTCAAATAACTTTACTGTAATATTACTTTATAAGATTTTGGGATACTTTCTTTTATTTTATCTTATTTTTTTTTAGTTTTTTTTTTTTTTTTAGAGAGGAATGTCTTACATTTTTGTGTCTAAATTAGATCATAAAATTGAAGTTTGTATTATTTAATGTCAGTTTAGCTGCAAGCAGGCTTCATTTTCTTTAAGCATAACATTAGTTTATCCAGTCCTCATTAAATATTCTGCTTCCGTTTCCATTAATATTTACTCAGTCCTTGTGAGCAGGAAAGAGATGCTCCACTTTCACACTCATGACACCGATTTCCAATTTTTCACAACTTGAATGCAGGTAGGCATGTGGATGTTTTCTACTTGAATGACATAACCAACAAGAAAAGAAGGACCGACGCGAGGCGCGACGCAGCCAATCGCAGCCGCTCCTGCGGCGTACAAGTCTGAACAAAGACAAGCGGCCGCGCCAGCCAATCATATTTGATAGTTCTCAAAAGCGGGCGGGAGTTCAACGGAAATGACACGGGCGCTGGCCAATCGCAGCCACGAACCGCAAGCCATCCGCCAATCGGCGTTTAACCTCGCAAGGATTGCGTCGCCCACGGTGCTCAGTTGAATTCCATCGCCGTCCATTAAAACAGCCGACTTGGAAAATACAACATCAAAGCGTGCTCAGTTTTACCACAAGCTCGCGTGCTTAATTCTCGTCAGAGATGTTGTTTTCATGCAGCGAGGGTGTGGAGAAACGCTCTCCGCATGTGTAAGGCACGCATCTTAGACCCTGTCGTGGCTCGCTGCATCGCCTGGCAAAACGGAACAATTGGTGGATAATTCTCCTCGTGACTTCAGTCGAGCTGATTTCATCGCTGAAATACAGAGGAACTCGAATGTGTTTTCTGTCATGAGTCCGGCAGGGTGCTCCCATGTGAACGGGTTCAAAGTGGACAACTGGAAGCAGAATCTGCGCGTCATATACCAGTGCTTTGTGTGGAGCGGCTCTGTCGAAACCAGGAAACGCAAGGTAAATAAAACACACCAGAGCCCAGTGCTGCGGTGCATCGGTGCCAAGTCGCACTACCCTCCCAAACACAAACGGATGTGTAATTCTCCAGGCTAATGTGCTTTATTTCCACATCAATCCACGGCTGGCCTGCGCAGACTCATGCATCGCTTTCATAGGCTGGACGTGGGATGCTATTCCGCTATCGATGTTGTTTAACCCTGCTTTAGTTGAGTTTAATTAGTCGTTGGCTTCCCCTGGATCGTTTTCTGATGCAAAACGACACTTGCCAGGCCTAACATCATTGATTGCCCGAATAGAGGTTTCAGTTTCACAGTTATCACGGAATTTGCCTATTGTGTGGCAGCACTAACCACTTATGTTGACTGTCTAAACATCTCCATATTAATACGTCCATGATGGAGTCTATGATATCGATTCGTGAGACGGTTGTTCTTTTGAGTCGAATCGGTTTGATCCGGATTAAGTGATTCGTCACGAACCGCACAGTTATTTAAACCGCATCAACTCTCGAACCGTTTAAATCGTGATCCGGATCGACTAACACGACTAAATTGTTGTTTTTATAAGATGAAGCTGCTTCAACAGACTACAAACTCATGGAATTACAATAACGACTCTTATTAGTCAAACTAGGCTTGACTTTGGTGCAACAGTCCGTACACATTAATTTTTTTGCAGGTCTAAACCTATAAACTATTATAGATTTAGACTTGCTGTCAGCTACGAGGTTGCTAATCAATGCTATATGATTTTATTGAAGCCGTTAGCCTGCGTTATTTCAATGTAATTTTTAAATAATAGTGATTATCAACGATATTCCTAGTGAAAGACTACATTACCCATAATTCTGCAAAAAATCTCCACCAATCAGAGAATAGAAACTGTAAATCATAGCAAAATAACTTTGTGTATATGTACACCGATAGTTTTATATTTATCCGTCGGTTTCAATTCAAGTATTCCCCAAGCTTCGTGCCTCATTAAAGCCATTTAGTTCACATTCATGTCTTTTGCTTCAAATCAAAGACTAATATTGTGAATCACATCATAGCTGGTTAGTTTGGTTCAAAACTCTCCAACAAAGACGTTTGAATCTCATGTTGCAAACTCACGTTTGGAACCACATGTTTTGCTCAAAGAACCATGGGTTCATCAAAGCAAAGTGTTCTATAGAACCAATTCACGGTTCTTTTTCCGAAAGAACTGATTCAAGTCTGAAATGAGTCATAGTTCCATCACTTTTCTATGATAGCAGAGCGTGTGGCATCAGATGATTGCTTAATAACTAACTATCCTCGCCCGACACGTCTTCCTCTGAAAAACAAAGAGTTATCTTGAAATATGCATCATGATTCATTCAAATCAAATGTCACCCTCCATATATGTGTCTCATCGTGCTTTCTTCTGAAAGAAACGCCAGTCTCGCATGCTAGACAGGTTATGTCCAATAAATAATGATAAAAATCATTTTATGGAGGAATCTTTGGTAGTAAGATGTTAATATGGAGTGAATGGCGTCATCTGGTTCACTCAGGATTGCATGATTCTTTGGCACAATTGAGGTCAAGTCAACTGAGTTTTATGAAGGACAATGTTTTCTTACTGCATTGTTTTATTCTTCAAGAAGGTGGCGTTACTTTTAGCTTAATCACAAATCATTTTTATATATGATCCGGGCACATAAACACTCAAAGGCCAAATTTGGTGAGTTTTATTTCACTGCATGCAAGTAATTATTGCACTTGATTGTTCTGTACAGTCTTTGAAATCCAGTTCTCTTTGGTAAACTGTAATTTGTGTTGTGTTACACCACATCTGACCTATTAGACACACCCGCTATTCTCAGCATTACTATACTGTTTATTTAATGCCACGTTTAGACATGCTCAGCTGGGCAAAATGTACAATAAGAAGGATTTACCCGTCTTAGGTCACATTTAGCATATAGTACTGATCGCAAGTTCTCAGAAACCAGATCTGCATCTGTGGAGCACAGGTGGGAAAGCGACCGGACTCGCCTCTCATCTGTCCCGTCGTACCCGTGAAGGGACAATAGGAATATGAGGAGCTCGGTAAACGCTAGAGAGGCTCTCTGGTCCATCCCATCCCCCTGCTGCAGAACAACACATGCTGTGTGGCGAAGGCCTTTGGATGCGTTTGCACCACTGCTCCGCCTGAGCTTCACATGATGGCACACCCACAGATCACTGACCGGCTGATGCATATCACTCCCAACGCTGGACAGCAACCTCAAGCTCCCTTCAGATTGACTTACTGAAGGTTACTGTTCTCATGAAAAATCACAATTTCTATTAGATTTAACATTGCAGTTATTAAATTTAAAGGTAGGGTTCACCCAAAAATGAACATTTTGTCATTAATTACTAACCCTCATTTCATTCCAAACCTGTAAGACCTTTGTTCATCTTCAGAACACAA
Organism: Barbus barbus; assembly: GCF_936440315.1. NCBI lineage: Eukaryota > Metazoa > Chordata > Actinopteri > Cypriniformes > Cyprinidae > Barbus > Barbus barbus. Next base: position 1,744,899 of record NC_136760.1, on the reverse strand, counting down.
ATTGAGATATTTTTGATGCGTTCCGAGAGCTTTCTGTCCCTGCATAGACAGCAAGGATCCTAACACGATCAAGGCTCAGAAACGTAGTAAGGACATCACTAAAATAATCCATGTGACATCAGGGGTTCAACCGTAATTGTACGAAGCTATGAGAATACTTTTTGTGCACAAAGAAAAAAAACGGCAACTTTATTCGTCAATTCGTGCTATAGGGTGACGCAGAGGAGACGAATTGTTGAATAAAGTCATTTCTTTTTTAGTTTTCTTAGCGCACAATGTATTCTCGTAGCTTCGTAAAATTAAGGTCTTACAGGTTTGGAACGACATGAGAGTAATGTCACAGAGTAATTAATGACAGCATTTTCATTTTTGGGTGAACTATCACTTTAATGTGCACCAAGAAATGTTTTTTCGGTAGAAATGTCACTTTTGAAGAAGTGTCAAAAAAATATCATTACTAGTAGGTTTAGGATTGCAATTATTAAAGATAGGATAGGCGATTTTGGAGAAGCTAGCAATAGCAAGCTAGCTCTGAAAGTAGGGGTGTGCGATATGATAAAAAAATATCTATTTGAATGATAATTAGACTATATTTTGTGTTATTTTGGCAGGTTTAGGACTGCTGTGGACAGCTGACTCCCAAAGCTTTTGATGTTCTTCATATTCTGTGCGGTGGTTAGTTTGCGGGAGTAACACAAATGAGCTTTTCCAATAAGTTTTTTAATAGATTTTTAAATTTTATGGCCATTTTTACATTTATAAGAGACTTTTTTCTAACCTAATTAAATGTATGCATCGTCTCTTGTCAAATTCTTAAATTTAATCAATACATTCAAATAGTAAGAAACTATAGGGCCAAATGAAATTTGTTTGCAATGCAGAGGTGGTACAGAACTGAAGTGGCGTTTAGATGCATATGCGAATGCATGATGTTTTGATGTTTAAAAAACGTTGAATACTGATATTTGAAATTATGTTTTTGTTAATTTTTTGCTATGTCAAATTGCTTATCATTTGAGATCTATTGAGATGTGAAAAATCTCAACAGATGAGAGACTTCAGGTTTACCTGCCTTAAATGTCCTGAAGCAGTAGATTCAAAGATTACAATTGAGTTTTTGTGTTTTCACCACCATTCTTGTGACTTACTATAAATACGGGAGCTGTTATACCATGTGATGACACCTTACGTCTCGTTACGTTTTACCCAATCCCTGCTGAGCTGCTTTATGAATTTCACGTAGATGACGGTGTTGGCTTTGCTCAAGTGAACAGATCATTCATTACATATGCAGAAATGCCTGCGGGTGTTTTAATTTATTTATTGTATGTATTTGTGTTCACCTAAGCTTAGCTTCACATCTCTGGCCTGGTTTATGCTGCTTTTTGCCTCAGATAATTTCTGAAGTGGGCAGAGATAACTAAGGGTGTAAGCAGGTCTAAATCGCTTTTTGATCTGATCACTGAAATCCCATTTGGAGGTACAGCACATTGCATTTGTAGTGTGATTTGTACTCTTGTGTCACAGCAAACATCACATTTAAAATGAAACCATAGTAATGATGATAATTGCTACGTATGCACTATAAAAATCTAAAGTTGAGAGAACTTTAAAGTTTAAGGCAACCAGCTTCAGCAGATTTTGGAATTTTCTCAAATTTGTATTCAGTTTATACAACAAAGTTGAGAACTCACAAATCTGGCGAAGCTGGTTCCCTTATAAACTTTAAAGTTCTCAACTTTAGATTTTTTTTAGTGTGTTTGAGTGTATATTTCTGTGTTTTTATATATTTATTTATTTAAGGTGTAACGGTTCACAAAATTTACCGTTTGGATCGGTTCGATATGACACGGTGGTGTCATGGTACGAGGGTTATTGGTTACGCTGCAGTGTTGGAAATATTTCTGGTGAGCCAATGGATATCACACAAGCAACGTGCAATCTTTGCACAAGAGTTATGCCGGTGAACGTCTTAATCTGTCAGTTCACTATAGAGAAAGTGAACGTAAAAACGCAATGACGGAGTAGTAAAAAAAAAAACTTAAGTATTGCACTTAAAATATTATGGAAAAGAGATGTGTAGTTTACTTTTAAATTGACTTTTGACTTACACTGACACTACACAATGATGACTTAATTCATTTCTGTCCATTACGTATAACTAATGAGCATTTCATACTTAGTTTGCCAACAACACGTTAGAGGGAACCTTCTAAACGTCTGTCTGTTTTTACTCTGTCTGTTCCTGTCTGTTGTGCTGCTGAGAAGTTTGTTTGTAGCTCCGCTTTTCTATTGAATCTTTACCTTACTTTCACTCTCTGTTGTTTAAAGTGTTAATATATAACTTAATTTGCCACCATATTTCTGGTATTATCTATTAAGTAATTTGATCGTTCGCTTTTTAAAATCACCAGTGCAGCGCATCAGCAGGTTAGCGTGTTACTCGCGATTCCATTCGCGCCTCGTTTTCATTTCTCTCTCACTCCGTTTTTCACGAGTTCATCAAACAACAGTGGTAAGTGGTATGTTGAGTTGGTATCATCAATCACGGTGAGTAATGGCTTCTTCTCCTGCTATTGTTGTTTGCACTTCATGTCACATGTATAGTTTATCTCTCTCTGTCGGCGATGAGGGATTCACATGTGATAAATGCAGGGAAATAGTTAGGCTGACAGAGATTTCAGAATTAGAGACACACATCCAAACTTTAGTTGAGGAGAGTAAGAATGTGAGGGCTGTAGATACGGCCTTGGATGCGACTAGCTCAGGGAGTCCTGTACATAGTTTGGTTCCGGTTGAGCCCGTGCAGCAGGGCAGCTGGGTGACTGTGAGGCGGCCTAGTCGCGGGTCAAAACACCGCTCTTCCGATCAGAACATCAAACAGGTTCTCCCCACTCAGTGAGACACCCACTGAGAAACCTGATGAAAGTGCTCTAGTTATTAGCGATTCTATTGTACAGAATGTGAAAATAGAGACACCAGCCACCATAGTCCAATGTTTACCGGGAGCCAGAGCGCCTGACATCTTGCCAAATTTAAAAGTGCTGGCTAATGCTAAACGTAAATTCAGTAAGATTTATATCCACGTCGGCACTAATGATGTTCGACTTCACCAGTCGGAGATCACTAAAAATAATGATAAAGAGGTGTGTGAACTTGCAAGTACGATGTCAGACACTGTAATATGCTCTGGTCCGCTCCCTGCTTACTGGGGTGATGAGATTCATAGCAGACTGTCGTCACTCAATGGCTGGATGTCTAAGTGATGCCTGCAGAGTAACATAGACTTTATAGACAATTGGACAAGTTTTTGTGGCAGACCTGACCTGTTGAAAAGAGATGGTGTTCATCCCTCTTGGGGTGGTGCCGCTCTTCTCTCTAGAAATATGGCACATAGTCTTAGAGTTCGTACTTGACTAACTGGGGCCCAGGTCAGGAAGCAGACAGACTGGCTAAACCGACCGTCTGCTAGCCGCCTCACGTCACAGAAGTCAGTTAATTCTCAGCACATAGAGACTCCTTCACCTAGATATCACACTATAGAGACTGTGTCTGTTCCCCGAACTAGAAAATACAGAAAACGTTCAAAACACATTAGGAGTAACAATTTAATTGATGTTCAACAAATAAAAAATGTTTACAATACAGAGAAACAATTGATAAAGCTTGGCTTACTGAATATCAGGTCCCTTGTTTAACAGAAACATGGCTAAAACCAGATGAATGCATTACTTTAAATGAGTCCACCCCCCAAGATTACTGCTATAAAAACGAGCCACGTCCAAAAGGTAAAGGGGGAGGTGTTGCTACAATGTATAGCAATATTCTCAGTATTTCTCAGAGGGCAGGCTTTAAGTATAACTCGTTTGAAGTTATGGTGCTGCGTATAACATTATCTAGAGAAACACGTGTTAGTGATGCATCCCCTGTGATGTTTGTACTGGCTACTGTATACAGGCCACCAGGGCACCATACAGACTTTATTAAAGAATTTGCTGATTTTCTATCTGAGTTAGTACTGGCTGCAGATAAAGTCTTAATTGTTGGCGATTTTAATATCCATGTCGATAATGACAAAGATGCATTAGGATCCGCATTCATAGATATTCTCAACTCTATTAGACAACACGTTTCCGGACCTCACTTATTGTCTAAATCATACTCTAGATGTAATACTTTCACATGGAATTGATGTTAGTGGTGTTGAAATTCTGCAGCAAAGCGATGATATCTCAGATCATTATCTAGTCGTGTGTAAACTCCATATAGTTAAAACTGTAAATTCTACTCCTTGTTACAAATATGGTAGAACCATCACCTCTACCACAAAAGACTGCTTTGTAAGTAATCTTCCTGATTTATCTAAATTCCTCAGCATATCCCAACAGCGCAGAAAAACTTGTAACAGAAAGATGTAACAAACTATGGACTCTCTCTTTTCTAGCACTTTAGATACAGTTGCTCCTTTACGCTCAAGGAAGATCAAAGAAAACAGTCCGACTCCGTGGTATAATGAGCACACTCGCACCCTAAAGAGAGCAGCCCGGAAAATAGAGCGCAGATGGAGGAAAACAAAACTAGAGGTATTTCGTATAGCCTGGCGGGAAAATACCCTATCCTACAGAAAAGCATTAAAAACTGCTAGATCTGATTACTTTTCATTTCTTCTAGAAGAAAACAAACATAACCCCCGGTATTTATTCAATACAGTCACTAAATTAACGAAAAATAAAGCATCAACAGGTGTTGTCATTTCCCAAAAGCACAGCAGTAATGACTTTATGAACTACTTTACTTCCAAGATCGATTCTATCAGAGATAAAATTGTAACCATGCAGCCGTCAGCTACAGTATTGCATCAGATGCACTATAGATCCCCTGAGGAACAATTCCACTCATTCTCTACTATAGGAGAGGAAGATTCGTATAAACTTGTTAAATCATCTAAACCAACAACATGTATGTCAGACCCTATTCCATCTAAACTACTAAAAGAGTTACTTCCAGAAGTCATAGATCCTCTTTTGGCTATTATTAATTCATCATTGTCATTAGGATATGTCCCCAAAACCTTCAAATTGGCTGTTATTAAGCCTCTCATTAAAAAAACACAACTTGACCCCAAAGATTTAGTTAATTACAGACCGATCTCAAATCTCCCTTTTCTGTCAAAGATACTAGAAAAGGTAGTATCCTCACAATTATATTCCTTCTTAGAGAAAAATAGTATTTGTGAGGAATTCCAGTCAGGATTTAGACCGTATCATAGTACTGAGACTGCTCTCATTAGAGTTACAAACGACCTGCTTCTATCATCTGATCGTGGTTGTATCTCTTTATTAGTTCTACTGGATCTTAGTGCTGCGTTCGACACTATCGACCACAACATTCTATTAAATAGACTAGAACACTTTGTTGGCATTAGTGGAAGTGCCTTAGCATGGTTCAAATCGTACTTATCTGACCGCCATCAGTTCGTAGCAGTGAATGGAGAGGTATTATATCGATCACAAGTGCAGTACGGAGTACCTCAAGGCTCAGTACTAGGGCCGTTACTTTTCACGCTTTACATGTTACCCTTGGGAGATATTATCAGGAGACATGGTGTTAGCTTTCACTGTTATGCTGATGGTTCTCAGCTCTATATTTCTTCACGGCCTGGTGAAACACACCAAATTGAGAAACTAATGGAATGCATAGTCGATATAAAAAACTGGATGACGAGTAACTTCTTACTGCTAAATTTTGAAAAAATATTTAATTTAATTATTAGACCTAAAAACCCCACATGTAATAACCTAGAACACTATCTAACACTTGACGGCTGCTCTGTCGATTCTTCTTCATCAGTTAGGAACCTAGGTGTGCTGTTTGATAGCAATCTTTCATTTGAAAGCCATGTTTCTAGCATCTGTAAAACTGGGGTTTTCCATCTCAAAAACATATCTAAATTGTGACCTATGCTCTCAACGTCAAATGCAGAAATGCTAATTCATGCATTTATGACCTCAAGGTCAGACTATTGTAATGCTTTACTGGGTGGTTGTTCTGCACAATTGATCAACAAACTACAGTTGGTCCAAAATGCAGCAGCTAGAGTCCTTACTAGAACCAGGAAGTATGACCATATTAGCCCGGTTCTGTCAACACTGCACTGGCTCCCTATGAAACATCGTATAGATTTTAAGATCTTGTTAATTACTTATAAAGCCCTGAATGGCTTAGCCAGTTGATAATACCTAGAAAATCAAAATCGAGTGGCAGATCCTTTTCCTATTTAGCACCCAAACTCTGGAACAATCTACCTAACGCTGTTCGGGAGGCAGACACACTCTGTCAGCTTAAATCTAGATTAAAGACACATTTCTTTAACCTGGCTTACACAACACACTAATACACTTCTATTATTCAAATCCATTAAAGGATTGTTAGGCTGCATTAATTGGATCAACCGGAACCAGGAACACTCCTCATAACACATGATGTACTCGTTACATCGTAAGAAGAATAGCATCTACGCTAATATTTGTCTGTTTCTATTGTTTCTCTGTCTGTGTCCGGATCAGATGGTGGATCAGCACCCAGAGACAACTTCTACAGCCCTGAACGTCAGCAGAGACCAGGACACAGAGATGAGCGCCAGAGACAGATCCCCAGTGAGGACCCCGACAGAGCCTGGTTTCTCCGAAGGTTTTTTCTGCATTCTGTCACCGATGGAGTTTTGGTTCCTTGCCGCTGTCGCCTCTGGCTTGCTTAGTTGGGGACACTTTCCAGCGATATCGTCGACCTGATTGCAAAGACACTATTTAAACTGAACTGAGCTGGATGATGACATCACTGAATTCAATAATGAAATGCCTTTAACTGAAAGTCTTTTTTTTTAATCTTTTAATTTTACATTATTGACACACTATTTTCCTTTTTTTATATTGTGCAGTTGCTTTGACACAATTTACATTGTTAAAAGCGCTATATAAATAAAGGTGACTTGACTTGACTTTACTTGTTAGAATAGCCATTAGTCCGAGGGCCTGGAACCCGGCTTCCTTTTGAGAAATAGCAAAGTTCATCGAAGCTGTGGCAGTGATTAACACCAGCCTGCACTGAAGCTTGTCCAATTACCCGTATGGTCTTCATTTACCATTAAAAACGGTTTTTATAGGGCGGCTGTTCCACATCTATTCTGCATGTGGAGTTATACGGGCTTCCAGCTTGCCATCAATAATTCATTGAAGCACAGGCCGTTTCTTATATCGATACACGCCTGCATTTAATATATATACGCTTCCACATGTCCCTCCCGAGCTTCAGTGGATCCTTATGGAGAAGGTGCGAGTCCGAAGCGCTTGACAGCAGGCCTCAGAGTAGTTTCTCTAGACATGGAGGATGTTTTAAATCAGGAAGACAATGTGACTCCAGGAGGAAGATAAAGGACTCGTGCTTCGCTACAGTTTTACCGGCTCATAATTCATAGCCTTACAAATGCTTAAACACTGCTTTTGTGACTTGAATATGAATCCAGATCGTTTGATCATTTTTATCCCAAGATGTTTTGTTCTCGGCTTTTAGTGTGCGGTGGAGAAGGGTGGCTTTGTTCCACAGGCAATAAAAATCACATTTGAGGCTATACCACAAACTGCAGAACATCGTTGGACTAATAAACAAGAAGTAGAAACTACGAGCTCTGCAAAATACATTTTTCAGTAGCATAAAAGCAGTTGGTTTAATAGTAATTTAAATTTTTTGTTTGAATATTGTATTGCACACGCAGCTTTATAGTCACTTAGAAAATTATCAAACATAAATATATATATATTAGTGCTGTCAAGTTTAGCGTGTTAACACAGGCGATTCATTTTTTCAATTTAATGCGATACAATGATTTAATGTCGTTAACCCAGGGGCGGGGCCTAGGGTTGGCCACCCCACTGATAACTGCTAATTCTGTCTCTTTTTTTCTTGACAAGAAGTGCATTTATTCAGTCGCAGAACGTCTTTACGAGCACATCAAATGGGAGACATTTCAGATGTGCGTTTCAACTTCAACTTTTCAACACGAGCGCTGAAACTGTACTGTCAGCTCATTAGTAGAAGGGGACTGAAATGGGTCTAACCTTAATACGAAAATATGATGCGTGTCAGATCCGCGTCACGTTCAGCAGCGGCAGCTCTTAAAGTAATAGCAGCCAAAACCACTTAACCAGCTGCTGTGATGTCTGTTCATCAAGAACAAAAGAAAAAAGAGGAAATAGATAACTTTTATAGTTTTAAGGATTCATCTGTATTTGGTTTAGAATTTAGTGATAACTTTATTCAATTTCTGTAGATTTACTTCGTAAGGTTTGAGCTAGAGTTTCTCTGTATGTCTGCTGCAGCTCTTGATGAGTGTTTAATTGCAGAGGAAGGCTAGTCTGTGGGATTAAGTGTAGTGACGCTTTGTGTCTGCACACTCCGGGAACGTCCTTCCCATTCAGAAGCAGTCTTTCAGCAGAAGGGGACTCTGGGTAATTGACAGGCCCTCTCCACTAATTGTGTTGTGGTGCTGCCTCCAGCTTTTTAGTATCAGTCTTACACTCCCTGCGCGCTCTCAGCTGATCTCATTTCTTTAGCCTCTAGCAGGCTTATCGCAGTCCAGGCAGCTTCGAGGCGTTCACATCCCTCATCTGCATGTGTTTGAACTGCCATCCATCCTTTATCATCAGCGCCTTCCCTCTCCGTGTCTCGTTTTTGTTTCTCCTCTTTCATGCCTCTTGCCTCCCTTGATTCTCCTCATCACCCACATGCCTCCTCCTACACTTGTGATCTTGGAGAAACAGCAGCGAGCCGGCAATTGGATGCTCGGTTGCCGCAGAAACTGCGAGAGCCGATGTGTTTGGCAGGTAGATGCTGGTTTATATAGTCAAGGCTGATCACTGGAGCATTATGCAGCTTTTATTCCTAGGCCAAAAACTTAAAAATATTGTAATATTTTAAATGTACATAGTTATTCCAAAGTCTAATTTAAAATAGAGGTTTAATTGTTTGAGTCACTATTAAATTAATAATAGAATATACTAAGTTTGAGATATTTGAAATTAGACATTGTTTGGGATAACGTTGCATTATATATTCAGTTGCATTAAAAAATATTGAGTAATATTTTTTAAAATATTCACACAAGAGTGCTGAGTAGGGTTATTATCGTTAACTAAAACCATAATTTTGAAATTAAATATTGAATATACTGTGTATATTTAATATAAAATATTATATAATTAAAATATTTCAGGGCATTATTTCTTTTTCGTCTAGTTTAAATATTAAAATAAATAAAAAAACTATGCAGACATTTTAAAAAGCAACAACTAAAACTATAAAATATAAATAAATACTAATTTAAAATATGAACAAATTGTAATCGTGATATCTACGTGATTCTAAAATAGCAGTTGTACTAAACACCTCAGTCGAACTATGAAAACTAAAATTTTGCACAATATAAGCACACTTTTACCATACAGTATACCTTATTTATCCACAGTTGTATATGTTGTGTGTGTGTATGTATGTATATATGTGTATGTGTATGTATGTATGTGTATATGTGGTTGCGCTTGAGTGGCATTTTGGTCCAGTTGGGGTGCTTACTTATCAAACATATGGTGACTTTCAGCTCAAGTGAAATAAAATGTGATTCAATGGCCTGATCCATCTGACGCAAGTCTGCATAGACCACCACAGATAAATCTCCTCAGTACTCTGTTTATTCATCTGTGAGTCACACGCAGGATGACAGTGCTGCTTTGTTGCTGGTCACGCTGGCTCCGTCCAATCAGAGCGACTGGAGCTGCACTCTCGCTCTCTTTTGATGCCTGTTTTATTGAGTCAGCATCACAGTTTGATTTGCTGGATAACAGAGGAGCCCTTCTCTCCGTCCGCTGCTGATGTCATCCGCCCTAAACCCAGTTCTGGAATCCAGTTCCGTTTTCATTTGATTCTGATTCATTTGTTTGTGATTCACTAAAAAGATCCAGCTCATTTGAGTCGCGAGTCATTTGTTTTTGAATCAGAGTACACTGGTTGCATTGTATGTTTCCTTAAAACATTAATTTTGATGATTAATAGCAGGGCCCAGACTGCGCAGTTGATTGAGTTAGTTTAACGGGACGGGCAGTGTTGTACAAATACGCTTTCACACAGCCACAAAATAGGCATAGAATAAGATATTGATATTGAGATTTTTAAGAATTGTTGTCTGAATTATTCTAATGAAGATCTCTACTTATTAGAAAATCAATAATTTTACCTAGCCCTAAAGCAAAGTTAGTCAGCTCACGGGCGAGTTGGTTTAAGAAAAAACTTGTTGCACAACCTTTGCGATCAGAGCATCTCAGCACTGCTGTTTTTAAAATTATTTGTTATTTATCTTCATTTAATTTTATATTTATCTAATCACTTTTTTTATTTATCCTTGTGCTATTATATATCTATATATATATATCTCAACCTATTTCTGCCCTGTTTTATTTTGATTAATTTGACATTTTTATTTATTCCTATTTTTTCTTTTTACTTTTTTACTATTTATCCCTCCTATTAGTTTTTTTTATTCCTCCTAATTTAATGTATTCCTATTTGATTATTGTTTTTATTTATCCTTCCTATAGTATTTTTTTTTTTTTTTTTTTTTACATTTTGACTTTTTTTTTTTACATTTTACAGTTTTTATATCTCCTATTTTAGATTATTTTTCCTTTATCTCTCCTGTTATATATATTTTGGATTTTATTTCATATTTTTTTTATTTTTCCTTGCAGGTGACTGCAGGCATTTGGTGCCTCGTTGCCATTTTAAGGGTTTTCTGTTACAAATGTATGCCAGCAAGCTGCAAAAATAGCCTGTGTGTGTGCGTTCATGAATGTGGAGCCTGCAGTGGATCTTGTAGGAGGAAGCTGATCCTTCTTGCCCTGTTTTTCAGCCCCACACCCCTGTCTCAGATGAGGTCCTGATCAATGCACCATCTCATTCAACATTACAGCATTAACACCAGCATGAGAGAGCAGAGAGGACCTGCTGATGCTCTCTGTGTAGGATGTAGGACTGTAGGATGATAAGAGACAGAGTAGGAGAGACATCCGAGGATGGAGGTGTAGATACAAAGAAGGAATGACGTGTATAGAGCGTGATCAGGTGTGGAGCGTCAGAGATGTTCAGAATGAAACGCTAGTGTTTAGTTTACTGCATTAGTGTGTGTATATAGGCGCTTTTAGACAGCAACCGATCAGTGTGAAACGTAGCTTGCATATAAGGTTAGATGTTCGAGTGTTTTATTTTTATTATATCTCTTTAATAGTATTTTTTTGGAACCATATACATTACCAATCACACAATTTGCATTAAAGTCGCAATGAAATGGAAGTAGCGGCAGATCTTTTATTCTGTATTGTGACTTTTATTCCAGTGTAATGGATTACTGAAAAAAAAAATGGGGCAGGGCTTGATTTTATGCACTGATTGTTGATTGGCTGTTGAGATGATGGGTGTGGATGAGGGGTGTTTACAAAACACCATTTTCAACTAAAAATGGAAAACTTGATTCGTTTTGGTTGTTCATTTACATGACATTGACGTTTTGGAAACGCAAACTTTTGAAAATGTGTTTTTAAGTGCAAGTTTTGAAAACGGTACACTTATTGTCGCAAATTTGTGAAACTGTGTGGATTGTGTTCACATTATTATTTTTTATTTTTAACAAAGTAACATCGCCAGCTACTGGCCTAGCGTGCGCAATACAGCTTTTTGGTTGTTTTCACGGATCCGTGTGAATGGGGATCGTCGTCTGTATAGAGAACTTAAACCTTTTCCGTCCTAGTACATCATCGTCATGTGAACATACCCTAAATGATTGGAGAAATCCTTCATCCTTGACTTGGAAAAAGTGTTGTTTCACCAGATAATCCAGTTATGACATTCTGATTAAGCATTACAAGATTATTTTTACAGTTTAAAAAAAAGAGAAAATTAAACATGCACATGAATTAATCACAGTAAGATCTATAATTCATTTAGAAAAGAGATGCATAAATTCCCTAGTCAAAAACAATATATATATTTCATGCTAAGTATACTACAAATACATTTACATATTTATGTACTTAATAAAAATACCCTGTAATTGTACTTTTGGTATATTAATCTGGTATACTTAAAGCCTGCTAAACTGGAAAAATCTAATTTAGTCCTTAATGCACTTTAATTGTGTTTAAGCAGTGCTGAAGTCCAACTAAAGACATATTGAAGTATATTTGATTGCATGCTAAAGTGGAACTATTGCAAGTATACTTAAGGTGCACTTTAAATATCTTTCATTTAAAGACTAATATTATACAGAGATAATGCAATCCTCATTAACAGTGGCATTAAAACACATTTTAGGCTTAATATTAAGAAATGTGCATTGTGCACAAGTAGTACTCCAAATAATGTTAAAGTCAGTAAGTCTCTTGCGACATGTCAGTAAATATGCTAATAGATTTGAGCTATACTTAGTATGAAATGTATTTTAAATGTTACTTGGGGAAGCCTTTTCTTTTTTTCCCCTGCATAAGTAGTCCAGTCCAGCCTGTGCATTGTTACAAAGCAAACAAACTAAAATCTGTTCTCATAGTCATTTTTGTCCAAAATATAATAATGCTCTAAGATTCTAATATCAGAAAATGATTTTATAAGAGATTGTCTAGTGTTGAATATCACTGGTGCTTCCAAAGATTTATTATTTTCACACAATATTTGAGTTTTTTTACTTGTAAATGCAAATGAAATGCACCGTAGAGCCTTTTGTATTGTTTACTGCCTACTGTTCTTTAAAAGTAGTATGTGAATCTGCATGCATTATGCAATGCTACATGTTGCAGGTTTAATAAAAGCGATACTTTTTAATGCAATATAATAAAACTGTGGCTTATGTGACACGAGACATGCAAGGTCACATCAAGCACATTGCACTGTGATACAGATTCAATGCACTATATTCCCTGCGCTATAATGCTCATTTTGGCAGCTCTGCTATTCCTACAGATCATTTGCATACTAGCGCAGTGCGCTGCAGAAATGTAGTGCACTGTTTTGCACATCAGTGTTTTAGTATCTGGACGTGGTGAAGCTGTGGATCTGGGTCGAGGTGCTCAAATGAAGCGTTTCGTTATGCTTCCCTATCATAACACGAGCAGAACATTTAACTATCATATTGTTGTGATGCTTAATGATATTAGTCTTTATTGCAGCTCGCCAAGCCATTAATAGACCCGTCATTCTCCAGCGGTCCTATAAAGATGTTTATTGCGCTGCTGTGTGTTTTTACACTGTATTGCATGTTTGCAGAGTTCATCTTTCTCCCTCCACGTCTCCGATCAAACTACTCTGATGAAAGACAGACAATACAAGGCCTTTCCCTTCTCTTTCTCTCGGTCACATCCGCTTGCTTTCCGCTCGAATGCATTATACAGAAACGTTAAGGTGTCTTGGTTATATCAGCATGCAACATTCAGGCCGACTTCAGGGAACGGTGGCTTTTCTTTAAAGCGATTGCGCTCCAGATCTGTCTGTGTTCGTCTCACCTGTCGTTTAGCGCGGTAGGATGATGCTTATTCTCAGTGGTCTGCTGGGTGGTGTGTCATTGGGGATTCGTGGAAGGGCGAGATGTGAAGCTGAAAATGGGGTCTATACAAAAATAGCTAGTGTGGAGGTAAAAGCAGAGCGAGCTGTTAAAGACCGGATCTAAACCAGCACTACAGTACTGAAGCTTGACATCATGCTGTTGGGATATAGTCAGGCGGTGTAATGTAGTCTTCTGGAAGTCTTTCAATCGTCTTCTCTGCTGTGATGCATATTCGAGTGAAACTGCTTCTTAAATAAAAAAACAAATGTTGGATGGGACTTGATTTTACTGTTTATTATAAATTATTAATCTATGCATTTTTTTTTTTTTTCAATTCATATGCATTATATAAATAAAAAAATGTGCTTGGATAAATGGTTCATAATAGCTAAACATTGACCATTCTTATTTACTGTATGTAATGTTGCAGCTTTTAATTTTTTATAGTGAAAATATTTATTAAAAATTGAGGTTAGGCCATTAACATTAAGTTATATGTTACTACATAAAATATTAAATATTGTTAATGCATATAATTTATTAAAATTATTTTTTTAATTAAATTTAATAGCAATTACATTTAATATTTACATTTATTTATTTAAATATATTTAATATACAAATATAAAAATTTTTCTTATGTATACATTCATGTGTGTGTATTTATATATTCATAATAAAAATACACCGTTAAATTTCATGTATATTAGTATAGTGACATATTGGTATTCAAAGATGTCATGTTAATTTTTGCATGGTTTATCTTCAGCTAAAATGGCAAAGAAAGGTAAAATGCAAAATACAAAGATGTTGTCTTTTAATATTTCTTTGATGGCTATAGTAACAGTGCTTTAAAGCACAATATTCAGCAATAGGATACTGACAGTTTTGTGCAATAAATGTAGTTATTCACCCATTTACCCTTTTGAAGGGCCGTAGTTGTTGTCTGTATCTCCCTAAGAATAGCGTCTGAAGAGCTTTCTTCATTAAAAAACCGATGGGATTAACTAGTTGTCCAGACAGTCTTCTAACTAGTTTGAATGTCATGCGTAACTAAACGTCTGTATCTCTCTGTCTTTTCTTCCTAGGCGAAGTCATGTATATGTCACACGTGTGGAGCTCATTTAAATCGGCTTCACTCCTGTCTCCATTGTGTGTACTTCGGCTGTTTCAGCAAGAAACACATCCATGAGCACGCCAAAAACAAGAGACACAACCTAGGTAAGATGCACGCAGAGGTTACTCATACGCATCTCTGCTTCTCTAAGGTAAGACTCGCTCCCACACGGACAGACGTCATTAGCAGAAAATAGAGCACATGAGCGCAGAACACAGTCGCCACAATTAAAGCTCAGATAGAGCTGATAAATAAAGTCACAACGCTTGATCAAGTCTCTGTAGGACGGGTTTGAGATGCACATTGAATACTGAACAGAGACAAATTAAATAGCTCAGCTCTACTTGCACCAAAACTAGGGCCCTATATAATGTTTTTTTTTTTTTTTTTTTTTTTTTTTAATACTCAAAGCATGTCTAATCAATTGAATTAATCAATCTTTAACAATATATTTTATTTCATTATTTCAGAAATTATTTATTATTATTTCAGTCTTAATTTTTCTGGATTCTGTTGTAATGGGTTAATTAAATTTTAATAATCAAAAAGCATGTCTAATCAATGAAATTCCTAAAACTTTCACAACTTAATAGTTTAAATTTGTTTTTACAATAATACATTTTAAAATGTGCTAAAAATGTTAATAATTGAGGCCTGTAAAAAAAAATTCCACATGGAATTGTTTATTTTTTTCTGGATTTATGATTTTAATAAAAATGTATAATGAAAAATACGGTGGTAATTAAACCATTAACAATTGAATTACTCTTTTAATACTTAATCAAAAAATGTAAAATTCCTTTTGTTTTACACTTTAAATTCCATTTTTATGATTGGATTCTGCAATTATGTACGTGATTTTCCGCATCGAAGTCATACGGCGCTACAAAACCCAGTTTCATGTCTGCTCCAAAAGCTTGATCGTCCTCTCGAGCAAGAAGCAGCAAGTGCACAGATCCGGCCGTGGATGTTTGGAAGGGGTCTTGGATTTCTCCCAGCTCCTTAATGCATCACTGGCATGTAATTATCCCCTCTGTTTTAATGAGGAACGGTGCCACCCTCCAACAACAAACAAATAAGAAGCGCAAACAGACGGGAATGTGGGTAATTATAGTGTGCGAGGGGATAATAGTCCCAGATTCACTCGCAGCGTTTGTTTCCAGCGGTGGCATAAAGTTCATCACCCACCTGTTCATACAGCTCGTTTGGAAAAACCAAAGCCTGAGCTTCACATCAGGAATTGAATTACTTTCTACCTCGAGATACGGAGCTGCCGTCTCTGTCTGCCATCCTTTGGGATTTCCTCTTGTGTATTAATAGAGGAAGGAACACCTATGATACGGGCAACAGACAATAACACTAGTGAGTTACTTCTGCGACGCATTCAGAATCGATGCAGAATCATTTCTCGATTCGCGATGCATCGGTTTATTTCCCCAGCCCTAAGTGTGAATTGTTTGCAATATTAAGCAGCATGACGGGCCACTTTTTGCATTGAAAATAAGCTAGATAAATTGAATATTTTCAATGGAGATACTGACCTAAAATGATATAAATATCAGTGTTAACTCTATCTCTCCAATAATTCACTCACTACCAGTCAATAGTTTTTGAACCGTAGAATTATCTTCTGCTCATGAAGCCTGCATTTATTTGATTCAAAATACAGCAAAGCAGTAATATCGTGAAATATTTTTACTCTTTAAAATAACTGCTTTATATTTTAATATTTTTTTAAATGTAATTTATTTCTGTGATCAAAGCTGAATTTTCAGATAAATGGATCTTTGTGCAAATGAGCGATGATTCAATGCAGCGACTTTCGATAGTAGTAAAGACAGTAGAAAACACATGATCTGACGGCCAACTAGTGAACAACACTTCAGAAATCAAAAAATGTTGACAGTGCGATGTATATAATTTTCGAAAGGCAGTCTCTTTCTGTAATACATCATTCACAGATGGCCGTGCTGACTCATAGTGAGCTGCTGATGCCCATTTTTTTTTTTTTTTTTTTTTTTTTTTTTTTTTTTTTTTTTTTTTTTTTTTTTTTTTTATTAGTCGTCGGTTATTTCAATACACATGCACGTACAAGTACAGTCTCAGCTATACAGTAAGAAATAATGGGAAATATACAAACAGGTAAACAAATTAACAATCAGGCTAGGCACTAAATATGCACCATAAAATAGAGTCAAGAGAAATTATTAATGTAGCACCAAAAGGGTGTCCATAACTGCCAAAAATCATCAGACTTTTGATGTATATCATAGGTGAGTTTCTCGAGTGGAAATAGTGTACATGCTTGAGACAACCACATTTCAAAAGATGGTACCTGAGGAGATGACCACAATAGAAGTATACATTTCTTTGCCAGATAAACCAAAATTAGAAACAAATGTTTGGTGTGGAAGTCCAACACATTCTCTACTCCACCATATAACAAATACAATTCCGGAGAAAAACACAATTTTAACTTAAAAAGCCTTTGTAGAAAATTATGTACTTTCTTCCAAAAAGAAATGATTTTGTCACAGTACCAAAAACAGTGAAGGAATGTTCCTTTACATTTTTTACAGTTAAAACAAAGATCCGAGGAGTTTCTGTAAATCTTTTTCAGACGTAAAGGTGTAAGATAAACTCTGTTGATGAATTTATAATTGAGTTCCTGAATACCCAATGAAGTACATTTAAAGAACAAATTGTTACATATTTCAGACCAGTCTATATCTTCAATTTCATGGCCTAAATCTTTTTCCCACACACTCTTTAAGCTCTCGAAAGAAGAGGTACATGAATAAGATAGAGCTTTGTATATTTTGGATATTAACCCCTTGGAAAAACTGCTCGTTACCATTTGCTCTATGGCAGCAAGTTCAAATCTCAATTTACCTTTATCAGACAAAGATTTTATGAAATGACGCAGCTGAAGGTATTTAAAAAAATTGGATTGTGGTATGTTATATTGGTTAGAAATTTCTTGAAAAGATTTTAGAGTACTGCCTGTAAAGAGGCACGATAACTTTAGAATCCCTAATTTAGACCAATCTGAAAGGCCAATATTTTGTAAAGATACAGGGAAATCAGGATTAAAAGCAATAGGCGAAAACAAAGAGATATTAGCTGGAATTTTAAAATACTTTTTTATGTCTCCCCATGTCAAAAGAGTGTTTGAGATGATGAAATTTGTTGAAGCGCATTCAAGTTTTTTAATATTTATAATAAAAGGCAGGAATTTTATTGGGAGAGGAGCACAAGCTGTTGCCTCCATGTTGAACCATCTCGAGTCTATTCTCTCACTGTACCAGCTGACCATATGCTTCACTTGTGCTGACCAAAAATAAAGACGTAAGTTTGGTAAAGCGACTCCTCCCCTTTCTTTTGGTTTCATTAATTTATTAAGATTAATTCTGGGCATTTTATGGTTCCAGATAAATTTAGAAAAATGCTTATTAATGTCTTTAAAAAAAGTATTAGGTAAGTAACAAGGAAGAGATTGAAATAAATATAAAAATTTAGGGAGAATATTCATTCTAATCACATTAATCCTACCCAAAAAAGAAATAGGAAGTGTCCTCCAAATGTTAAGGTCTTTTTTAATAACTTCAAAAAGAGGGGCGTAATTTTCTTTAAATAAATCCTTAAGCATTGGTGTAATAAATATCCCAAGATATCTAAAACCAACAGAAGTAATTTTAAAGGGTGAAAGGGATGAAAGATCGAGTAGATTAGGAATATGGAAAGGGAGTGCCATAGATTTTGACAGGTTAATTTTATATCCGGATAAAATACTATAATCTGAAATACATTTTAATATCGCTGGGATTGACCTATCTGGTTCAGAAATATACAGCAGCACGTCATCTGCGTATAAAGAAATCCGATGTTCTTCATCTCCTACCGTTATTCCAAAAAGATGTTGGCATTGTCTTATAGATTCAGCTAGTGGCTCAATTACAAGGGCGAAGAGCAGGGGTGAAAGAGGGCACCCCTGTCTTGTACCTCTTCCTATGTCAAAGGGTTTTGAGGTCAGGCCATTCGTAGTCACAGTAGCTTGAGGGCTAGCATAAAGCAATTTTATCAGATCAATGAATTTGGGACCTAGATTAAATCTCTTAAGGGTGGCAAAAAGAAATTTCCATTCGACTCGGTCGAAGGCTTTTTCTGCGTCAAGGGAAATAATAAGGGATGGAGTTTTACATGCTTGTATTGAATTTATAATATTTAAGAGTCGACGAATATTGTCTGTGCCAAAACGTGATTTTATGAATCCTGTCTGGTCTGGTTTAATAACCTGTGTTAACACAGTTTCAAGTCTGCGAGCAAGTACCTTGGCAAGTATTTTATAATCGGTATTCAGGAGACTTATTGGTCTATAAGAGGCACATTCTTGAGGATCTTTGTCTTTTTTAGGAATTAAACAAATAGATGCTGTTTTCCATGATTCAGGAGCCACTCCGCGATCTAATAAATTTTGGAGGGCGGGTATTAAAATAGGAGAAAGTTCTGGCCAAAATTTTTTGTAAAATTCACAAGGGAACCCGTCCGGACCTGGAGATTTATTTGAGGGCATAGAATTGATTGCACTAAAAACTTCTTCTGGCGACAAAGGTGAATCTAAAAATGTCCTATCTTCATCAGAAATAGTTGAAAGAGGGATGCTATCTAAAAATTCAGTAATATCAGATTGCCCAGCAGTGACTTGAGATTTATATAATGTTTTGTAAAAGTTTCTAAATAATTTATTAATTGAAGCAGCATCGTATGTGATTGACGCATCTGGAGTCTTCATTGATTTAATTGTTCTCTCATTCTGTGTTTTTTTTATTAGATGGGCCAATAATCTATTAGGTTTATTTGCATATTCATAGTACTTTTGTTTTGAAAAGAAAATAAGTTTTTTTATATGGTTTGTGTGGTCCAAATTAAGTTGTGCTCTGGCTCGACATAGTTGAGCCCAGTTTGTTTGAGTAGGGGCTGTACTATGTAGATATTCCAATCTCTTTACTTCATTTTCTAACTCCTGTCTTTTTTTTGACCAAATTCGCTTGTATGCATAAGTATAAGATATAATATGCCCTCTAATTGTAGCCTTAGCAGCATCCCAAATAGTTGCAGATGATACTGGCGAATTTTCATTATCTGTCCAATAATTTTTTAGCCCTTCCCGAACTGAATCACAAAACGATGAGTCATTCAACGTAGAAGAATTAAATCTCCAGACCCTTGTGGTCCTGTGTGCGCCTAGCGTCATGTCTATGTAGACTGGAGCATGGTCGGACAAAGCAATTGAGCCAATTTGGCATGCAGATACTGCATGAAGATATTGAATGGGGATCAAAATGTAATCTAATCTCGAATACGAGCCATGAGGGTTAGAATAAAAAGTGTATTCTTTACTTCCCCCATTAAATTCTCTCCAAACATCAGAGATTCCAGACTCGTTACAAAGTTCCTTAAGGACCAGGGATGCTTTAGGGTGGGTGAGTGTTCCTGAAGTGGATTTATCCATTTTTTGATCCATGACACAGTTAAAGTCACCAGCACAAAGTCCCAAGCCCTTACAGTATTGATTAAACAAAAGTATGACTTTAGATATAAATTCAGGGGAATCCTCGTTTGGAGCATAAACATTAAGTATAGTGATAGATTGCCCGTATACTGTGCCTGTAATTAACACATATCTTCCATCTGGGTCGTTAATCTGATGCTCTAGAATAAAAGGGAAATGCCTACTGATTAAAATAATTGTACCTCTCTTCCTGGTGTTTGCTTTACACGATGAAAAGAATATCTGTCCAACCCAATCTCGTTTCAATTTTAGGTGTTCTGAATCAGATAAATGTGTCTCTTGTAGCATAGCGATAGTAGCTCTTTGTTTTTTCAGATAGGTTAATATTTTTTTCCTCTTAATCACATGTCCTAAACCTTTAACATTCCATGTAATAACCCTGGTTGTATTGTACGTATTCATGAAACAGAGAAAAGTAAAAACAAAGAAAGCTGTAAGTTTAAGACTGCATCATACCTAAGATATACATAAGACCGACGAGAAAGATTTTTGTATTTTAGAACACAAAACATAACATATTGAACCCAAAACCCCCTCCACCTGCCCTCAGGCCTCGTCCCCAACTGACGAGGCACACCCCAAGAGACAAAACTTAGGTTACTGTACCCGACCGGCACCGAGCATAGGATGGTAACAGCCCATACCAAGTAGTAATACAGAGTTATACCCATAGGGGGCGCGCAAGCGCTGCAGACCAGTTCCCTTCCCGTAACTCCAACATCCGAAGGTTAAACGTTTGACCAGCGATCTACCCACAAAAAAAGTAAAATAAATAAAGAAAAATCTATATCCTGGCCACGTATCCGTATTCAAAATAAATCGTCCTCAGATTATTGTCAAAAGTCAACGTCGTTAAAAAAAAAACAAAAAAAAAAGAGTCTATAACAAACCCAACAACTTTCAGTTTGACATAACGTTGCTTGTATCTGTTGTACCCTTCTGGCATTACTTATCTTCCAATGTTTTCATAAACTCCATGACTTCGGCTGGGGAGGAAAAAAGATGGATCCGAGATCCGTGGAGGCAGCGAAGTTTGGCAGGATAAGCAAATCCTCTAAACATGTCACAGGCAGACAGTTTTTTTCTGACATCGTCGAACTCCCGGCGTTTCTTCAGCACCTCGGCGGATACATCTTGGAAGAAGCGCAATTGGATCCCTTCGTGGCTGATGCACCGTTTTTTCCGCGCTGCTTGCAGTATCGACTCCTTGTCCACATAGCGTAGGAAACGCACTAAAACACTTCGCGGAGCATGGTTTGCTCCCGGCACTGGGCCGAGAGACCTGTGAGCTCTTTCAATCTCAAAGTGTGTTTCGGGAGTAAGGTCCAGCCATTTCGGCAACATCCTTGTTAGATATTGCGCGATAGAGTCAGATCCTTCAGATTTCTCAGGGAGGCCGACGATCCTCAGGTTTTTCCGCCTGCCTCGGTTCTCCAAGTCGTCTATTTTGGCTCGAAGTAATGATAGTTCTTTGTCCCGAGACGTGATTCTTCTTTCCTGCGATTGCATGCCATCTTCGGCGGCGGAGATTCTTGCTTCTGCCTCGGTTAATCGCGACTCGTTCGACGCCACTCTACCGGTTAAATTAGAAAGGGATTCCTGTATTGCGACAACTGATGTAGAAATATTGTCCAAGCGGCTGTCGATTGCACTCAGTCTGCCATCGATATTGCCCAGGCTGGCTCCCAACGAGCGAATTTCGGTCAGCATGGCGTCAGATTGATCTAACGAGGCATCCTCCGCCTCGGCCTGTTTTTTCTTTGCAGCTCTGGAAGGCCGAGAGGACGCGAAGAGTGGAAAGTCTCGTGATTCTTTGATCTCGGACATTGCTGTTTAATATATGAGCAATAGACTTCAAGTTTGCGTCGAGTTAACTGAAAGATAAATTAAGAAAGAAAGGGAACTGGCGCGGAGCTAACAGATTATGCGGCCATCTTCGGCGAGGTCCCACTAGCGCCCCCGCTGATGCCCATTTAAGCATCTTTTATGTCTCTTGATGAACAAATGAAGTCCCTTGCTGCTGATCCAGTGTGGTTTGTTTGGCTCCAGGTGATGGTTTATGGTTTCTCGTGCCGCAGGCGTCATAACGCATCTGCAGTATCACCGATCGCTCTGGTTTTGCTGCTTTCCCAGGCGGCGTCGAGGCATCGCTCGTGTGTGTCGAGTTCCCCTCGGAGTTTGATTGAACATTTAATTAGGTTAGCCTGCCCTGCGTACAAGGGATATCTGTGAATGAGCGCCGCTCCCGAGGAGGAAAACTGTGATTATTCTCCAAAGACGTACGGGGAGTAATTAAGTCTGAATGAGCCGGCTTCATTTTGTGCATCTCTGTTGTTCAGGTTTATTTAGATGGCGTTTTGTCGGCTCACACTTGTCAGGCTTGATCTCGGTGTTCTTTCCTCTCTTTCCTGCGCTGGTTCCCATGGTTACCTGAAGGCCTGCTATGCTTTTGGTTTATTCATCTGATGCATGCGTGTGCATCATGCAACCCCGCCTCGTTTTCTTGTGCAACTTCTCTCTTTTCTGCTCGTCTAATCCAAATAGTGTTTAAAGCCATCGTGCATGACCACGGTCTTAAAAAAGATGAAAATACAATGCTTTAAAATGGTGTCAAAATTGTGATAAAACAGAAATACTGACAGATCTTTTCTTCCTTATTGTGATGTGCACACAAATGAAAAGAAACAATGTAGACCTGGTTATATCCATCATTTGTTTTAGCAGAGAAATGGCAATTTTAAAACAAAGTTAACTAATTATACACTTTAGCAAGCATTTAGAGTTAATAATTACACTGATTTTTTTCAAATGCCACAGTCACCATGGTAAAAATAGTGACAAAATGAGGAAAAAAGTATTCTTTAAAAAAACAAAAAATTTTTTTTTTTTTGTTTGTTTGTTTTTTTTTAAATGGTAACACTTTACAGAAAATAAGGTAAACCATTTAAATATAAAATAACTAGTCGTTTTAGTGTAATTGATTAACTATTATAGTTTTTGTTGTTATTTTGAATGAGAATTTTTTTTATTTTAATATTTTAGTAATCTTGTTTTTAATATATATAAATATAAATATGTATATGTAATATAAGATTTTGTTTTTGTTACATAATGCAAATTTGACTTTTTAATAACAGTAACTTTAATAGCATTTATTAATCTAGGTTGTTAATTTTAAATACATTTTTGTCATAGTTAACAATTGTTATGAACAAACATTGAACAAAAAATGAACATTAATCTAGATAAATAAGTTGTGTAAAATATTGTTGTTCATAGGCAATCCGTTAACAACCATAAATGCATTGAATGGTAAAATGTTGAAGAATGTTTTATATTTTAATGAATCTAATGCATAAAGAATGCTAATGAACAGGATTACAGCTTAATAATAGGAATGTATTATCATAACAATATCAACCTTCAGCCACATTTTGTGAAGGCAATGCATTTAACGTCTGTGATTCAACAGAAATATTTCAGAGGAATGTTTAATAAAATAGAAATAATAGGTGTTTATTCAGTAGGATTTCATT
Source organism: Barbus barbus (assembly GCF_936440315.1). Taxonomy (NCBI): domain Eukaryota; kingdom Metazoa; phylum Chordata; class Actinopteri; order Cypriniformes; family Cyprinidae; genus Barbus; species Barbus barbus. The sequence continues at coordinate 1,721,038 of NC_136760.1, read as the reverse complement.
GGATTGTGTTCAGTAGTACATCATATTGTTGGCTAATATTATTATACCTATTGCATTTAGCATTGTTTTTGGCTTGCACTAATAAACTATTATCATAAGACTAAGTGCATTTATGTAGAAAGCAAATGCAGATTTACCACATTTCTGTGTTGATTGTTAACGGACAATGAGACTTCTGTCCCTTTACAGCAACTGAAAATAGCCGTGCGAACATTCAGCCGCCAGTCTCTCTGCACTGAAAGCCACTAAAAGCCTCATAGTCTCCCGAGCACCTGTCGGCGGCTTGTGCCAGGCTGTGCATTAGTGTCGTGTCACAAATAAAAGTCCGTCCCCGCTGCTGCGCTCCACCTGCGAACATTTAGTGCGTCTGTGTGAAACAGACCATCATTGGGTAGCCATGGGAACTGGAAAACAGGTACAGCCGCTGCAGGCTCGGAGAAATGGAGGGATGAGCTTTCGAGAACGATAATTCACAAATAATACTCCTCATTCACAATTATGGGTCTGCGTTGATATTGCAATGACTTTTCACAGAGGACACGATATTGTGGCACAAGCAGCGATGGATGTTTTCTGTGCTGCACTCTAATTATTATTCCCATCACTTATTAAAGGAGGCAGATTTGCTGCACTGCTTGCAATGTTTCCTTAATGCCTCATCCATATTTACAGGACAGATATGGAAAGATGCGAACATCAACTTCTCTAAAAGGCCTCTAATTGGTTCCTGTGTTGTTCTTCTCTCATTCAGCTATAGACCTTTTGTACGGTGGAATATATTGCTTTGTGTGCCAAGACTACATATACGACAAAGACATGGAGCAGATTGCCAAAGAAGAACAAAGAAAAGCTTGGAAATTGCAAGGTAGGCCCCCCCCTCTCTTATGCATAATGTAGTTCAACTTTGCCTGTAGCTTAAGGGCATGTTAATTCAGAAAATGAATGTTGGAAGCTGTTGGGTTGCGAGCCACGGGAGGGCAAGAGTGTGTGTTTTGTTTCGGACACTGATTAGAGCTAATTATTCTTGATGATTTTGCTATTTAATCTGCTTAATTGTAAAATGCAAAAGGTGCTAAACCAGATTTGTTTTTGCTGAAGGGAATTTAAAAAATAATAGTGTTTGGATTTTATGCAAGTTTTACACAGGTTTCTTTGTCATGACACTCATTTCTGCATGTGAATATTACAGTGACGTCATTGCATTTCGAGCTGGTTACATCATAGGCCTCATTGATCTGAGCTCATGCAGAAATTATTAAAAATTACTCACTGCCAAAATGATCCACAAATGATGGTTTTTCACTTAAAAACTGAAGTGCTATGATAAATCAGGCTGAATTATTTATATAAAAATTGTTTTAGACTGGCCCTAACTAGAATATATACATTACTATTCAAAAAAAATAATAATTAAAAAAACCAAGGATGCATTTTATTTGATCAAAAATACAGTTAAAAAAAAGTAAAATATTATTACAGTTTAAGACAACTGTTTCTATGTGAATATATGTTCAAATGTAATTTATTTCTGTGATCAAACCTGAATTTTCAGCATCATTACTCCAGTCTTCAGTGTCACATGATCCTTCAGAAATCATATTAATATGCTGATTTGATTATTATCAATACCCAATATTTTTGTGGAAACTGATGCATTTTATTTTTTAGGATTCTTTGAATAGAAAGTTCAAAAGAACAGCATTTATTTGAAAATAGAAATCATTTGTCACAAGTCTGTACTGTCGCTTTGTATCAATTTAATGCATATTTTCCTAATAAAATTTTAGATTTCTTAAGAAAAAAATGTTGTGTATATTCATAGGTTGCTTTATGTGAAATATAATGCAAGAATTCTCTAAAACATCAGGTATTGGAGAGAAATATTCAATGTGGGAGCCTACGAAACGAGAGCTGGAGCTGCTGCGACACAACCCCAAACGAAGGAAAATTACAGCCAACTGCACCATAGGTAAGAACTTCATTTCCCACAGGCCACGCTTCTGAGAAATTCCTCTGCAACCCTGTTCAATAATACAGCACTTAGTAGTTGATTAGGAGTCTGCCAAAACTCATCGGTTTAAAACTAGTCGGTTCAAACGGTTTTGTAGTCAAGCGTCTGGAGACTGCAGCGGAGCCAAAAGCACTTTGTTTCTTGGCCACGAGTGCCATCAGTTGTGAACGTTTTCATCAGTTTTGTTGTGTGCGTGCCTTGACGGAGAGAGAATAAGAGTCTCTGCACACAAATAAGGAGAGATGTGGACGTTGGCCACTAGAGAAATAATCCTTGTCCTCCTCAGCGGTTCGACTCTCTCCCTTCTCTCATTTTCGCCTGTTTCTCCTCAGTCAGAGGGCCTGGCACTGGAGTAATGGTGTTAAACGTCTGCACCACAGGCCTGGCGTAGGCGCTAAACGCCAGCCTCTCTCACACCCAGAGAAACGCACTAATGCGATTAGCCGTATGAGAGCCGGAGCTTCCATTGATCATTTAGGACATAATATGACCCATGTATGATGAATTCAGTAGGGTTATTGTGTGAGATGTTGGATTAGGTCTCTCTTACACCCGAGTAAACCGGAGGCGTGCGACGACACTACGAATCACGACACAACAGCTTGAGGCTGTCTCTACTGGAAGTGTCAACATGTTCATTAAAGACGGACCAATCAGCTGCGAGCTCAGTGCTTGACTTCAGGACAGTAAAATGAAATAAAATCCCGTTTTCAACAGCAAAATCATTTTGCACAAAGTCATTTTCTTACCAGTTTATTTATGTTCTAAAGCAACTAGAGTTGGGACTCGGAGACAATTAAAAAAATATGAAATATAGCACTTCAGTGTAGTCTTACAGCAAAGAGTTCCTTGAGGCAGTTCTTTTATAGTGAATCAAAAATATTCAGCACGATATCTGAATAAACAACTCTTGAGTTGTTGTTTTTTCAGTGAACCGAAAGCATACAGCATATCCAGAACAGTCTGATTCTTGAGTAAATTACTTTTCAGAGCCAATTATTTATTGTGAATCAAAAACATTCTGCTTGACTAGTTTGATCGAACTGTTTCCTGAACAAATGACACTCTTGAGTAGGTTCTTTTTAGTCAATTTTGAGTGAATCAACACCATACAGCACAACCAGAGTAGTCTGATTCTTAAGCAAATCACTCTGAGACAGATTTTTAGTGATTCAAAAATATGCAGCATATCCAGAGCAGTCCGATTCTTGAGCAAATGATTCTTTTCAGCCATCACAGCACAACCGGACTGATCCAACCGATTCCTGAATGAATGACTCTTTTGAGCTAGTTCTTTTTAGTGAATGACACACATCGCTTACTACTTTTTTCCCCCGTGACACTTGCATCACAATTATAATTTTTTTAAAATAATGAATAGTTAAGGCTGAAATGATATCAAATATTCCTCCAAAGTTCAATAATTAATAATAGAACTGGGGCTGGTTGCATAAACTGTTTAGACTTTAAACTTTTAAAATTCAGTTGAAAAGGTAAATTGGTCTTATTTGTATTGCAACATAACATTTAACACAATTTAACATGGTGCAACATTTATGCAACTGGCCCCTGGAATCACTACCAGCATCATTTAATTACTTACAATAGCAATGCCTAAAAACAATTCATGTAGTGACATTTTATTTCACGAGATGCACACCTAATTTATCTAATGCAAGCAGTTTGTGGTGCGTCTGGATGCTGGTTTGTGAAGCAGGGGGTCGTTGTCAGCAGCGGTGTGTGTATGATGTTCAATGTGCATTAATAATATATTCGCACTTGTAAGCGTGAGGTGGTGCAGGAGACGCGTGTCTCTCTCGTCAGGTCTTCTCATGCTCGGCTACTTGTTTTGGTCGTGTCTCCGTCCCTCTCTTTAACTAAACTCTGGGAAGCGTGAGGAGCAGATGTTTGGGAGCTGTAGATCTGGAGACGCTTAGCCACCCGGTGAGAGGAGCGCAGGCCTTCTGTCCACTCGTTCCTCCTGTAACCCGTCAAACTGAGCGAGAGGGAGAGGAGACTCTGACTGATTTGTACCTTGTGAAAATGCATTGGTTTGCTCCGTTTTAACCATTTGCACAAGCGCTCGACTGGAGATTGGGTTTATCAGTCCGATGTTGTTGTGTCCCTGCAGCCTGTGCCGCCAGACAAGATTTTCTAATAGCCTGAGAACTCATTTTCGCCATTTGTTTTTGTTTTATGTCCTTTTAAATAGTTTTTCAGTTTATTTTTGTATGTATGTTGCCCAAATTGGTTTGTGTGTAACCTCCAGGATTTTAGTATTATTATTATTTTTGAATCTTTTATTGCATATTACTCATTCATTATTTTTTATTATTGTAATTAAATAATAATAATTATAATTACTAATAAAATTGACAGTAAATGCAAAGTAAATTAATAAAATGTTGTTTATTTATTATTTAAACATAAGTTACTAATAAAAATTGACAGTAAATATGAAGTAAATAAATTATTCATAATAATTTATTTTAAAAAGTGCTAATAAAAATGACGACAACAAACGGGACAATGTAAATGAATAATTTACTAATTATAAATTACTAATAAAAATGGTGATAACTGTAAATAGTTATTGTAACTATTATTTATTATTTACAAATGATAAATATCAATCAAAATTATAAAATTAAATACAAGTAAATGAATAACAATAGCAATTGTATATTTTTTTCCTTTTTACTGTTTGTACTTTTTTGAGTCATTTATCATTAACGATTTAATAATAATAATAACAGTTGTTTTTTTTTTTATGTTCTTACCCTGTAATTTTTATAGTAATGTATTATTATTAATATTATTATTTATAAATAATAGTATAATTATAATACAAAGCAAATTAATAATAATAATAATACCTGTTGTATTTAATGAACTTTTTACTGTTTGTCCTTTTTTAAAAAATAGAAATGTAGTATCAGTAGTTTAATAATAATAGTAATAACATTATTATTAATATAACATTATTCTTAGTATAATAGTAGTAGTAGTAGTAATATTGTGCTTTAAGTTAAAGGGAAAAGATAAAGTTTAGAATTTTAAAACGGTTATTAATGGTTATTTTCTAGCCATTGCTGGTGATTTTAATGTTTTGTGAATACTCAGCCACAACATTTCTTCATGTTCATCCTGATTTCTAACTCTCCATGTTTCCCATCTCGGCTCTTCCAGGATTGAGGGGTTTGATAAATCTGGGGAACACGTGCTTTATGAACTGCATCGTTCAGGCTCTCACACACACTCCGCTGCTGAGAGACTTCTTCCTGTCCGACCGACACAAGTGTGAGATGCAGTCCAACTCCTGCCTGGTGTGTGAAATGTCTCAGCTCTTTCAGGAGGTGAGCGCTCAACACACACTCTCTCACACACACACACACACTCTCTCACACACACACACACACACTCTCTCACACACACACACACACACACACACACACACACACTCTCTCTCACTCTCACACACACACCTACTCACTCACACATACTCACATTTGTGGTTTACGGGGACTCTCCATAGGCGTAATGGTTTTTATACTGTGCAAACTGTATTTTCTATCGCCCTACACCTAAACCTGCCCCTTACAGGAAACTACTGGCAATTTTTGAATTTCATAAAACACCGTTTTTTTGTTTTTTTTAAGCCTTTTGTTTTACGGGGACACAGGAAGTGCCCTCATAAACCATGTTTACGTTGTAGTACCCATGCCATTATACACACTTGTGTCCTCATAAACCATGTATTCCAGTACGCTCACACACACACGCACACACACACTCACACTCTCACACACGCACACTCACACTCTCACACACGCACACACACACTTTCTCACACGCACACACACACACACACACACTTTCTCACACACACAAACACACGCTCTCACACACACAAACACACACTCTCACACACGCGCACACACACACACACTTTCTCTCACACACACACACACACTCTCACACACACACTTACACACACACACAGCTGAAAGTGTCACCAAGCATGAGGGTGTTTTACAGCGGAGAATTAAAATCTCATGAACAACCTTCCTCTCTTTCAGTTCATTTCTGTAAACATGACCGTAACAATATTTAATATGTAACATGTGGAGAGAGCATTTTCTGCGCTGAACGTCGCAATGAGTTTAACAACACACATCATATTTCATGTCTGGACCGGAGCAAGCGTGTTTCAAGTTTGTGAACATGTTTCATATTATCTTGTGCTCCAAACATGAACCAGCACCGTGTATGTGCACATTTCACATCGTCTTCAAATAAAAGATGCACAAGGGCACTGATACAGCGGTACGTCTGATCATGAACACAATGACACGACAGATTATTGACACACAGCAAACAAAGATATAGACCAAAAAAACAACGACAATTCAAAAAGTAACTGCCTTTATTCTTTCTGTTTTTAGATGTATTTTAATATTCATATGTGACCCTGGAGCACAAAAGCAGTCATAAGTAGCACAGGTATATCTGTAGTAATGGCCAACAATACATTGTATGGCTCATTTTTGTAAATGTCCTACTGTAAATATATCAAAACTTAATTTTTGATTAGTAATATGCATTGCTAAGAACTTCATTTGAACAACTTTAAAGGAGATTTTCTCAATATTTAGATTTTTTTGCTCCCTCAGATTCCAGATTTTCAAACAGTTGTATCTCAGCCAAATATTGTCCTATCATAACAAACCATACATCAATGGAAAGATTATTAAAAATAAGCTTATTTATAAGGTGTGACAGACCAGTGCAGAAACGGGGGTTTCATGACGCTTTAAACCTTCCTCTCATGCATGTCATCCTCCTCTCTTTGGTCTGTCCTGTAGTTCTACTCGGGTCACCGCTCTCCTCACATTCCCTTCCGGCTGCTGCACCTGGTCTGGACTCACGCCCGACACCTCGCTGGCTACGAGCAGCAGGACGCTCACGAGTTCCTCATCGCTGCTCTGGATGTGCTTCACAGACACTGCAAAGGTACTGCAGCCAATCAGACGCCACTGCTTCAGTGGAGCAGCCAATCAGAGGACAGCTGTGTTAAGTTGAATGTGGGATTTTCCTACTTGATTGTGCAACATTTAGTGTAAATATTAAATTAAGTATTATTAAAAAATAATCATAATAATAATATATGTTATTAATAAAAACAGTAAATGCAAAATAAAGTAATACAAATTATTTAATTTAATAATAAATGGTGACGAGTAAACGATTCAAAGTAAATAAAAATAATATACAAATAATAATACGTCTCAACAGACAGTACTTAAGATGTAGCAAGCAAACTGCATATTACTCTTTTTTTTTTTATTTTTTGTTGTTGTAATTTATAAATTATAAATTCTGGAATGAATAAACAAGTTACTAATAAAATTGTGGCAAACTATAAATATAAAGTAAATAAAACAATTATTGTTCATAAATTAATAAAAGATGATAAATGATTAAAATAATAATTTCTAAATGATACTAAATGGACAAATTCATTGCTGGTATTCTATAGGTGTAAGATCTTTCATTTACCATGTTTTACACAGCTGCAGTTTGTTTCTGTATATCTATTTTCACTGAGTGTTTAGTCTTCGTTTTGTAATTCATTCACCATGTTAGTGTGCTGCATCTCTGCGAAAAGCAGTTTTCTGCCAGGTTTCAGAGTTGGAAGGCCGTCTTCAAAATCTGTTGCACTTTATCCAGTAGGAAGCCGCAAATATCATCTTTCCGAATTGAGTGAAACGCAGCATCAGAAACAGAATTAGCTTTATTGCCAGGTATGTTTGCACATACGAGGAATTTGTTTTAGTGACAGAAGCTCCACAGTGTGACAGAATAACAGCAACAGGACACAGATAATAAAATAATAAATAATGTACAAATATACAAAAATGGACAATGTGCCAAATAGCAGAAACACAATATACAAAATAGACAATACATTATGCACAGGTATGTTAGGTGCAAATTTGAAATGTAATGAATATGTGTAAAATAAATAGTATGATAGTATGATGTGTTTCATGTTTATTGTTAAGAGTTGAAGTGTTCATGAGATGGATTGGCTGAGGGAAGAAACTGTTCCTGTGTCAGGCAATCCATCTCCTGAACATAGCATTAGCTAGTTAATCATATTAGTCCCACCTAGCTAGTTTTGAGATGTAAAGGGTGGTACGGAGCAGGAGAGGTAATGAAGGAAGGCTGCGTGACGCGTGTTAATAGTGACAGCTGTATTCCAGAGCTCATCTGCTGTGGGAAAGCAGGACGAGCCGGAACAGAATGAGATTGCAGATTGAGATTGATCTGTTAAAGAGGAAGTGTGTGGATTCTGAGCCACATCGTCTTCCATTGGCTGGACAAACACAAAGCCCTGCCCCACACGCACGCGCACACACAAACATACACGCGCGCACACACACACATATATCACCCTCAGTGATTTGATTCTGGAGCTGGGTCTGGTAAAGAGGACTTGCAGCGCTGTAATAGCATGTCAGCAGTTCTCATGCAAGAGCTTTTCATTCATAGAGTCATCGATCTGTAGTAGGGCTGGGCGGTATATCGAGTTTGTACGATATATTCTTTATAAGCAATACGATACGAGGCAATACCGTTTATATTTATATACAGTACAGTAGTTTGAAAACGAGCTCATCTGAAAATACAGTGGAGGACACAAGCTGAGCTACTGTGGAAAAAGTGCATAATACAATTTGTTCTAAACGCGTGACAAACTTTATATGAAGGGCTTAAAAAAAAAAAACCTCGTAAGTTATACACTGAACAAAATTATAAACGCAACACTTTTGTTTTTGCCCCCATTTTTCATGAGCTGAACTCAAAGATCTAAGACTTGTTCTATGTACACAGAAGGTTAATCATGCTGTCTAATCAGCATCTTGATATGCCACACCTGTGAGGTGGATGGATTACCTCGGCGAAGAAGTGCTCACTAACACAGATTTAGACAGATTTGTGAACAATATTTGAGAGAAATAGGCCTTTTGTGTACATAGAAAAAGTCTTAGATCTTTGAGTTCAGCTCATGAAAAATGGGGGCAAAAACAAGTGTTGCGTTTATAATTTTGTTCAGTGTAGAAGCCTATAGTTTAGTTTTCAGTTTAAAGCGGCTCTGACTGAAAGGCTGCGTGTGCCGTTGATAGACTCGCGCTGTTTAATGTGTTTGAGATGTGCTGGTTTCCTTAATGCATAACTTACATTTCACAGGTATATTCTCCATCTGTAAATGTTAGGAAGCCATGGAAATATTTCCATTTTGCTGTCAGAAGTGCATGAGCTTTTGCTTTGCGATTCTCCGCTAAACTTCACCGACTTCATTCAGAACGAGCGCCGCCGCACGCATGCGCTCCAAACAGACAGAGTGCAATGTAACCGGAGCGCAATAACTCTGACTAAAATATACATTTTGCTGAAATATTTAAATAGTTGGACAATAAATAATACAAGTGAGTATTTGTATGATAGCCCTAACTGTAAGCGACTGTAATGGGGTAATCAAAACAGCCTTTTACTCAATTAGTCTGTGCTTTTATTTTCATTTTTAGTTTAGTAAATTTAACTTCTGCTTTAGAAGCATTATTTTTGTTTTTAGATTGCAATGTTAGCTTTTTTAACAATATATGGTTACATTCACTTTATTTGTTTAATCCAAATACAAAAGAAAATACCGAGATATATACCGCAAATCAGCCAAAAAATACAGAGAGATGAATTTTTGCACCTATCGCCCAGCCCTACTCTGTAGGATGAAACAATTCCTGTGAAAAGCCTTAAACATTGACGGTGTGCATGTCCTGACGCAGTGAATGCAGAGTCAGGGTCAGAGAGTGGGAGAATCAGACGCTCTGGAGAGGAAGTGAGGGGGAGATGGACCTCAGTCTTCCTCCTGCAGTGTGAAAGTGAAGGGAGGGGTGTTTCTGCAGCAAACCGAGTGCTGCCTTCTAATCAGACCTTCTCTTTCCCTCTCTGTCTGTGTGTGTGTGTTCACATGCTGCTTCCATGTCCACTAAGAAGATGACAATGGGAAAAAAGCCAACAACCCAAACCACTGCAACTGCATCATTGACCAAATCTTCACAGGAGGCCTGCAGTCTGACGTCACCTGCCAAGTCTGCCAGTAAGAGCCGACGCAGAGCCGATCTCCGTATCAGTCGCTCATGCATCTGTTCTTGCTTAAATAGATGCATTGAGTTGAATGTGTTGATGTGTTATTCTGCTAGTTTGTTTGTGAATAAGGTATTTTTTTAAAGGGACAGTTCTCCCAAAAATAAGAAATTCTGTCATTTCACATTTTATCTGTGCTTTTTGCAAACGCACACACACATATATGAAAAATATTTAATTTTGCACAGTATTTAAATATTTAATTTATTAGAATTTTTATCAGTATTTTTTTTTTTTTTTGCACAAACGAAATAAATAAAAATATGATCTAATTAAGTATTTTACACGGTTTAAATATTTAATTTATTAGAATTTTTCTGAGTACTTTTTTTGCCCAAAAATATTGCGAAACTATTTAATTAGAAAATTTAATATTTTTGTGTCATGTTTGAATATAAAAAAAAAAAAAAGAAAAATCCAATTTAACGAGTAATTTGTTTGCACACAAATATAATAAAAAACATTTGTCCATTTAAATATTTTACACAGTTTAAATATGTAATTTATTCAAATTTTTATCAGTACTTTTTTCGCAGAAAATATTGGCTAAAATATTTAATTTGAAAATAGGTACATGTAAAAAAATTTAAAATTTAATTAATTTTTTATCAGTATTTTTTGGTATTGTATAAATTATGTATACAATCAGCATTTAAATTTGAGGTCCACATGTTAATTTTAGTAGGCAGCATAGTTATCCTTCCTACTTTTTTGAAACGGCAATCAAATCTGTGTTGCCTTAAAATGCTCCCTACGTAGGCAGCGCACTAGGTTTTGGAACGGAGCCGGTGTCTGTGTCCTGTGTTCTATATGTAACCCAGTTTGAATTCCACTTAAATACCCAGGAGTTTTCAGATCCTGTGTGAAATGCACAGGTTGATGCTCCTCAGCGCCACCCGGTGTTTAACAGAGGTACTGCACTCCGCCCATTCAGGTCCTGCTGCGTCTATCAAGTGCAGGTTTAATGACTTCCACCTAATTAGAGTTATTTTCAGGCTGTGCAGTACAAGAACTGACAAGCAGACAGAAGCGCTGCTCTTTTTGCTGATTATTTGTGAGCACAAAAGCAGTCATAAGTAACAGGTTTATTTGTAACAATAGCCAACAATACATTGTAGGGGTCAAAATTATCCTTTTTTTTTTTAAATGCCAAAAATCAGGATGTTAAGTAAACATTGTTAAATTAAGAGATTTTGTACATTTCCTACTGTAAATATCAACTTCATTTTTGATTAGTAATATGCATTGCTAAGAACTTCATTTGAACAATTTTAAAGGAGATTTTCTCAATATTTAGATTTTTTTGCTCCCTCAGATTCCAGATTTTCTAATAGTTGTATCTCAGACAAATATTGTCCTATCATAACAAACCATACATCAATGGAAAGATTATCAGCTTTCAGATGATGTATACATCTCAATTTAAAAAAATTGACCCTTATGACTGGTTTTGTGCTCCAGGGTCACATTTGGTGTTTTCTCGTCCGCAGTGGGGTTTCCACAACAATAGACCCATTCTGGGACATCAGCCTGGATCTGCCGGGGTCATCCACCCCGTTCTGGCCGCTCAGCCCGGGCAGCGACGGCAGTGTGGTGAACGGAGACGGTCACCCGAGCGGAGCCACCACGCTCACAGACTGCTTACGCAGGTACAGACGCACCTGCACGCACCGGACGGCCGTGTCTGCGATCGCCACTGACTCACGCTTCTGCATTGCAGGTTCACTCGACCCGAACACTTAGGAAGTAGCGCCAAGATCAAATGCAGCGGTTGCCATAGTTACCAGGAGTCCACCAAGCAGCTGACTATGAAGAGGCTTCCTATCGTGGCGTGTTTCCACCTCAAAGTGAGTTTGCATGCATTACAGTCTGTTTTACACGTCAAACTGCATCGTATATGAGCCACTTTGATGTAAGGATACAAGATATATCAACTAAAAGTCAATATTATTGATCATTTAAATTATATCTGATAAAATTGATTATCATTTTTATATACTGAGCAATATATTTATAATTGTGCATGCTTATTTCTCCTGTTTTCTTATGTTTAGATAATCTTGGCATGCTAATAGATTTAATACCACTGTTAAATGTAGTTTTTAGCATATATAAAAATGAATGGCTATTTTAATACTGCACATTGCTTTGAATCCAGAATTCACTGTTAATTATTATTTTCACAAATGTAATTACAGAAGTTTGATAATAATGGCAAATATTATAACTACTGTTATTAATATTATTAAAATAATATTTAATATTTATTAATGTAAATGTATTAATATTAAATATTATTAAAATAATATTTATTACTATAAATGTATTACATTATAAATGTACAGAAATATCACAATTCTATAATACTGTGTACTATGTAAAAAAAAAAATTATACACAGTAATTAGTTTTATTTCATAATTCACTTTTCAAAATTTCCTTTTTATTATTATTATTATTACTGTAATATTTTATTTTTGTTTTATTCACACTAGGATATGATTTTAATATTTCTATACATTTAATTATCATTTTAATATTATTAAATGTTGCCAAAAATATATATATTTTTTAAAGTATTAAAATGAGAATTGTTTAGCAATATTAAAATTCTGTGCTACTGTATAATATTCAAAATACAATTACTCAGTAACTGGTTTTGATACCACAATTCACTTTTCACAAATTTATTTTAGATAATTTATTTTAATTATTATTACTGTATTAATATCTTGTTTTATACACATTAGTATAAAATTTTAATAATTCTACATATCTATTTCTAATGAAATATTAATGTTGGTATTAAATGTAGAGTGTTTAGAAATATTATAATTCTGTAACTCTGTAATTGGTTTGGATGGCAGACTTCAGTTTTCACAAATTTATTTTAGGTTTTTATTATTTGTATTATTATCATTGCTACTACTACTGTAAAAACATTATTTTGTTATTTGTTGTTTTACCCAGAATAGTATGGAACGTCAATTTCAATATACATTTCTTGTTTGATTTTGATTTTATTATTAATAATAATAATTGTAGCGCAACTTTTAAAGCCATTGCTTCTGATCTGGTGTTACATGATAAATAAACATAAATATATTTATTATTATTATACATTTATTGGTATTGGCCATAACATTAGCATAATTATCAGCTATTAGGTGGTTATCATCAGACAGTGTGTTTATATTGGTGCATCTGTACTTTGAAACGGTAGTCTGGCCAAGATCTGCCAAAACATAGAATATTTTTCAAAGATTGGAAACTGAGTGTTGATCAGACGCAACAGAAGGTCTGTGGGCGACCCGTGCGCTTCCTTCTGTTTCTGTGTTTCTTTACACTCACGGCTCTGTGTGTTTGATTGCTCCGGTTTCTCCTGTCCAGCGGTTCGAGCATTCGGCGAAGCTCCGGCGGAAGATCACCACCTATGTGTCCTTTCCTCTAGAGCTGGACATGACGCCCTTCATGGCCTCCAGGTACGAGCTCCAGTGTAAATAAATGATGATAACAATTCCCCACCGTTGGTATTACTGTTTCATATTTTAATTATCATTAAAACCGTATTCGATTTCCGCGATTTGAACAACTCTGGATAAATGACTACTGTGCAGCATAAAGCAGGTGCACACAGAGTGGTTATGTTTTGTGTGAAAACATGGTGGAAAAGCTGGGAGGTTTTAAAAGAGTGCTAAGGGAGTTATTCAAATTAATTCATTATATGAATGTACCTGAAGGTTCTGACTGTCTTCAGAAAGATTCGATGGCATTTTTTCATCATCTTCACTCCATATGATGCCTAATAAAGTAGTGTTTTAATCGCAACGCTGGAGGTTACGGGAAACCGCTGTAATTCTGCTGCTCCAGAAGCGCCACCTGCTGGTAGGGCTGGGCGATATGGCCAAAAATTCACATCTTGGTATTTTTTGGCCGAATTGCGATACACGGTATATATCTCGGTGTATATATGTATTTTAAAAAAATCTGTATTTAATATATATTTAATTTCACATACCGCCCAATATGGTCTAACAAAATAATACATATTACAGGCTATGAAAACAAAGTGAATGTTACATGTGTAAGCCTATATATTATGTGCAAAAAAGGGTTAAAATCACATTTCATTCTAATGTAACATTGCAATCTAAAAAAAACTAAGTTAATCAATAAACTAAAAATTAAAAAGACTAAAAGCACAAAATGCATTTACTTGCAGGGTTAAAATTCTACATCACATTTACTTACTTTACTTACTTTTGTCATTTAGCAGACGCTTTTGTCCAAAGCGACTTACAAATAAGAAAAAGTAACTAAAACTAAAAAGTTACAACTCTATAAATACTATCTACCCACATATTTAAGAAAATAAAGAAATTAAATAAAATTAACACATGCATATAACAACAACATTTCAATAATAAACATATCAATGAAAAAATTAAATAAAAAGCTACTACTATCCCTTGCCGGTGTCCCTGCCCGGTGGAGTCGCACGGTAGAGTCGATGGTCTTTACACTCTTTACTTTTTTACTTTTGTCATTTAGCAGACGCTTTTGTCCAAAGCGACTTACAAATAAGACACATTTATTGTCTACACATTTAAACAATTCAGATAAACTATGTAGAATTATTTATGGAGCAGATAAAATACATCATTTATTAATCGATTATCATTTTGACACTTTTCTTTACTTAAAGGTTGAAATGTGAGCTTACGGAAGCGTATTGCATTCACTTGAGGAAAAAAAATCTACTCTGTTTTTCTGAATTAACGACTTAATTATCTCGTAATTCTGAGATAATTAAGTCGTTAATTCAGAAAAACAGAGTAGATTTTTTTTCCTCAAGTGAATGCAATACGCTTCCGTATGAGCTTGACGATTTTATGAAACTTTTTTTTTTTTTTTTTAAAGCTTTATTTGAACATGCTATTAAATAAATTATTCCCAGTCATGTTGTCATTTAAAATCCGGACATCATTGGTAATGTTATTGTTTTAAGTCTTTATAAGTATTTCTATTTATTGTTTGTTGATTTTAAATCTAAAACTTGGTGAAATGATTCATGTGTCGGTACTTTTTGAACATTTCCAGGACATTTTAAGAATACTGTGATTAATACTGATAACTAGGGCTACAAAACAATTATTAAAAGTACTGACACACAAATCATTTCACCAAGTTTTGTCTTTAAATTGACTTTGTGTGTATAAACACATTGTTTTGCAGCCCTGCTGATAACTGTGATGATTTGGCTCACTGTGATCGTGATAAGACATGTTCTAGCTCCCTGTCAGTGCAGACAGTAAGATAATGTCCTGTTTGTCTCCCAGTAAAGAGAGCCGGATGAACGGACAGTACCAGCAGCCCGTCGACTCGCTGAACAACGATAACAAGTGAGTGAGCGTCTGCTGCGTTCAGTGTGATCAGGTGTGGAGATGGGTCCTGTGACGCGTCTCTGTGTGTCTGCTGCAGGTATTCTCTGTTCGCGGTGGTCAATCATCAGGGCACGCTGGAGAGCGGTCATTACACCACGTTCATCCGCCAGCACAAGGACCAGTGGTTTAAATGTGATGATGCTATTATCACTAAAGCCAGCATTAAAGATGTTCTGGACAGCGAGGGGTCAGTCTCACACACACGCACTCACACACACACACACACACACTCTCACACACACACACACACACACACACACACACACTCTCACACTCACTCACTTACTCACACACACTCACACACACACTCACTCACACACACACACACACTCACTCACTCACTCACTCACACACACACACACACACACTCACACTCTCTCGCACTCGCACTCACACACACACTCGCTCACACACACACACACTCACTCACTCACTCACTCACTCACTCACACACACACACTCACTCACTCACTCACTCACTCACTCACTCACTCACACACACACACACACTCACTCACTCACTCACTCACACTCACACACACACACACACACACACACACTCACACTCACACACACACTCTCTCTCTCACTCACTCACTCACTCACTCACTCACACACACTCACTCACACTCTCACACACTCTCACACTCACACTCACACTCACACTCTCACACTCACTCACACACTCTCTCACACTCTCTCACACTCTCTCACACTCTCTCACACTCTCTCACACTCTCTCACACTCTCACACACTCACACTCACACTCACACACTCACACACACACACTCACACTCACACTCTCACACTCACTCACACACTCTCTCACACTCTCACACACTCTCACACACACACTCACTCTCACACTCTCACACTCACTCACACACTCTCTCACACTCTCACACACTCTCACACACTCTCACACACTCTCACACACTCTCACACACTCTCACACACTCACACTCACACTCAGACACACTCACACACACTCACACCAAAACCAGGGACACTTGCGATTTAAAAGATTTATAAATACTGATTTCATTATTATTATTATTTACAGTAGTAGTACTATATTTTACAATAGTGCAGTACTTTTGCTTTACACACATTAGCAAACAACTATTTTTATTTCTTAAAAAATATAGATTCTTATAATAGTACTGATGATGATAACACAATAGATGTTGTTGCTGTTGCTTATATAATAAATACAAATTAAAAATGATAAAATAATACAAATTAATATTGTGATAAATATAGATTTGTTTTTTGCCAAAATTCACTTTTCACAAATTTCTTGAACATAATTATTCTTATTATTATTACTGCTAGTACTACTGTATTAATATTTTACTGTTGTTGTTTTACACACATTAGTAATTAATTAATATTTCTATAAATTTCTCATTTAATATCATAATAATAGCATTATTATTGTTAAATAAGAAATGTGTAGAAATTACTCTGTACAAAATTGCACAGATTAGTTGATTAGTTTTGATGTGTGTACCTACTGTACTAGAATTATTTATTATTTACTGTAAAATCTTGTTCTTTAAAGTGAGCTTGTGCTTGCCATATAATAATTCTTTCCTGCTTGGTTTATTATTATGTATTTAATACAGCAGCGTTCATAATTTACATTATAGGGTGTAATATATATATACATATAATAAGTTAAATATAATTTACTGACTTAAGTGTTTAAATACGTTTTGCGGCCTTTGGGCTGATTTTAGCATAAAAGCAGGTTTTTTAATATAAAAGCCTTTTTTTTTCTAGAAATGACAGGAAATACTCTGTAACAGGGTTATTATAGTGAACTAAAAATAAAAAATTGAGCTTTAAAAAATAAAAGCTAATAATAAAAAATAACTTATTTCAGCTGTTTGCCAGGGCAACATTTTTATTTAGTTTGTCCTGATGTGCCAAAATAACTAAAGCAGAAATTAAATTTGTATTTTATTTGATTAAATATAATTTTTATTGAGTTAAAAAAATGTACTTGAAATAAAATAAACGTTAATTGAAATAAAAACAAATTAAAATAACTTTATTTATGACCCTGCAGCACAAAAGCAGTCATTAGTAACAGGTATATTTGTAGCAATAGCCAACAATACATTGTATGGATCAAAATTATACATTTTTCTTTTATGACAAAAATCATTAGGATATTAAGATCATGTTCCATGAAGATATTTAGTAAATGTCCTACTGTAAATATATCAACTTAATTTTTGATTAGTAATATGCATTGCTAAGAACTTCATTTGAACAACTTTAAAGGAGATTTTCTCAATATTTAGATTTTTTCGCTCCCTCAGATTCCAGATTTTCTAATAGTTGTATCTCAGCCAAATATTGTCCTATCATAACAAACCATACATCAATGGAAAGCTTGCTTATTCAGCTTTCAGATGATGCATAAATCTCAATTTCATTAAATTGACTGGTTTTGTGGTCCATGGTCACATTTATAAAAATACTTTGATTAAAAATGTATAAAATCTATGACTATATAACCATATAGTTACTAAAATTAAAATAAAAACTAAAAATATAAAAGTACAAATTATATTAAAATACCTCTCCTTTGTAAAAGGTGTTTTTTTTTTTTTTTTTTTTTTTTTTTTTTACTGTTTCTAAAAAAAGAAAAAACGTGTTTTTCTGTTTTGCAGGTACTTGTTATTTTACCATAAGCAGTTCCTTGAATATGAATAATGGCGACGCAGGAGTGGCCGAGTCAAAGCTGTGAAGAGAGGATCATATGAGTGACGGCCAGCCTGACACCTGCTCATCCCACCAGAGCTGGCAGCAACAGAAGCCTTCTCTCTAAAGAAATCAAAACAACAACATGTAATTAAAAAAAAAATGACACAGCTAAACCAATCTGCACTGAGCACGGAGCATACTTGACCGAACGCGGAGGAGCTGATGGAGGAACCTCACTACAGACACAGACTGACATCTCAGCACTCACATTTCACTCTGTTGCGTTTCTCCCAGAGCCAATCGCAAACATTCACGCCTGTCGCGCTTTCTCATCCTCCTCCGATGATTTTCCGAGAAGTATATGAGGGAAAATATTCCTTTTTTATTTCTTCGTATGCATTATCGATGTACTGAATGCAACAGAATGGTGTTATTGACTTCAGCGTAAACCTATATCGTCGTTCGCCGCTTGAGTTTGGAAATCCTGTCCTCGTCCAGCACTTTTGATTTGTTTTTTCATTCACTGCCCTCGTCGTCTTTTTCTTTAGGCTGGAAATGTCTCTCGCACATGCAAATCTATATATAAATCTATTTTTATAAGTCATTGCTTTCTGTTTCCGTGTCCTATACCCTCATCACGTGCTTCGGAGTGAATGGAAAGAAGGTGTTTGTGCTTCGTCGCATCTTTAGTCTTTGGTTTGGGTTGCCGGTCCGGTCGTGTTTCAGATGCATTGTGAATGAAGACGTTTTCCTTTTGTGTGATGCCTGTGTGTTGGTGGTGTTAGTGTGTGTGTGTGTGTGTGTGTGTGTACTGAATCAGTACTCAAACTTGGCATGCTGTTTAAACTGGATGCTGAAAGACTTTGGGGAGGATTTTATAAATGTTAATTATGTATCTATGTATAGTATGTATGTATGTAATGTATGTAAAAGAAATCAATGGAAAAAAAAATGAAGAAAAAGCGCTGTGTCGTGTGATTGGTTCAGCGTTCGTTTCTCTGAAGTCTTTCTGTTTGAGCCAGTTTTTATCTTTTTTAGCGTTTTTCTCTCTTAATTTCTTTTCGTGGTTCTCTGAATCCTTTGTTCTGGTTTTTAACATTCTCTGCATTCAGCGTCTCTTATACTCGTTTTTAGGCCATCTTTATTTCTGATGAAAAAACATCAGATGAAACTCAAAGCGAGACGCTACAGGCAAAACCATTGCTTTTCATCCAGATTTTGGGCTCTTTTGCTTCCATAACATGTCTTCTGGCAGAAAAGTGAGGAAAAAAATCCAAAATACTAATTTTTAGTGTTTATTGCAGTTTATATATTTGCATCTGTAGATTTCAGTATCAATCCTCGTCTTTAAAGGCTTCGGCAGCACATTATTCCTGTGAAGGCTTTTACGGAGCGGTTTGTTCATATAACATTCACCTGCTTTTATACAACATTTCATTCCTAAAAACATGGTGAAAATGTATTTGTGTTTGTCTATTAACAGTATTTTCTGATTTATGGAGTGATAAAAAGAAAAATTTAAAATACTCTCTATAAAACTTAATATATCAACAAAATCAAACCACGGTTTACAATCTGGCTTTCTGTTATATATATATATATACACACACACACAGTTCCCTCCAAAAGTATTGGAGAAGTAAAGACAGAATTGCTCTGTTGGCTGTGGAGTCAAGACATTTACAAATATGATTAAAAGATGAATATGAGACAACACTACAGAATGTCACATTTTATTATTAGCCGTTTCAACACATATATGTTTTACCAAATAAAAAGAACAGCACTTTTAGAGTTCATCCCTCTATCTGATGAGAGCATAAGTATTGGAGCAGTTGCCTCACAGGTCTTTCTAAGTGATCAGCTGTGTCCTGTTGCATTAATTCTTCAGATATTAAAAGCAGGGAATGTGTCGTATCAGTTATATCCATTACTTCTCTATTCTGAATCATGCATTCGATGATGACACACACAAACCAGGATGAAGACGGGGGAGCTGACTTTGAGAGAAAAACAAGCAATTTGGATGCTAAAAGAAAAGAGGAAGTCAATTAGAGCTCTAGCAAAAACAAAGGGCATGGAGAAATCAAGAGTTTGGAAACCACCAACAACGACCTGATCGACTGAGAAAACAACAGTAGTTGATGACAGACAAATCATAAAAGCTGAGAAAATGAACCCTAAAAGACGTGTCTGTAAAATCACCAACAACTTCCAGAAAGCTGGGGTGATGCTCTGACAATCTACTGTCCTCAGGAGACTTTGACACAGAATTACAGATGCTACACAGCAAGATGCAAACCTCTGACCAGCACCAAACATAGAAAGGCAAGATTAGAGTTTGCAAAAAAGCACAAAGGTGAGCCAGAAGAGTTTTGGAACTGTGTTTATGGACCGATGAGACAAAGATGAACCTTTATCTAAGTGATGGGAAAGAAAAAATGTGGAGAAAAAAAGGGAACTGCAATGATCCCAAGCATACAGCCTCATCTGTAAAGCATGGTGGAGGTGGTGTCATGGCATGGGCATGCATGGCTGTCTCTGGAACAGGCCCTCTCAACTTTACTGATGACTTAATGTATGATGACAGTAGCAGAATTACTTTGGAAGGGTGCAAAACCATCTTGCCTACCAATATTCAAGAAAATGCCACCAGATTCATTGGGAAGTGCTTCATATTGCATCAGGACAATGACCCAAAACACCCTGCCAGTTCAGTCAAGGAGTTTATAAGAGCAAAGAAATGGAAAGTCTTAGATTGCCCAAGTCAATCTCCAGATTTAAATCTGATTGAACATGAATTTCAGCAGCTGAAGAGGAGAGTAAAGGCAGAAACTCCCCAAAACAAGCAACAATTGGAATTGTCTGCATTAAAGGCTGAGAAAAGTATTTCAAAGGATGAGAGCAAGAGTCTGGTGATGTCTATGGGTCACAGACTCACTGCTGTGATTGTGTGCAAGGGATCTGCAACTAAATAATAGCTTTTAATCTTTTATATCTGCCTTATGTTCAACTGTCCCAATACTTATGCTCACATCAATGAGTGGGATGAACTCTAAAAGTGCTGTTCTTTTTATTTGGTAAAACATGTATGTGTTGAAACGGCTAATAATAAAATGTGACATTCTGTAGTTTTGTCTCATATTCATATTTTAATCATATTTGCAAATGTCTTGACTCCACAGCCAACAGAGCAATATATAGGCCTATAGTATGGTTTTATATGTGAGTATGGTCATATATATATATATATATATATATATTATTCCCTTGTAGTGTCTTATCTTAAACTTTAAAACAGAAGATTCTCGCAGATAAATCTTAATTTTTGTCCATTTAAAAATGGTTTATTACGAACCTTTCAAGATACATTGAACTCCAGTGTTGTTAAATTATGATATTTTTCTAAACCACAAAGTCATGTTTAGTAGCTGAATGGCTGAAATGCTATATAATATACATCGATACCTATATATCTGTTATAGATCAGTGTATATTCCTCTTAATTCTCAAGTGAGTTCCACCAATCAGAGAAGTCACAGTTACCGTGGAAACCAGAACGTGCAGATCTGCTCAATATTGACCAGTGAGTGACTTGAAGTTTTAGATCACTTTTATTTACTGTCTTTTTTGTCTTTATTTTACAGGAGAGCGAAGCAGCAACAAATTTCAAATGTTACTAGACCTTTATAGTTAACTTCATATTGTACCTTCATTGCTAATTCCAGTATGTAGTTTTATTTTTTATATTTATTCATGTGTGTCTCTGTGTGTTGTGTATATATATAAACGCACACACAATATAATTATTAATTTTATGAAGTTGAATGAGAGGTACTTTCAGAGTCAAGAGGCCTTCAAAGTGTGTTGTGCTCTCTATAAAATACAGCATTTATTAAAACTAAGCTGAAGTCATTTTTCCATAGGAATTGTTGAGGAGTGACACGCGGTCCAGTTATATGTGCCGTCTGTTCACATGCTGGTCTGAGTCGGTGAGCAGATGATCCTGAGCGCTCGGCTCTTATCGCTGTGCATCTGGAGCGGGTGAGAGAGCGTGTCTGTGTGCTCGGAGAAGCAGTAGATGCAGGTTTCTGTGGCCCTCGGCCGCTCCTGAGTCACACTGCCCTCCTGAGACACTTCATCCACCCGAGCCACCAGAGAATCTGCAATAAACACTTTCAATATTCACAATCTGAGACCGCAAAACTAAACCAAGAAAACATCATTTGAACCAAGAAATATTGTAAAAATAAAACAATGTTAATTTAATATAGGCCTATGACAAATGATATTTAAATGTTTGAACATCATTCTAAATGCTGTAGAGTACAGAAGTAGGCTACTGTCCATATATATTTGTATTATAATAATAATGCATACACAAAAATAATTAGTTAAATTTAGGTTAGATGAAAGTTTTGAACATGTTCAATGTTTTAAGTATGTAGAACTATAAGTAATATGTTCAAAAATGTCAAAATAATCAAAATTTTTAACTAAATATTTGTGTAATAATAATGTTATGACAAAAATAAATCAATAATATCACTTTGAATTATTTTATTTGTTATTACCTCTTTATTTTGTCAAAACATTTGCCCCTATATATACATATGTGTGTATATATATATGAGTTATATTTATAAAGTTATGTATTTACATACACACACACTATAAAATCATAGTGTATGTATATATTATATATTAACACTGCCATAATATGAAATGATAGATAAATGAAACAAACGGTAAACCAAAAGCATTCAATGTTATTGGAGAAATGTTGAATATGTTTTGCGATCCCTCATAGTGTATCTGAGTATGAATGACCTTCGGAGGATTGTCCGTGTTTGTTGGGCTGTTGTTTCTTGGTGTCCAGCTGTTGCTGGTGTTTGGCTCTCTTGAGCAGCAGCAGGACCGCAGCGGTCAGCGTGAACATCAGCACTATGATGCAGAGGCCTAGCAGCGAGTAGAGCAGCGCCTCCGAGTACAGCGCCGATCCGGACACCGAGCGCCCGTTGCCGGGGACCAGCTGCACTTCAGGTCTCTGCGTCACGAACACCGCTCCTGTGTCTGGATCACAGCCAACAGAAAGGTGTAGATATACATGCAAGTCATTTTTATTTGTAGAACAGACACTTTTTAAAAAAAAATTCCATCCCATACAAAAATGAACCATGGTTACTAAAGCATAGTAACCACAAAATGACTGTTTTTTCTGCACTAACCATAGTTAAAGCACAGTATTTGTAGTAGTACAACTGTGTTTATGCCAATTGTAATCAATAGCCTACACCATGGATAGGCTATTATTGTACTATAATAAAACCATGGTTCATTTCTAATTATTAGACTGCATAGGCAGGTGGTAGTATTTTAATTTAATTGCCCTGGTGGTGGTTGAGGAGAGACCCCCCACATGATTGTAAAGCGCTTTGGGTGTACAGCAATACACAATAAAGCGCTATATAAATGCATCATTCATTCATTCATTCATTCATTAATGAAGCTTGTTACCACCATGGACTGCATTTGTAAAAAAAAACTGTATTTGTAACTTTTTATCTCACCATTCTGACTTTTCCGTTTCACAGTTCAATAGCTCTGCATCTATATCTCACAATTCAGCCTTTATCTTGTAATTATGACTTTCCCCCTCAGAATGCCAAGGAAAAAGGTCAAAATTGTAATATGTAGATGCAGAATTCTTAAAAAAGTCTTAATTGCAGATGTAAGCTCAGAATTTTGAAGAAAAAGAAAAGTCAGAATTTCTATTTTAACCCTACACTAAACTTAAGCTTCCATAGTACTCATAATGTCACTTTGTGCATTCAAAAGCTAAAATGTGAAGTATGATTGTTGTGAGATGTGTTTAGGGTCATGTGACTCATTGATGCAGATGCTTGACTCACTCCTGCATGCGTCTGCGCAGGCCTCCGGGTGACTGCCACACAGCTCGGAGCACTTCAGACACTTCTTCAGCAGCGTGTCGTAGAACTGACCGGACACGGCTTTACATTTCCAGGACTCTGCCACACAACATCACAGTCCTTCATCAGGCCATGCCCTGGACACAGGTGAGCTGAAGACGGCGGTGTAACTTACCACAGTATTGAGAGCAGCGTTTGCGAATCTCATAGTCGTGACAGCTCATGCTGCAGGACACACACCCCCGCAGCAGACTGTCCATGAACTGACCCTCCGGACAGCTCTGTGCCATCGCTCAAGCCCCGACAAACACCTGCACAGCCCATACACACACTGAGTACTACCTTCTTGATTTGAAATGAGACTCACAGATTAAATCAATGGACTAAAGCTGAATAAACACTTCTGCTTTTAATGGAACAGATCGTTTTAAAGGCTAGTTTAATATTTCAGCATTACATCCCTGGTTATTGTCAGGTAACTGTTCACTGAACTGACACACACAGAGGAAGCAAAGCGAGAAATATTATCCTCAAAATGACTTTCTCGAAAATCATTTCTCGTGTTCATGACTGATCATCCACCACACAAAGAAGATGATCGTAAGATGACTCATTCACAGAAGTTAGGTAGATATAGATGGGCATTTACAGCTAAAGCTAAAGTTTATATGCATTCCATATATCTGTTTATTATACATGAATATATTTCACACAACATGGGTTATACTTGTTTTACTTCAAACTAGAATAATTTGTCATTTAATTGGTCATTTATTTGATTTTACATTATACACACACACACACACACATTATATTTATATAAATATATATATATTAGTGCTGTCAAATGATTAGTTGTAATTAATCGCATCCAAAATAAAAGTTTTTGTTTACCGAATATATGTGTGTGTACTGTATATATTTATTATGTATATATAAACATAACATATTTTTCTTAAATATATACATGTATGTATGTGTGTGTGTTTATATATACATAATGAATATACATAGTACACACATATTCTGTAAAAAAAACATATTTTGGATGTGATTAATCACGATTAATCATTTGACAGCACTAATATATATATAAAAAAGCATTGAACCTTCATCTACTGTAATTATTAACTCAATTATTATTGAGTTATGTTGTTTAAAAATATTTTTTTAAAAATCATGTAAAATGTTTGGATTGTAATTAACGGTCAGCTGATTTTATTATTGCATTAATTAAGTTTTGCATTAAACTAACTTGTAGATTTCCGGATTATTGTTTCAAATCAGCTTCATAAGTGTCGTGGATGTGTGTAAATCTGAAGCACGTGCAGCACTTACCTCGAGTGAGAATGGAGACATGAGGGGTCTGAAGTTTAGCTTTCTGTGAGCGTGGGACTATTTGTACCAGCAGATGATTTGAATAAAACCACACTGAGCCCCTGGAGACCACACTGCTGCAACTGCTTTTACTACAGTACACACACATCACATTTATGAAGATCTTTGATTATTTAATATATAGTTTGTTATACAAATAAATCTGAGAACATGGAAACCCAAAATGTTTTGGAACTGAAACATAAATAAATTATATATATATATATATATGTGTGTGTGTGTGTGTGTGTGTGTGTGTCTGTCTGTGTGTGTGTGTGTGTGCATGTTTATGTGGTTTATGAGGACACAAATGTGTATAATGACATGGGTATGACAGAGGTATTACAATATGAAGGTGGTTTATGAGGACACTGCCTATGTCCCCGTAATTCAAAACGCTTAAAAAACATACTAAATGGTGTTTTTCTGAAAATCTAAAAATGCACAAAGTCTCCTGTGAGGGTTAAGTTTAGGTGTAGGGTTGGTGTAGGGCAATAGCACACACAGTTTGTTCAGTATAAAAACCATTACGCCTATGGAGAGTCCCCATAAACCACAAAAACCAACATGTGTGTGTGAGCGTGTGTGTGTGTGTGTGTGTGTTTGTGTATATATATAAATGTGTTCAATGTCTTAGGACAACTTTGATATATATATTATATAATATATATATATATATATATATAATTATTATAGATAGATAGATAGATAGATAGATAGATAGATAGATAGATAGATAGATAGATAGATAGATAGATAGATAGATAGATTCAATATTCAATATAAGTTCAGTACATATTTTTCACTACATGTTGAATAATATTTTAATTCCATGTTTTTGTTATTTTATAATTTCATTTCACATTTTTATAATATATTTTACAATATCTTAATGCCATATTATTTAATAATAGCAATAATGAAAATAATAATAATATTTTAAACACATGTTGTTTGTTTCAGAGCATCATTGCAGGGGCTTTATGACTAAGTTTGGACTGGAAAGTGTCAAATGTCAAACATAAGCTAGTTCAAGTCCTTGTTTCAGGTAATTGTGATGCATCTGGCAGTTTCTTGTAGGCGCACATAAAGCAGAAATTAAAGACACATTAAAACAAATGATTCTCCAGCTGAATGCTCTCATTCTGTAACGAGAACTAAATGACTAGACGAGCTCAGAGGGAGAGAAATTATTCATATAAAGATGACTCAGGTTTAAAATGAAGATGCATTATCCTCGGGGGACACATGGCTCAAGTTTTGAAACAAAAGATGAACTCCCTGATGTTTGCAACACAAACAGTGTTTCATTTGACAGAGACTCTAAACTGCGTTGAAGGCGAAACCGATCGCACACTCATCTGAGCACATCCTTGCACCTGCACTTCTTTTAAATAGACCTCAAGTAGACGAGTGTTTCTTAGACAACCTACAGAAACCGGCAGAAAAGCTATTCTGAAGGCAGCAGGAAGGTCTGGGCATGACAGTGCAGTGGGAGCAGTGAAGCTGAACCTCAGAGACAGATGGTGTCTCACTGCAGGAAGAGCTCAGGCCATATCCACACCTGTTGACTCCAAATGACAGCAAACACCTCGTTTTGAATAAACACTGCAGTCATTATTGCCTTGGTTTCATTGTGTGTCAGTCAAACAGAGACGCATGCGGTGGAAGACTTATGATTTCATTTGATGTTAAACGTATTTATTGTTGATTATATTTTGCAATAAACTTATATATATATATATATATAGACACACACATATATTATTATTAATATATATATATATATATATAGACACACACACACACACACACACACACACACACACACACACATATATATACACGTACATACTACCGTTCAAAAACATTTGGATCAGTAAAAGAAAAATAAATCATTTTTTATTCATCAAGGGTGCATTAAATTGCAAACAAAATTAAATTGCAAAATTTATTTTTAAATAAATGCTGTTCTTTTGAACTTTTTATTGATCTGTGAATCCTGAAAAATAGTTTCACGGTTTCCCACAAACATGTTCGGCAACACAACTGTTTTCAACATTAATAATAATCAGAAATGTTCCTCAGCAGTAAATCAGTATATTATTATGATTTCTGAAGATCATGTGACTCTGAAGACTGAAGTAATGATGCTGAAAATACAGATTTCATCACAGGAATACATTACATTTTTACAATAGATTCACATAGAAAACAGCGATTTGAATTTATAATAATATTTAGCAATTTGATCAAATATAGTAAATAATACTATCATAAACTGAAAACAATTAGCACACACATTTGCATTACATTCAGGTTATACCAAGTGTACTGAGCTTCATTTGAGCATTATGCACACACACAAATCAAACTGAGCATTGTTCACATATTAAGTCTTTATTTGTTTGGTAAATGAATGTAATGCATTTCATTTTTTTGTCAATAACAACACTGAAAAAGGTTGGCGGATACTTGATCACGTTTCTCAACAATTGTCAATAATTACAGGTCATGAACATGATGCATAATCCATATACAAGCCAAAGGATACAAAGCCTGAACACAGGTCCACAGTCCTTCACTTTTAAAATATAAAACAAAACCCAAACTGGACAACAGAGGGAGACATTTGCAACAATTTGATTGAAAACAAAATAAAAAAAAGCGGAGGGGAGCTTGCTTTTAAAATCTTTACATGTCAAGATTCTCTTATGTGTCATGATTACAGTTAGTCAGTTGTGCTGAAGGGTAAATTTGACTCAGATTTCTCAGCAATATACACGGCGGATTCTTTTAAATGAACATTTCCCAGTGAAAGTCATTACCTGCCACTTTTAATCACAAATGCATACATATATTAACTTCATAATATTAATTATCACTTAGTTGCACCTCACAAATGAAATATTATTACAGTTTGGTCATTTGTAATATTTTGTATTTTGGTTGAAGTTTTAAATCAACTCTTATGTTAAATGCATACCACTTAATCTTAGTGTTAATTTCAACATTTACTAATATGTTTTTAAATTAAAAGTTGTGTTAGCATTAGTTAATGCACTGTGAACTAACACAAACACAAATAACTGTTTATATTAATGCATTAACCCATAAATAAATAACTAGATAATGCATTAACTCATGTTAACAAATGAGGCCTTCTCTACTTAAAGAAATAAGCATTAAAATGAGTTTGCACCTTTGTACAATTTAATTAAAATGCAATTGCATTCTCCACAAATGACCTGCCAATAACAGTGTTTGAGGAATCATTTAATTAGTCCTGAGGATTATTCTGCTTGGGCGGGTTGTAATAAATTGGATCTTTACAATAAATAACTGGGCAAAAATTGAGCTGTGGCAGCTTAGCAACGAGGGGAATGACAGGCACATCTCAGCACAGCCAGACATTGAGCTATGCTACATCCTTATGATGACCCTCACACACGCTGTAAGAGAAAAGCAGCACACAATACACAGCCTTCATTCAAGCAACTATTGAAGAAGGTGAGGAATGAGTCATTCTTCCAGACTTAACTGAATGGTTCATCCACACAAAATGAAAATATCCTCACCCTCAGGCCATCTGAGATGTAGATGAGTTTGTTTCTTCATCAGATTTGGAGAAATGTGTCTCTGCATCAGTGTCTCAGCAATGGAAGTGAATGGGTGCCGTCAGAATGAGTGTCCAAACAGCTGATAAAAACATCACAATAATCCACACCACGAAAAAAGCTGTTTGTAAGTAACAAATCCATCATTAAAATGTTCTAACTTCAAACCAGTGCCTGTGGCTAAAACGTGGTCTGGTCTGAATCAAGAGAGAAATCTGCACAGATCAAGTCTTAAACAGCTCTAAACAAATATGTGGCTGATTTGATGTGAGAGACAACAGGAGATGGACTTTTTCACCGGAGGAAGCCTTATTATGGATTATGGACTTTTAGTTCAAAACGTCTTGATGGATTTGTTTCAGCTTTTGTCTTCTCCAGATGTTAACTGATGGACTGGAGTAGTGTGGATTATCTTTATCAGCTGTTTGGACTCATTCTGACGGCACCCATTGCTGAGACACTGATGCAGTGACACATTTCTGCAAATCTGATGAAGAAACAAACATCTACATCTTTGAAATATTCATTTTTGGGTGAACTATTTTTTTAATAACAGACATTTGGTATAATAAATGAAGGACATGTTTGAAATTTGTTATTAATATAAAGGTAATGCTATATTGTACCCACACCATCAGACAAGGGACTCTAGGCAACCTGACATAAGATACAACACTAAAACATGACACACAAACCCTATTCTGCCTGAGGCACATTGAACTGAACTCAAAGTACTTGACGAATACTGCGATAACCACTTTGCTGTCATCAATACTGCAGGTTTCAAAATATGTTTGTTTCCATGCTAGAAAAAACTGTTTACACTTCTAAACGTGAACTCATTCACTTTACAACACTTGCAGCATAACAGATCTGATTCTGACCCTTGGAAATCAGACAGACTAAAGTAAACAAGTTCAGTTTTAGCCCTTCGCAAATGTTAAAATGATCTAAGCCCCTCGAACGGGCAAGAGCTGAATACATTCTGTTAATGCCAGCTCAATATATACACATTATACAGCTCTGTGAGCGATAGCGGTTTTCAATTAGCATCTTATTTACAAGCATATAATAGTAGATGAATGGATTGTACATTCAGGTGGAGGGGTTATTGTTAAAGCTCTGTGAATGAATGCACATGGACTCTCATTCTGTGTCTTTGAGTGATTATTTAAGGCACTTGCAGCATCGTTTTATCAGCCTTGCTAGAATAAATAATTGTTTTTACAGTCCTCCAAGCAATGCAAATGTAAAGCACGACTGCTGATGCTATTCATTGTCACTACAGAACAGTCCATCTGCAGTGATGCTTCCGCATTATTGTGACGGGATGCATTCGTCACAATGATGGATCCTGTGTTACATAACGAGGTATATTTTTGACAAGAAGAACTGCACAATTATGCACTTGTTTGAATACTTTTCTCAGAACAACGAGTGAACGAGTTCTCCAGGTCAGATAACGATTAAGCTCTAAACTAAAGATTAGACTACAGCTCTGTTTCAAAACCTAGTGTGCATTTAAAGCCATAACTCCTGATTCCTATAGAATTCCAACCTGATCTCATAATTCGTACATATTTTACAAGGTGGCTAATTCGTACGAACTCACTCGTCATTCGTACGACCTTTCTTGCTAAATCGTATTTATTTTACGAGTTGCACAATTCGTATGAATTCTTACGAGTGACCTACACCTAACCCCGCCCCTAAACTTACCCGTCACTGGGGTGTAGACAAATCGTACGAATTAGCCACCCCATAAAATACGTACGAATTGGTCGTGAGATAGCGTTGTGAATTCGGATTAGTATGTTACAACAATCCTCTAATAAGCATAAAAACACATAACACACAAAATATGGATAAAGTAGTCCATTTTAATTTAAATGTTTTTCACTGTGCATTTTAGGATTGCCTCTTTCATGAAGGATACTGTATAAATACTGCCTTAGAAATCTGGCCAAGAAGGAGGTATCTTAAACGGTGCTGCCTACACTTTTTGGAGCAGCCTGAAAATGTTGTTTAGATAGGAAGCTTACTAAGTTTTGTAACAGAGCCCATCTTTTCCTACCCCTCTCCATTGAACATTATGTACATTTCCTCTACCAAAATAAAACTCTTCTGGGAACCAGAGGCGAGGGATATTACGAGGGAAGATTTTTACATGTAAACAAGATATTCTAAGTATAACAACAAATAAATATGCCACAGAAATCTACATCTTTGTTTAGATTTCTATTCAGCGATGTGGCCTTGTCGAGGATCACTCACTCATCTTGTATTCATCATCACAAAAAGCCTTGAATAATAAGAAGCCTCTAACAAGCTGGGCCTTGTGTTTCCACAAACAGAATGAAATCATGTTTATCTAATGAGGGCCATGACTTATCTTCGAACTTTAAAGACAATTTTGGCACTGAAGTGAACATACACTCATAATAAACAAAACAGCTTTAGAATTTCTTCAGACAGTAACACCAAACAAAGCAACTAGAGTTATTTACAGTAAATGACATTCATTTGCTCATCGCTTAAATACATCGGTCAGATCGAGCTCACCCAAAAGGACACACACAGATGTCCTAAAAATGTGTTTTGGGTTGCGTTTAGGTATTTATTGTTGTTCTTAAATACTACATCTCTCCCAGCGCAGGTAATCTGAGAATTTCAATGGACCAATTTCATGTAACATCTAATCTCAGACTTTTATCTTCTTCTCAGATGCTGGTCTGAAGGTCTCCGTTGAGCAGCGTGGCGTTCTGCGTTTCCGTCATGACGTCGTTGACCATTCGAGTCCTGTCCTGTCGACTGTCGCTGCGCTCGATCTCATCCAAGCCGCCGACTCTTTTAAGACACAGAACGTTTTGGAAGCTCTTCTTGAAGTTGTCCGACAAGAAGGCGTAGAGGATGGGGTTGGCGCAGCTGTTGGCATAACCCAGCACCACAACGAAGTCAAAGGTGCTCTTCAGCACAGTTGTGGTGGGAACGGTTCCGGTCACAGACGTCACGTTGAATACATAGAAAGGTAACCAGCATAAGACGAACACCACTACTACGATAGACACCATACGGGTGACTTTCCGCTCAGAACGCTTTCGTTTGGTGGAGCCGACTCGCATGCCGGAGGATTTCACCTTTATTACGATCAGCAGATAGCACATGCAGATGATTATCAGTGGTAAGAAAAACCCCAAGAAGAAGGTGTAGAAGATGAAAGCGGTGTAGTAGGTGTTCTGTGGCTCTGGCCACAACATGGTACAAGTCCGGGCCTCGTTCCTTTTGATGTTCACGCCGCTGTAGATCATAATCGGCAGGTTAACCAGTAAAGAAACGCCCCACATGGCCAGACTGATGGTTTTGGCCATGCGCGGCTTTCGCCATTTGGTGGATTTGATCGGATGCACCACGGCCAAGTATCGATCGAAGCTCATGACCGTCAGAAAGAAGATGCTGGTGAACTGGTTCATGGAGTCCACGGTTAGGACGATGCGGCAAATCGCGGATCCAAATGGCCAGTGGAGCAGCGAGAGCTGAATGGCAATGAAAGGCAAGCTCAACATGCACAGGACATCCGCCACGGCCAGGTTCAGAATGTAGATGTTCGTGACGGTCTTCATCTTGGCGTAGCGCAGGATGACGTAAATGACCAGGGCGTTCCCACAGAGCCCCACCGCGCAGACGACGAAATACACAAACGTGATGACTGCTGAGCTGGTTTGGTTGAAGCCAGGGTGGGTGCTATTGTGAGGGTAAATCTCCAGACCAAAGTCAGACTCGTTCCCCGGGAAGAAACTATCATTGAGCAGGCGGTCAGGGAAGGACATGTTGGAACTGGGCATAAATGTCCATTTTGTGTCCATTTTGGCAGTGTTTTGTGGTGTTTATTCACCGGGAAAAGGATAATGAAGATAGAGTCTGCAATTTAATGAGAAACCTGTGTGCATTGATAAAAACAAGGAAATATGAGTTAACAACCAAGCTTGTCATTTTGAAAATGTCACATCTACACCTGCCTTTTTTGTCTTGGTTGAAGTAAAACCTAATCAATCAATCAACCTAACCATGTGAGTGTCAATTTTTATGCATAATATTTTTAGACTTGTTTTGGGTGTATTAATGGTGGACTGTAGCCATGATTTCCACATTAGAATAAACTGAATTCAGACTCAATGTTAATATGACAATTCAATGCACACCACAAAATTTTAGAAATTGGCATTTTAAATGTTATGTAACGTATACTCTATGAGTGTTTTCACTTGGTCAGTTCATGCATTTGAGACAAATACAAGTGTAAATGGTTGCTAACCTGCCCCTAATGGGTTTACGTCAACATACAAAAGTTTGGGAATCCCTCAACCCACATGTAAGTGAGCAATCATGGATAAGATACATACAATCACAAATCTCAACCAATATTGCTATATGGAGCATGCAACAGAAAATGTGAATTCTGATATGTTTGCATATTACAAGAGAACAGTAGACTGGGTTTATATCTGTTCTACTGAAGCACGTACAAATAAAAGCAATATACAAAATAAAAAATTGACATTTATAAGTGAAAATGGAATGTGTTTTACTCAAAGTGATTAAATGTAAACAGCCCTTTTATCAAAACTGATTATGAATCCAAAGTCATGCGTTTTACTTGCCCTGCAATTTTAAGGTCACGCGCTGCTGGATTCTCAATTCTGCTTACAAATCTGATCCGCAACTATGGATAAACAAGGACTTTACCTTGTCTGTCTGGATTCTACAGCTCATTGACTTTTGCCCTAGCAAATATAGGTTTAATTGATCTTTACTGAGCAAACAGCACAACTATTTGATCTGGAAGAGATCATCTTACAAAGGATGCAGAATTAATTTAGCTGTCCAACGCTCAGATGAATGAATGAATATAAAAGTGAAGCACTGCAGTGTTGTTCTGCTGTTTATATGACAGAGATCATCTTCATCACAGCATCTTAAACTGACATCAAACCCTAGAGTTTCCTACACTCTCCATCGCTTCAATCTATTTAATTAAGCAATTAAAAAAGATAGCCTACCAATTAAACAGTCTTTCTCTTTAGGCTACTAAATATACCCTGTGTTTTACAGCCAGTACACGACATAAATTGTATTAAATAATGGATTATTATAGAAAACAGGACACAAAATGAGTTATACATGAACTAAAACTGCCTGACTAAGTTAACCCATAACTGTTTTTACCTAAAAACGGCTATTAATAATTAGCATAATTATAGCGTATGCTTTTTTATTTTCAAATGAAAAAGTTAAATATATGCTCACGACAGCATGCCATGTGAATTAATCTTTACCTGTAGTTTTGGGGCATCTTTGGAGATCCATTCCTGTAATATGAGCTTCACATGCTTCCAGGGATCACTATAAACTGCGCTCGAGCGCGATATCCAACAACAATAAACGACGCTCGGACCTGACGCCTCCTGATGAGCGCGCACGCGTCCGCTCGTGCGTCAGTTCTCCTCAGATAACAAACGACCGTTATTTCTGCAGGACATCAACTAAAACATTTGTTTTAACACAAAACATTTAAAACACTTCAACTTCAAACGAGATTTCGGGGCAGCGGTCGAATTCCTTTGGTGTTTTCAGTCAGAGATGAAAGATGTCAGTGAGATCCTCGTGCACGCGCTTCCCGCGCACCTTCATATATCTCCCGCGCGCGCGCGACGTGCATTAATATAAATGACGTGCAGGACTATATTCAGTTATTATTGCTGTGTAAGGATACGGAAATATGGCAGGGGTCCAAATAATTATTATATAAATCCCCGAATGCTTAAAATTAGATTTGGTTAAAATAAATGCACGTGGGACTAGATTCAGAAACTTTGAGAATTCGTGTATCTTCCCTACATTCTTTGAGAAAAAAAGAGGATGATGTCTTATATATATATATATAACAGTCACTGTTATGCTTCATAAACACTCAAAGGCGTCCTACCAGTGGCCCTCCTTCACAAAACATGGTAGAATTAAAAATATTTCAATACAAGTATTTCAGTGAAATTTTATGTCGGCCCTATATTCAATATTTCAAGCCTTTAACCCACGGGGAGTAAACAAACAAACAAACTCGGACTAAACACCCCTTTATGCATCCCACAGAAGTCCTGCTGCAGTCTGGTTTGAGGGGAAGGAGCAGTGCTGCTACTCTTTTTATGACCTCTCTTTTTTTTTTTTTATAAAGTGAAAGTTTGAAGGCCTTATAAACAGTGACATTTAAGACTTGCATTTAATTCATTTTTACTTAACTTCTGCTACTTCACGGAGTAAGGATAATCATGAAATTAATAATAGCCACAACAGAGATGCAAATTTTGCAATTAAAAATTCAAATTTTAAAAATTAAATAGACTGCGGCTATTAACATCTTGTCAGAACCTCTAGTAAATTACAAGCTATTTGTTTAGTTGTCTATTCAGAATTGTAGGAGAATATTATCTCTATTTGAAAAAAAAAGTGATCAATTTATCCAGAATTGTGCATATTCCTGTGTAACTGTTAAAAAGCAGGCGTGGGCACAATCATCAATCATATTTAATGGGACCACATTACTGTCTTTACTGGTGTTGTTAGGGAATATTTGCATTTATTCGCAGACGATTTGATTAGCAACTCGTGTGGTGGACTGATGATTTTAGCTAATGCGAGACACTACACCACTGAGACTGACAAGACCATGCATCAACAGATTCGTAGCTCATTGACAAATATTTGCTCTTGTAAGATGTTCTCCCTTTACACAGAGAACTGTACTGATCGCCAGATCGAAAGTGAAAGTGAAAGTCATTCAAAAGGATTTCAGTTCCGCGCATAGCATCGATAGCGGCTCCCTGATGCGCGAAAATACAGTGTTAGTACTTATATGGGTGTGTGGGCGGTAAGAAAACGAAAAAGAAAAAATATATGAACCTCAATTGAATATCACAACAATTTTGTGATTGGCTGTTATGTGTGGGGCCAGGGTGGGCCAGAAAAAGAACAGCACTTTTAGAGTTCATCCCACTCATTGATGTGAGCATAAGTATTGGGACAGTTGAACATAAGGCAGATATTAAAGATTAAAAGCTATTATTTAGTTGCAGATTCCTTGCACACAATCACAGCAGTGAGTGTGTGACCCATAGACATCACCAGACTCTTGGTCTCATCCTTTGAAATACTTTTCCCAGCCTTTAATGAAGCCAATCCCAATTGTTGCTTGTTTTGGGGAGTTTCTGCCTTTACTCTCCTCTCCAGCTGCTGAAATTCATGTTCAATCGGATTTAAATCTGGAGATTGACTTGGGCAATCTAAGACTTTCCATTTCTTTGCTCTTATAAATTGCTTGACTGAACTGCAGGGTGTTTTGGGTCATTGTTCTGATGCAATATGAAGCACTTCCCAATGAATCTGGTGGCATTTTCTTGAATATTGGTTGGCAAGATGGTTTTGTACCCTTCTAAAGTCATTCTGCTACTGTCATCATACATTAAGTCATCAGTAAAGTTGAGAGGGCCTGTTCCAGAGACAGCCATGCATGCCCATGCCATGACACCACCTCCACCATGCTTTACAGATGAGGCTGTATGCTTGGGATCATTGCATTTCCCTTTTTTCCTCCACATTTTTGCTTGACTGATTAAACAGACAAACAGACTATAGCACATGAGCTGTTCGCATTCATGTGAGAGGTGTGTTTCTTAAAGGTACAGTGGCAAAACAAACAAACAACAACACAAGTTGTTCCAAAAGTGTCTCAGTTCTGACAGTTTGACACACACACACACACACACACACACACACACACACACACACACACACACACACACGCACACTCTCTATCATAAGTTATTATAGCCTTATAAATGTATGATAGACCCCACAATCTTTTTTTTTGACTCTTGCAGGCAGTAGGCCTATGTAAAATGGTTTCAAGTCAAGTAATTTGTAATAGAAATTCAGACTGCATGAATACTGAGGTTAGTTACAGTATCTTCTGCTTTAACAGAACTGAAATTGGTCATCCTAACAGTAGAGAATGGTGAACACACCAGTGGGCCTTCACCTCTGACAGCACTTAGTTAACGAGAGCAGAAACTGACAATATATGGGGTTAAAGGTCAATGGCAGATAAGCCATGAAAAGCCTTGATGAAAGGTAAACTGTGGCAATGACAATAAACAGACGCAGCTTGCATAAAGGGTAAAATACGTCAAAATGATAAACGATTAAACTGAAATGTGTATGGAAACACATGGAAGTATCCTGTATATTTGATAAGTGTTTGAAATAGCGAGCCATTTATTTTCAAACTTTGGGTATCAAAGTGTTATGAAGCTCTAAATAAATGGATATTTGCATTGCTCTCTGAAATACTGTTTTAAATTAAATTCAGGTTTCAAGAAAAGGGCAACAGTGAGAGGAAATCCATTGTGTTCAAGCTGACAAAGTAGCAATGGGGAAATCTGA
The DNA here is from genome assembly GCF_936440315.1 of Barbus barbus. Taxonomy (NCBI): domain Eukaryota; kingdom Metazoa; phylum Chordata; class Actinopteri; order Cypriniformes; family Cyprinidae; genus Barbus; species Barbus barbus. The sequence continues at coordinate 1,683,237 of NC_136760.1, read as the reverse complement.
TAGGGTTGTTAGGACGGTGTGTGGTTCAGAGAGAGAGGATTATGCATTAGTAATGAGAAAGCAATTTCTGTGTTTCTTTAACTTTGGCCACTTTTATGTCCCAGTTGCTGATTTTTATTAAAACAGATTTCAACTTTTTTTTTTTTTTTTGTGTATTTGAAACGTTTTACCATACCTTCGTCATTTATTGTTTATACTTTTCAAATTCCATTTATGTATTTGAATGTTTTAAGCTTATCCCGGACAAACATTTATCAATCTGAAATGTGTAAATGTAAATTTTGTTGAATTGTTTAAATGATGCAAAAATATTAGAATATTGGTAGCTTTTATTTAGGATACATAAAATGCTACAATTTGGCATTTTATTCCCAAAAATGTTTAAAATGCTATTTGTTGGTGATGAATGCTTTCAATGTTACGGTGCCACCTACAGGTCAGAACAGGTAGCCTAGTTGGCTATAAATACAGCTCACCTATAACGAGGACTTAAAAGGGGCAGAGGTGAACTGAATTAAAGTGTAAAGGCTGTTCAGACAGAATGCATTTATGTGATTCGCACTGAAGTAAAATTATAAAAAGCGTTTTTTACTTTTTACTTCGCCAGCCATTTGAAACATCGCGAAAACAAGTCATCGCGGCTGTTTACATAGAAAAACAGTTTGAAAGCAGTGCAGCCGGGTCTATCATGACTTTATTCACTGATAAACTAAACCTAATGAGACATTATTTGTTCAGAGAAACATGTTTAATCTTCAAATAACGGGCTTTAGACACTAGGCTGATTGGAAAACCGCATCGCAACGCCACTGGATCAACACCGTCAAGTAAAACGAGTAAGCGTTCATTCAACATTTCCATTGGTTACACTTTATTTTGAGTCCAGTTTAGACATTCTACTATAACTTTGTAACTACATGTCAACTATTTTTCATTTATTTGCAACTACATGTCTAGCTCTCAGAGTAGACGGTTAGATAGGTTTAGGGTTAGTAGAAGTTGACTTATACATATATTTCTCATAGTCAGTATGTTGTATGTTGTGGACCCATCAAAATAAAGTGTTAGAAGATATTAAGCAGACAGTCTACTAATACTATAATGACTGCTAGTTGACATGTAGTTGCAAAGTTACTTACTGTTAGTAGAATGTCTAAAGTGGACTATCAAAATAAATTGTTAACTTTCCATTATGTTCACAATGTATGTAAGTATAAAAGCATGTATCCTTCCTTAGCGAGCTTGTTTGATTGTCAGAAAGTCATTAAGTCACATCAACTTGTATTTTTTATTGCCAGTTTGTTGTAAAGAAATAAGGTCAAATATGAATGCAAAATGAGGCAGTTTATCACTGTCGTTTTAATAAACGGCATATGGCTCTCTTACTGTCTTGAATAAGTGCCTCAGAAAAACTAAACTATTCATTATTTTTATGATATGTCACAAACCTATACATTATAGTCCTGCACTGGACATGTGATGCCCAAGGGTCCAATTAAAAGCTTTTGTGCACAGTGATAATGATAGATGATTATAGTCAGATAGCCAAGCTAGGAGTTTAAAAGGATGTTTTCTGAGGCGCAAAGCCAAAGGTTGGGGAACGATAAATGAAACCTTTTAGACAGTCCAGGTCATCGGTGACAGACAAGTGACAGCTGAACTAGCGGACAGTTTTGTTGTTTAAAAACGGTCAAATGTAGTGTTAACGAGTATGTTGAACTATCAACTGGATATATAATGCCAGGGTTAAAGTGAAAACTTTCTAGACAAGAATGGCACAAAAATACAGAAGCAGGACTGTGAATCAAATTAAATTTGCAAATACGCATAATTTTAGGACTTAGATGGAGTTTTACATAATATGTGTATTATATTTGCTATATTTTTATGTCGTGATTTATTTAATTTGTGTTTCGTATTTTTAATGCTGATTCTGAATTAGATTTAGATGCTTAAGACACAATATAGATGCTGCCCTTTGTTCAGAGTAATGAGGGACGTGATCCCATAACCTCCTGAGAGATGATATTTAAAATTGTTTTGGTACATAATGTGCGTGAGAGCTATTGCTAACCTTCTAATTTTGTATCTAAATCATTTTTTTGGAAGATATGATGAGCTTAGATTGCATCTGCTTTATGTCAGAGGTATATATTTTTGACAATCGTCACAAAAACAAATTCGTCATGGAGCCATGGGATACACTTCTGTGACATTTGTACATGGGAATGAAGCATTTTAAGTGTTCTAATCTAAGTATACTGTCTCCCACCAAGTCCTGGCTTATACATTCACAAATATTTATTTACTTACAGTATTTTTAACAGGATGACAAAGGTAATTTAAAAAAAAAGTGTGAATATGTATATGCATTTATACATGTGCGTTCGTATTTTGATGAGAAATGTTTTATGCTATACCAGGTTCCCCTTTAGTCATGAATGCTGAATAAGGAAAGGTATGTTATGGGCTTGTATTGCACCTTGACTGCCTATAAACTGCTGCAAAAACAACACGTTTATAACATTTCCAATGTGGGCCAGATGTGAGACCATTTTCTCAAGAATTTCTCATTTGCAAGCCTTCAAGCTGTCAATATATAAAAACAAACCTGAGTCAAACTTAAAGTAGATGATAGATTTGTTTTTATCTGCTAGTGCAAGTTATTTCTACATTTGAAGCAGAAACAGCTCAAATTGAATGCACGTTTGTTTTTCCTTAAACTTTAATCTGAAAACTTGCTCTTTTGACAACTTCCACTAAAAGCTTTTGAAAGGAGGTGCTCAGAGATTCATAAATGTTTTAATAATTCATTCCCCTTGCTTGAGGAAATAGAATTACACACTTTGTCATTAGCTGTGAATTTTAATGTTTATGAACAATGATAAATTACATATGTAGAAATTAATATACCCCCCCCACCATATATTCAATACATGCAATAAAGTAAAATATTGGCATCAAAGCAGAAGCATAAAATAGTTTCTAATCATTTCAGAATCATCAGTTCAGAATATATTATCAAAAATTTACAAAGCATAATTACTTCAAAGAAAAAAAGCAATGCCCCCCCCTCCCAAAAAAAGTTGCAAAATCAAATAACATATATTAAAAAATCAAGTAATAAAAATATACATTACCCTGTGTTGATTATATAATAACACATGGTTATTTTAACAAATGTTGGCCATTAACATCATATTTATCAACTGTTTTCAAACAAATTCACAGCCACATTCCTTTTTCATGTGTTATTCAGTAACAGTCACAAAAATCCTCAAATATTTGGTCCAAGCTGGATACCATGACAACCATGACATCATCACGAAGTCCACAATCAGTTTGACAGCACTTGTACAGGAGGGCAGAAACTGCATAATCATCCTTACAACACGGCTCTTCCTTTACACGGAAACCAAGCAAATTTTCTTATGTGGTGAAATAACATGCTGCAGGAAAGTGTGAGTTATCGACTTCCACTCGCCACTTATCACGCCACAGTCTGCTCGTGTCTTTTTCTCTATTGCACAGAAGCAAATGCAGTCTCAGAGCCTGTACTACAAAAGTGAGGCAAGCAAAGATTGTCTGTTTACAAAGCAGGAATGCATTGCAACACAAATCCTTCTAAATATTTAAAACAAAGACATACTAAGCTAGCATGCTTTGTACGTTGGTGTCATGCAATACAAAGCCCTCGGTGTCTCTGTCGCAGTGTGTCCGTGAGCTCTTGTGAGGGCAAAGGAGAGCGTGGAAATGCCTTCGAAAGGTTTCCGACAAACATGCATACAGTATTGGATTGGCGCAGCTCCATGAGTATGACAGCAGCACCACAAACTCAAAGCCACGCGCGAAATCGAGCACCAGATCTATTTGGTGCAGAGAGCAAAAGTTGAAGACGTAGAACGGCAGCCAGCAGATGCCAAACACCAAAACGACCGCCACTACCATCTTAGTAACCTGTTTCTCAAACCTGTGACTTTCCATTGAAGACGTTTGCTGTCTGGCGTTTCTCAGAGTCACTAGAAGTGCTGTGTAAAACACAATCATTATGGTGAATGGCAAGGCGAAGCCCAGTATGAATGTGTAGCTAAGAAAGGCCAACCACCAGGCGTCAGATGCAACATGAGGGTCGACGGTGCACAAACCATAATTGGCAGAAAAGTGAATAGCCATTGGAAGCACTGGAAACAGAGAGATAAACCACATTAATGCAGAGATGATCTTCGCCCGTCGTGGTGTCCGCCAGTGAGCGAAGCGTAGCGGGTCTACCAGAGCCATATAGCGATCAACACTCATCACCGTTAAGCAGAACACGCTTGTGAACTGATTGATGCCATCCAGAACCATAACTAGCTTACAAACAACGTCTCCGAAGATCCACTGGTCCAGGAAGTTTTGGATGGCGATGAACGGGAGTCCTACCATGAAGAGTCCATCCGCCAGAGCCAAGTTGAAAATGTAGACGGTGGTCGCTGAAGACATTTTGTCCAGTTTCAGAATGGCGACGATGACCAGCGAGTTCCCGGCCAATCCCACAATACACACGGCCAGGTACAAGACGGCCATGGTGACGCTGAAAGCATCAAAGTCCTCCCGAATGTAGACGTTGTTTATCGCAGAGCTGTCCAGATCTACGATCGACACGTTGTCGTAAAACATTCCCAAAGGTTTTGAGGTTTCCATTTCTGGTCAGAAACAGTTTGTAGTTCTTGGAGGAGAAGATTGGATGTATTAGATCTTGATGAAATTTCAAAAATGGTTTGTAGTCCTTGCAGGAGAAGTTTAAATTGATTAAATAGTATAATTGCTGAAATTTCTGGAAAAATATGGTTTGTAATCCTTGCAGAAGTACAAATGTATTAGATTTTGCCAAAAATTTCTGGTCAAAAATGGTTTGTAATCCTTGCAGAAGTTCAATCAAATTAGAACTTGACACATGTTCTGGTCGAAAACAGTTTGCAGTCCTTGCAAGTTCAAATGTATCAGAGCTTGCCAAAATGTGTTCTTGATCTCCACAGGTTTGCATCCACCTTGTGCTTGAAGCTGGTTTATTTTCCCTTCTCGAGAACTTCCCCAGTTGGTCTTTGAAGAAATTTCAGCATAAGCTTGGAGGAAAAACAAGCTTCACCCAAAAGAACTGGCACTCAAACGACTGGTAGGATATTTGTTGAAAGATCTAGACTCCAAAGCAGAAATCTAGTGGGTGTTTGACCCTCCTAGTGAGATCTTATATATCCCCCCAGCAGCGCCCAGAGTGTGTGTGTGTGTGTGTGTGTGTCTAAAGTCATCCGTTGACTCCGATAAGCTGCGCCGGCTCGTTCCAATCCGCTGTTAAGAGGTTTCCAGGGTGCCATCTGTTACAATACTTTTGTTTTCATAACTAAACACCCTTGTCAGAAGGTCCATCCAGTCTCTTTCTTTCACACTCCCTTGCTCACTCCCTCTCATTTTCCTCATTCTCTCCACTCCTCTGTTTCCTCCCTTTTCTCGCAGTTCAGTGGGGGGTCAATCTGAGCCCATCAACCCCCAACTTCCCCTCTGGGCCACCCACTTTTCCAAATAGGTCCCCAAAGGATGAGTGATGAATCTGGGCTGTCTCCCTCTGCTTGTTTTAATGTGCTGCGTTCCCCCCTTCAGTGTTTATATTTCTCGCCGATTGTCTTTGTTTGTTGGTCAGTGAATCATTTATCACGCACAAGGCCTCGGTGGGTGGAAACGGTTGCAGATAAAAGGGCAAGAGTAATGAGCGATCGCCGTAGTCCTGTTCCTCCTCTGACACGCATAGTTGGAATGCCGCAATTCTCACAGTGAACTTCCCAGGATAACAGTAACTGAAGGAGGTAATGCTTGTGAGCTATATACTCACCTCACTAGCACAGTTTTGATAGTAGATTATGCAATACGCAGATTGTTTCGGAGGTCGCTCTACTTCCAATTCCATGAAATCATTCCTAGAATTTGTAACTTTCCTTTGGCATGTTACTGTAAACTTGGAAATGCTTTGAGCTTATTTAGAGGTTTAAAGGGCCTCAAGTGACTTGAAGACAGGTATCCAGACCTCTCCAGTAAATCTCGGCATTTGGTTTCACTGTTCTTGGCTTGAGTTTTCTTGCATCTCTTAACAAGGAACATACCGTTTTTACAAATAACACGTTGTGGTTTCTAAGAATTGTAACTGTTTGGGAAAGAAGAACTAGGATATGATTCAAAACGTTCTGAAAGCTTTCCACCAAAAACCTTTAATGCATGTTCCTGGTCTCATCTGTGCATCTCTTTATTCCTTTGTCTTTTTTTTTTTTTTCATTTGCATGTGTCTTTAATTAGTTCCATTATTTCTGTTTTCAATTTTATTGAAATTACTCCCCTTTTATCTTTCATCTCTGTTCTCTGATCTCATTTCTTATGGCTTATCATTCATCTTAAGCCAAATTACAAATCTCAAATGCACATAAAGTTCAGTGATGCTTTATTTTTCCATTTTTATTATTTTTCTGGTAACAGTTCCTAAAGAGAAATCCGGTATAATCTGTCTGTCACAATAAAAATAATATAGTTCTATGTGATGGAAGTCATTTTAATATTTCAGTTTGTGATCCCCTGCTATTTTAAACTTCAGTGAACAGCCCTGATGGACTCTGTTCTCAAAGACGAATGTAAGTTCATAGTTAGTGAATCCCATTGTCATGAAAGAAACAACAGTCTGCTCACCATTCAGGAGACGAGAAGCAGCGCAGGATACATTACCACATGCGTTTCTAACAAAGCTGTCGTTATCAAACAAGATATTAGATCAAATAAATGAGAAAAGAGATAAAAGGAGAATAATAACTGAAGAGCAAATATAAAGGAGCTAATTAAAGAGCACACGTGACAAAAAATGAAAAGATAAAGGACTAGAGATAAGAAAAGGTTGATTAGAGAAATAATGCAATATAAAAGTATTACATTTTATAATTATATCATTGATGGGATTGGAATATAATTTGAACGGGGTTCAAACTCAGGTCACTTGAATATAAAGCAGCATGAAAATATCATGTATACACAATAATACAGTCGGGGGTGCAGAGAATAATTGTAAAAAATTATTAAATAAAATGTCACAAAATTAATAATTCAATAATTGTATTATTTGTAATTTTATTTAGTTATAGTATTAATTTAATTTATATTTATTTAATATTATTATTCTGTATAGACCACACTGAACATTTTGTTTTTTTTTTACTTTGAAACAATTTTCACTCAGAAATTGCTGCTAAATTTTAAAAATAATTAGAAAGAAAGGCAGCTAACACATTTAAATGACAAGTTGATAGACTGAAATGGTATTTTATTGTAAAACGTGCTCAAATAATCTCTAGTTTATTTGTAGGTTCGATTTTTTTTATATTTTTTTACAGTATACAGCAGCAGATCATCATATCAAGAAGTAAATGACAATTTGTATGTATTTATAATTAGTTATTTTTCCCTCAAAGGTCGTTACTTTCTCCTAATAAATTTCCAAATCCTTCCAGAATGATCTTGCATGGAGAAAAATATGTAACTAGTGACGCTTTTTCTAATCTACAGTTCACAACATTATTCAGCTGTAATAATGTTCAGGCAGGTAAATATGAATCTACACGCATAACCTGTTGGAACGTAGCTGACGTGGTCACTTTAAAACTCCGGTGCGTGTGAAACGAACCAATAGGAGCTCGAGAGAGGCGGGACTTAGACACGTGTACACAGGGAAGCAGGAAGTGAAGCTTCAGTTGCTGTCTGTAAACAGTAAGTACTGACTTATTCAATATATTCTGCTGCAGTAAAATGAATGAAATCAAGCGCAAAAAAGCACACATCTGCTATCGACGCGTTTATTTAGTGTTTCTAAAATACTGGCATGTTTATATGCAGCATGGGCTTCAGCAGATGAACTTTGCAGGAGTTTTTCAGTCTGTTATTTCATTAAACAGCGCTGCATTTGCTTTATTATATAATTTATGAGTGTTTCAACTGCTTATAAACATTGCTTCTATAGGAATGAACTGCAGTGCTAGTTAATATGTTTAATTGTTTGATGACATATGTTAAACTCACGCAGACAGATATATATCTAGTCCACATATGTTCATAAATGTGACCCTGGACCACAAAACCAGTCATAAGAGTCGATTTTAATAAATAATGCTTTGTTATGATAGGACAGTATTTGGCTGAGACACAGCTATTTGAAAATCTGGAATCTGTGGGTGCAAAAAATTTAATAAATATATATATATTGAGAAATTTGCATTTAAAGTTGATATATTTATGGTAGAAAATATACAAAATAATATCCTAATGATTTTTTGCATATAAGAAAAATGTATAATTTTGAGCCATACAATGTATTGTTGGCTATTGCTACAAATATACCGGTGCTCTTAATTCTACCTGTAACTAAACTTACTGGTTTAAATGGGCTTTCTTTAATGCACAGAGCTCTGTGTTTGCAGATATCCTGGATAAACAGGATTTGGTTCACACACCCGTCTGTGTGAGGAATAAACTGCGTCCTCGTCTCTCTGTGTTTGATTTGCACAGGCACCATGATTGCAGGCGTCAGTCCTGTGGTTCAGGCCCTGCTGGGGACCCTGTTCACCTGGGGCCTCACCGCAGCTGGAGCCGCTCTCGTCTTCGTCTTCTCCAGCAGACAGGTGAGACGGGTTACATCAGTCAAGGCTTTCAATATAGAGAGAAGCTTAAAGGGATAGTTAAAAATGACAATTCTGTCATATCCACAGGTATTCTGAAGAATGTACTGACCACTGCTTTCCATATAATGAAAGTTAAAGGAATATTCCATATTATTTTTCCCAATACTGTAAAAGTTAACGGGTACCAGAAACTGTTTTGTTACCCACATTCTTCAAATGATCTGGTTTCATGTTCAACAGAAGGAACATGATTAAATGATGACTTCATTCATTTTTGGGTGAACTTTCCCTTTAATGGGGAAATTTTAGTTCATATTTATTCAAGTAAAATAGGCTTAACATTTAAATAATTAAAATATTTATAAAAATATAATGATTATTTTTTAAAACTTTTTTTAATATTATAATTTAATATTATTTTTTAAAATAATTTTTATTTTTTAGAAGAGTCAAGGTGAATGAAGATTTGAGTGTTTAACTGTAATTTTATTAGTAAACAACTATAAAAATGCTATGGTCCCTTACTATAAAAAGAAAATCTGATCTAACAGGATATTTCGTGTAATTTTACGGTAAAATACTGTTAAATGTAACATTTTTAGAAGTTAAAAATAACAAGTTATCTTAACTTATAATTTACAGTAAAAAAAAAAGACGGCTAACATTAGATTTTTTTTTTTTTTTTAATTTGAGAACGCCTTTTCTTAATTTTTGGATATAAGTTATGTGCTTTAGGGTTTTATTTAACATTATGTTGTTAAATGAATGTTTATTACATCAATTTTTAGTGTCACATGTTTTGTATTTCACTAGGTCATTAGGTTGGTATATTAACATTATATCAGTTTTACTGTAAATTTAAGTTCAGTCTGTAAAACCTAAACTGTTGCTACTGTATTTTATGGCAGATTTTTGGCAACCACAGCTGTCTTTTTTTTTTTTTTTTTAATTGTGTTGTTTCTTTTTTCCTCACAGAAGCGGGTCTTGGATGGCAGTCTGGGATTTGCCGCAGGGGTAAGAAACTCTTTCCTGCTTTGCTTTATATGTCTATCATTTCTTCCCATTTTTGCCGTGCATTCTCTTGGTGTGTTTGCATCACATCTCTTTCTCTTTGCACAATGAAATATTCATTCAGTGAGGGCCGGCAGGAGCACGTTATGCACTTTGTTGTTCAGGAAAACTGTCAGTAAGGCTTAAAAAAAGAATAGATGTGACCCAGAGTTAATTACACTGTCCTGTTTTGATTATCTGCAGTATTTGAATGCAACACCAGGTTCAGTGTCGTCTAGCATAATGTTATTGCTCTGCTGAGGTTGCAGAGATTGAGAGTGTTTCAACGTTTACATATAATTGCACTTGATGACCGTTTGTCTTTTAAAGAGCACATTGAGCTACAAAACTGGATAAGAATTATGCATTTTTTTGGTTGCTAATTAGAAATGAGTTGCTCCGACTTCTGTGATATTTATGCAGATATGCTGGTGTTTGATCTTGGCAGATGCTTCGTAGTTTACCATGGTGTGATTAAAGTAATTACTTTATGTAACTCATTTTAATCTGTATGCAAAGGTTAAATGACTCTCTCTTGGCAGTTTCATTGGTTCAACTTTGTAAAGTCAGTTTCTTGCTTTCATATTTTGCAGGTTATGCTAATATTTAATCAAATTCATATTAAGAGCCTACTTTCAGTTGACAGATTGTGCATTATTGTCCCCAATATGAGGACTGCATTTGGAAATAAGGCTTTTTCTTCTTCTTCATAGAATAATCTTCATAAAACATTGAAATTTGAAACCCTACTACCTTAACAAAAGAAAATAAGAAAATAAAAAACATTAAGAAAAAAAAAAATATATATATATACACATGCAGTGCTTTGTTTATACATACATAGATATATATATATATACGTGTGTGTGTGTGTGTGTGTGTGTGTGTGTGTGTATATGTGTGTATACACTATATTGCCAAAAGTATTGGGTCACCCCCTTCTAATGAACAGGTTTGACTACTTTAGTAATTTCTATGAGTACAAATCTTAATGTTTAAGCATATAATGATATTCTAGGGAATTGTGTGCTTCTAATTTTATAGCAACAGTTTGGACAGAACCCTTTTCTATTCTAACATGACAGTGTCTCTGTGTATAAGACACGGTTCAGACATGATTGATTGAGTCAGTGTGGAAGAACTTGACTGGTCTGCAGAAAGCCAAGTCCTGATCCCAGCTGAACTCCTCTGGTGTGACTTTATATACAGACCTTGAGCCAAAAACTCATCACCAAACTCCAATGACTTGTATAGACACTATAAGGACAAAAGTGTCTTTAGAACTGAAAAAGGCACTAACAAAACTGTGGCAACAAAGATGGAAACATAATTCATGTATTTAAAAACTGTATTTCCATCATTTTTATTTAGAACTTTATTTTTGACAGCATCCTCATTTTACAGCATTTTTACACAAGTGCCTAAAACTTTTTACAGTACTGTATCTTTGCAGGTAGATAGGCTTTGCAGCACATATATTGCAGGGCTGGAAACCTTTTAGTCTGGACACTAAATTAGCTAAATTAGGACAATGTTTGGACATCTGGAATCTGAGGGTGCAAAAAAATAAAATAAATAAATAAAAATAATATACATTTTCTTATTAAAAATAAAAATTGCATTTAAAGTTGATATATTTACGGTAGGAAATGTGCAAAATTAGCTGAAAGGTAATGCAAGTGTTCCTCCTATGAAAACATTAATTACAGCATTGCAGTCATCATCATCATCATCTTCCTCCTCTTCTGCAGTCTGCTGTTGTCCATATGGATCGTCCTTTAGTTTGGTGGTCTCGCTTTGCCTCAAGCATCTGTGTTTCTGAAACACTGCAGCATCTGGCATCATGACTTCGCCAAGAGCAAATATTCCTGAGGAGATCACTCTCTGGTTCTACAGCGGAGGAACGGTGATGGCATCTGGACAGGCTGTTTGTTAGAGACTTTAAGAAATGCCGAAGGGCTGTTAGTCTGATTTGTGTGGTCAATTATAACTCTAGGAGCTGGGTGATGTTTTCAACAGTAGTCGTCACCAGAAATAAATGTGTTTAGAGGAAGCATTTGTTCGCTCTGCTCTTTGTTTTCCACGGAAGATTAATGGCTGTAATCACTGGAAGTTGTAGTCGGTGTGTGTGTGTGTGTGTTTTGGCTTTTTCTTTGACAGAAAGTGAAGTCAAAAAGTAATTAAGGATCGGGATGCAAAGCAGTCCAAACCTAAATCTACTGCTGTTGCACAACACTGACAGATTCCACTTTTAAAAGAATTGCAACTATTTTTATTATATGGTTCACTCATAATGTATTTGAGGTTTCTTGCAGCAAAAACTATTTAGTTTCATCTTCAACATTTTCCCAGGACTGCTTAATATCGGTGGATTTATTATGGATTTGTCTGATTTGTAGTCTCATTATTAACTCACTGCGACTTGGCAGGCCAGTTTTCTGAGTATCCTATTAGGAGTGTGTGATATTGACAAAAAATTATACTGTCTTGGATTTTGTGGATAATGATAATTAGACGATATTTTGCTGGGTGTGTTTTTGTTCTGCTATTTTGACGATTCATTAAAAATGAATTTAACTCATTTAATTCATTCATTTCATGAATTTAATAATTCATTTAATTCATTCATAATTAATGAATTTAATTCATTTAACGATTCATTAAAAATTAATCGTTAAATGAATCGTTTGGGAGTTGTTGAGCAAATGAGGTAAAAATAAATGCATATTATAAGACAATGAAAGTGTTTTTTGACTTTGCATGCATCCCAAAACCAAAATATGAACCTTTCATAACCTATAATAGGGGCATTTTAATGAGTAAGATATGAATCATTTGTGCAACTGATTTGTTTGAATGGTTGCTTTATTCAGGAACACAGCAAGCAACTCTAGAATCATTGAATCGCTGATTCATTCAGGAACAAAATGCCACTGCATTGTGTATTTCTCACTAAGTTTGGAACTAAAGTAGAGCAAAAACAGACAATATTGTGTCTCAAATACTGTATAATATATACTGGAGGTGAAATTGAAATTGTACAAATTGTTGTACGTTCACATTTAATACCATACCTTTATAAATGATCCATCAGAAAGTGTGAATTTAGATTTTCTTTAAATTACAATTTAGAGTAAAAGCTAGAGACATCTATCCATCTATCATCTAATAATATATATTATTTATGTTTTTTAATAATTTTTTATTTTTTTTAAATTTTAAGATGAGCTGCAGTTTGGACGCCTTTTAGAAACTTTTTTTTTTTTTTTTTTGGGTGGATTGGTGTTTTCTTTATAAATGAGATCCATGGTCTATTAGAAAGTGTTTTATTTATGCATTTTTTTTATTAATTACAATGTACATTGTAAGGCTGAAAGTGAAAAGCCGGAGACTCTGGAAAGCAGTGCATGTACTGTGTGTAAGTGAGGCAGTGACTTACAGGAGGAGTGTTTCTCAGACAGATTCAGTGTTGTCCAGCTCTATATTAGCTGTGTATAAAGGCCAAAATATAGGCCTTGAAGTTGAAAGGAGTGTCCCATCGAGTCCTCTGAGTGACAGCGGATGGGTTTCAACAGTCAGGCTGTAGACTTTAAGCGGGTCTCGAGCTCTCCATCCCCATCACTGAACCTGATTACCAGTCAATATGTTCAGGATGAGAGCGATGCTCCTGTGAACAGTGCTGGATAAATAACTAGAGGAGAAAATCAATTACAGTTTAATTGGTAATAAGAACTTTGATGGCTAAATTGGATTCTGTCTTAAATCTTTTTTTTTCACCGTTTATTCATTCAGTTTATTTGTTGTAATTATTAATCATGTTTCTATCAGGTCACTCTTAATTCTGAGGCAAATTGTGCATGCATTGTATTTCTAATAATTTCTAATAATCTAATAATTTCTAATTTTTTTATTTTTTTTTATTTTATTGACTATTAGATTAGATGCTTATATAATGTGTTTAGTGCAAAACTGGCAGATGGTTGGGAGATATTGTTCTACAAATATTTATATTTTAATACATCTATTCTATTTCTTATAAACTAAGACATTTATTGAAACAGTGGAACCTATGTGAAAGCATTATTTTACTAGTATAGTTCATAAATGACATGCTTTATTATTTATACGCATATGATCAGGATTATTATTTTTGACAGGTGTTAAAATAGGGAAAATTGGCCATTATAAACTATATGCGAACAAATCGCAGCTGCACTCGCTCTGAATGTCATTGCTATGACAAGGTTTGTAATTCACTTCATCTGTTTACATGCATTACAGTTAATTAAACACAAGTTTTCACATCTGTGTGGCATAGTCATGCTGTATCGTGTGTGCTAATGCTGTTATGTTCTTGTGAATGGCATGATTTGAAAGCTTACTTTGGCTACGGTTTCTTTTTTGTCTGGTTTCTGTTAATGTTTTCTCTTTATGAAGCAAAGCACCATCATTAGTTTTGCATTGGTGTTGTTCATTTGTATTCTCGCTCGTTTGTGTTCAGATCTATTCATGTGTTGCTCGTAGAGTCAAGGGAAACTTTCTCTGTTCGTTTCATTAACATTGGTGACGTTTACTGAAACCTGTGTGCGTCATTTAATGAAATAGTATTTGGAGAAAGGGCAATAAATCTGCAAGTGACCTGCTGTTGAGCTTTAGTATTTCCTCTGGACCTTGTTTGGCGAGTTGGAGTAAAGTCTCTTTATTTTCATTTGGTTTGTTGTTCCTCAGACTGTTGTGTCTGGCAGGTTTCCTTCTCAACTTTCCAAGGGTTTTTGTGGTGGTGCAACATTTTTGTGAAACTCATATTTGACTCTGTATTTTAATATACACGCTCTAATATGATTACTTGAGTTAATGCCGGTTTATTATTAAATAAGCTATTTTATAGTAGAATATAAAAAACATCAGCTTATTTCAGTCTCAATATTTGGATTGAAATGTTAACTATCCCTTGATTTTTAAAAATGTATTTATTTATTAAATGCATATATGTACGTATGTAGTACATTTCTGTATTAAATCTTTTATTTATTTGTTCGATTTATTTTAATTGTAATGTTTAATAATTATTTTTTATTTATGTAACCTTTTATTGGTTTATTAAGTGTATTTAGTAATTCATAATTTTTTTTTTAGTTTTTACATTTTATTAAAACTTTAATTTAATTATTGAATAAATAAATGTATTAATTAATGAGGAAATTTATTAATTAATTAATTTAATTTTTTTTTTGGAACCTTTTATTTGTTTATTAAGTGTATTTATTTGTATTTATTAATTTATAAAAAAATATTTTGTTTATACACTTTATTAAAGCTTTAATTGAATTATTGAATAAATAAATGTAGTTACATATTTATTCAATTCATTTAATTTATTAAGTTTTTAATGCATTTTATTTTATTTATTTATTTGATGCAATATTTATTCAGTACATTTGTTTTTCTTTATCAATTCAAATGTTTATTTGTTTTTGTTCATTTGTTCATTATTTCTTTGGGATTTCAGGCCGAGGGCTTGTTAGTAAAATGCTTGAAACCTTCAGCAAACGTTTGTGTTGTCTTACTCTGACCAGTTTCTCTTTGGTTTCTTATTTCCGAGACATACAGTCAGTCAGAGCTGGTTTCACTGAGGTTTGATGTTTTCATAATCATCTTTTATAACCCATATTATAATGGAAACCAGACAGAATGTAACATTTAGCCCGTTTTCAAAATCTGTGTAACGTTTTCGCATTTTGGGTCCATTTGTACCCAAAGAATTTAGAATTAACTTATATCTTCATAACTTAATATTTTTCAACTAAAACCATCTGTTATCTGAGCAGCAGCTTCTCATTAACGAGTGAGTGTTTTCAGTGTTACCATGTTGTTATAATTACGTTATTACTCCATGTATCCCCTTTTTAAAAAAAAAATCTTTCAAATGACATATAAACCACATCCACAAAACAAAACACACACACACACACACACACACACACACACACACACAAAGGAATTCAATTCCTGATTTCTCAAAAAGAGTCTACATTTTTGAAACCTGCATATTTTTTTTTAACAAAACATCAAAATAACAAACATTTACTCTGAAAAGTTTTCAAATTTTGCTTAAAATCTAACTTTCAGATAATAAAGTGAGTGATTTTTTTTTTCAATAGAAAAATAGACCCACATAGTCAATAAAAAACAACATCAGTGCAATCATTTAAAAAATATCTTAAATATAATAAATATGAAATAAATAAATAACTGATTGATGTGTATTTTGAAAGTCTTTAAACTGTATGCAATTTTTTGAAATTTTTATTTATATTTTCTGGCTCAAAACAGACATTATGATGCATTATAATTGAGTTTGTTGCCGCTTCACTCAAAGATGTTGTGAAAAAGACTTGAATGTGGATGTTAGTGCAGTGCTTCAGTATTTCTGCTGGAAACCCAAAGATCCAAGTGAAACTCCAAAGGATTCGAGAAGAACACTAGATCCTCAGACAGATGCAGCGTCACACACACACACACACGCGCACACACACACACGGGAAGGCTGTCATTCATGTCAGCGATCGGCTTCAAACAGAATAATTGAGTGTGAGAGGAAACACGACAGCAGCACATTTACTGACAGTGTGTTAAGATCAGGACAGAAAGTGTCTCCACCTGAAGACCGGCTAATTAATGAGTTTTCCTTCATTCAGCAAAACAGAAAAGGGGTTTTCAAGAAGGATTAAATGTTCCTTGAGCTGCTGAAAAGTAATTAGGCTTTAGCTGTGGCTCCGTAATTGGACTGCAGTACAACACTGACTTAAAAGTACTTCACAGTCACTCTGAGTGCTGGATGAGACGTGACCAAAGAGCAAACAACAAAGCAGCTTTGTTTTATACTGTAGATAGGAATGAGCTGTGATTCAACAACATTGATCCACAGCTATTCATTTATGTAAAATCTTATGCATACAGTGACTTGAGTAAAACTCTTCACTGTAAAACAAGATATCATCAGTAAGTCATGGCAGCTTATGTTTTCAAAATTGGTTGAGCAATTTCATTATGAAATTCAGCTTAATTTTTTTTTCATGTGGTGCAACCATGCAGACAAAAAATTAAATATCATGAAATTATATTTATGAATAATAATTAAAATTAGTTGTAATTTTTTTTCTTCATTTTTTTCATTTTCATTTATTAATATTTTTTTAATTATATTTACTTTTAGTATTTAAATTAAATTTTTTGTTATGTGCTTTTGTAATTTTTATTAGTTTTTATTTAAAAATTTAAAAATATTTTTTAAATATTACTATTTAGGTTAAATCTAGTTTTAATTCTGTTATATACTGTATAGTAGGCTTGAAGTGGTATTACATGTGATTTGTAAATTTAAATTTTAGTATTTTTTTCTTATTTTATGTGCTGTCATTTTTTGTTTTTTTAAATATTACTGTTTAGGTTTAAAATCTGTGTCCATTCATTATATAAAAATTCATGGTGAATAATTTATAGGTAAATGAATGAATAATTCATGAGAATTTTTAATACAAATATTATTGAACAGAAGATTTCAGTGCATTTTGTTTTATTGTGTCTGGTCTGTTTTGAGCAGCGGGATCACAAGTGTTGATCATGAGAAAACTGGTGAAAGCACAAGTTCCCCTTTATCTCCTGTGGGCAGCCGGTTCCTGAGATTGAGTCTCCAGTTCTCAGTGAGTCGATCGGACTCGAGTCTCTGTTCAATCACAGCGTCAGTAATTAGCTATTAACTGAGCAGGTCCGTTTGTCTACGCTCCAGAAAGGACGTTATTACGCCGTCTTCTTCCTTCGGTGGAAAGAGGTGCACAAGAAAATGAAATAATTACCCCCTTCCCAAGAGAAAACGAATAACACACCTCGTAGAAAACCTCAGCGTTTAATTGACCTGAAATGCGCAGTGAAGTTGCGGTGAAACGGTGGCAGAGAATAGACTGTCATTATAGAAGAAGTCCTGCATTAACCTGCGCGTTTCACCCCTGATCTTAATAACAGCTTTGCCCACAAAGGGAACAAAACAGATGCCAAATGGAGCAGGAAATGGAGGTTTTCCACAAGACATAATAATAATAATAATAATAAGGACATATAGGTGTAATTTCTAGAGACAGGTTGCAGCTTGTTCATACAAAATCATTCAGAAAGTGCTACAAAATGTAACAATAATTTATAAAGAAACTGCATGCTCAGTTGACAAAAAGCATTAATTATTCATCATGTTTTTAAAATTGGTCAGCGTCACATTTTAGTTAACATGCATTAAAAAATGGTTTAAACCAAACTGAACCAAATCGGTGTCCAATCTGATTTAGTGCTACAGTGAAAAAGCTGCCAGTTCAAACCGGGAGATTTCAAGTTGTTTTTTGAACATTTGTAACATTGTTGCAATGTTTCTTTGTGATTCTGTCTCTGAGTTTGTGCTTTTCTTACATTAGATGATGTGTGTGTGAAATAAAATCTCCCCTCTCTGATGTAATACACAGTGCTGCTGTTTTCCTTCAGGTCCTGATATCATTACCAGCATGCCTACAGGACAAATGAGTAAGGCTTTGATCACGACTTGTCCAAATGTGTTCGACAGCATAGGAAAAAATAGATGATTTTAAACTTGCTCTTAACCGCTTGAGGGTTTTGCATCACAGTTTCACTCATGAATAATTAAAAAGTCTACCAATGCAGGCAGGAGTTTAGAAGATTTGCACAATATTTAAATGCACTTTATTGGCAAAGTGTAAAATCAAAGCATGAAATTAGAACTTTTATCTCACATACTCTTCCTGTAGTATGCATGCTGTGAGCATGTATATGAGCATGCATGCATGAGATATATATGTGTATGTGTATGTGCATGTATATATATATATATATATATTATCATGCATGCATGCTGTGAGCATGTATATGAGCATGCATGCATGAGATATATATATGTATGTGCATGTGTATATATATATATATATTATCATGCATGCATGCTCACAGCATGCAAGAGTTTAAGGAATACTTCAGTTCTCATCTGTCACATTTACACAATAATAATGATTTAAATCACACTGATTCATTAAAAAAAATCCTAATTGAAATTGAATGGCAAGAAGTAAAACAATCATCAGAAATAGATCTGACACTAACATTTGTTTCTCTGTCGCAGATGATAATGCTTTTTCCCCTCATCTAATATTCAGTCATTCTCTTTGAAGTGTTTGGTTCATAATGCTGCGTTTTCTTCTCTCTGATCACTGAGCTGCTCTTCTCCGTTGCCATCAAAGAGCTCGTTTTCACTTATCATTAGAACAAGGAGAATATTATAGATGTAATATTAAGACACACGTGAGAACAAAAAGTATCTCCTCTGCAGAATCTAAGCCTGACACATAAAATAACCGTCAGACATATATATGTTTTTGAAATTGAATCATTTGGTGAAACTTTTGTGTATGTGTGTTTTATGTTTTGAATCATATTTGATCCATCAGGCGTTTATGGCTCATGATATAGTGAGAATATGAAGGAAAATGGCTCTTTTGTTGATTTTGATTGCTTCCGTTGTCCTCATTTGTAAATTGCTTTGGATAAAAGCATCTGCTCAATTACTAAATCTAATGTAAAGTATTCAGAGATGCAAAAATATGGTGCAAATGCTTATATTTATATTATATTAAATTCTGATTCTTGAAAATGTAAATTAATTAGATCTTTATAACAGTGTAGCAGATACTTGCATGAAATTATATAAAAATCATTTGTCACTATATATGTCCAATAATATGTGACCCTGGAGCACAAAACCAGTCTTAAGTCGCTGGGATATATTTGTATCAATAGCCAACAATACATTGTATGGGTCAAAATGATTGATTTTTCTTTTATGCCAAAAATCATTAGAATATTAAGTAAAGATCATGTTCCATGAAGATATTTAGTCAATTTCCTACCGTAAATATATCAAAACTTAATTTTTGATTAGTAATATGCATTGCTAAGAACTTCATTTGAACAACTTTAAAGGCGATTTTCTCAATATTTAGATTTTTTTGCTCCCTCAGATTCCAGATTTTCAAATAGTTGTATCTCAGTCCTATGCTAACAAATGAAACATCAATGAAACAATTATTTATTCAGCTTTCAGATGATATATAAGTCTCAATTTTGAAAAAAACGACCCTTATGACTGGTTTTGTGGTCCAGGGTCACATATATCTTAGTAAAATGAGATCGAAATGATCAAAATATATAATGCAGTGCAATCCAATGATGAGTAACGCTTCTGGAAACAAACGCTCCTCAAAAGATCCTGATCATCAGATGCACTGATTTTTCTAGAAAATGATTGATGGAGAATCAAGTAAAGCTGAGCTGCTTCAGTCCAGTAAGAGTTCATCTGGAAACTGCAGTTATTCTGACGTTTACTTGATGAAAATCAGTAAAGATTTGACAGAGAAAAGACACGTGAAGCACCAGCTGAAGTTGGACGTTTCTACAATTACACTAAAAGAGCTCTAAACTCTGAATCAGAGACCTCAGGCCTGGAGTAGATTGTGTGGGACAGGTTTAGCAGCATCATGCTGATCAGTTCTTGTGTTTAGTGTTTGAGTATGTGCTGTGGATGGTGAAATCTCTTCTGTCTGACAGCAGCTCTTCTCCTGTCCCTGTGCTCAGGTCATGCTGGCGGCGTCCTACTGGTCTCTGCTGGCTCCTGCTATCGAGATGGCCGAGGAGTCTGGGAAATATGGCGACTTTGCCTTCTTCCCTGTCGCTGTGGGTTTCGCACTCGGCGCTCTGTTCGTTTACATCGCAGACGTGATGATGCCCGTTCTGGTGAGTTGTACAATCATTTCCAACATGCGTTACAAACAGGGTCTCTAATAAAATACTGCACATCTGCCAGTTGGGTCTAAATAAAGAGTAAATATAGTTTATTATGATTGCATATATGATCATTTGGTATGTTGGTACATTTGTCAAACTTTTGTTTTTTTGTCTCTTAAAGTAGTTTTTTTTTATTTTATTATTTGTTATTTTAGCTGCATTTTAGGTTGTGTAATCTACATTGCAACTATTGTTTTTAATTTGCTTATTTATTTTTTAATAATCTCCATCATATACTCATTACATGGATGTGGTGTGATTATTGATGAGAAGTATATTAAGAATCTGTTCTTCCTTCAGTCATCTTATGACTTGAAATTTGGAAAATATCCCCAAAGTTATTAATATATGCAGATAATTAAGTTTCTTGTGACCGTCGTTCCTCATTGGAGCGCAGTCAGATGAGCTCTAAGTGTATTTTCAGTGTATTTTTACATTTATTGCACTTCTGAGTCGTTATTTTGGAAATGGGACATTTTGAATTAAACTTGTTTTTGCAAGAAATCTCTTCTGCTCTCCAAGGCTGCGTTTATTTGATAAAAATACAAGTAAAAACGGTAATATTGTGAAATGTTATTACTATTTCAAATAGCTGTTTTCTATGTGAATATGTTGTAAAGTTGAATTGATTTCTGTGATCAAAGCTGAATTTTACTGCAGCATTCATCATCCTGGTTTTTGTGGAAAACGTGATACACTACCAGTCAAACGTTTGGGGTAAGACTGAAAAAAAAGAAAATTAATTAAAATACTTTTATTCATCAAAGCTGCATTAAATTGATCAAAACTGACAGTAAAGACATTTATAATGTTACAAAAGATTTCCATTTCAAATAAATGCTGTTTTTTTTAACTTTCTATTCATCAAAAATAATATTTATGACCGTTTCTACAAAAATATTCAGCAGCATAACTGTTTTCAACATTGATAATAATCAGAAATGTTTGTTGAGCAGTAAATCAGTATATTAGAATGATTTCTGAAGATCATGTGACACTGAAGATTGGAGTAATGATGCTGAAAATACAGATTTAATCATACAGTTTAACAGATATTCACATAGAAAGCAGTTCTTCTATACACACACACACACACACACACACACACACACACACACACTCACTACAGCGCTGCAGGGTACAGCACAGCATGAATGGCCATATGAATGAAGATTGGAGGGACTTCATGATTCCATAAGCATCTTTCTTCTTCCTTCTTGCATTCACTTATGACCTTCAGAAAGTTCAGCACTTCCTACACACACTCTTCCTCCGCAGGTTTCATTCAGGTTTTGTCTCTTTCATCTCTATTTCCATCTATATGGTCTCTCTCCACTAATGTCTCACTAATGTCTCTCTCATGCCGTCAGACTCACACACGCTCATCGCCTCTCTTCTGTCCCTCATGGTGCTGGATATTTATTCTGTCAAGCAAAAACAAGATCTTGTTCATTTTACATCAGATTGACGTATGGCCCTCACGTACGCATCAGAGTCTAATATGATGGATATAACAGAAACCGCTTTATTACTGTGTAGATGTCATGAGTCGAGGCTCTCAGGTTAACAGCTTGTATCTCTCACACTAGCGTATATTAATGCATCTGCCAACCCATTAGCCCCTGCTGTTGTGTAAGACGTGAGGATGAGAACTAGCTAATGTTTCGTTTTCATTAAGCATGTGTGAATATCTAATAGTAGCAAGCTTGTCGGGTGGCCCTAACCTTAAAGTGATACTTCACCCAAAATAAAAATAGAAATTGAAAAAACATTAGTGTGAAAAAATGAATTATTGTTATTAATGTTGTAATTATTATTATTATTATTATTATTATTTACTAAACACATATGGATATTGTTTTTGCACAGAACACAAAAGGAATACCTATACTATAAAATGTTTAGTTTAGTATAATATATAATATAATTTATTTTTGTTTATATTTTTTACATTTTAAATTAATATAATATTTAATTATATTTATGTTATAATAATAATATAAAATCCAATATTTTTATATTTATATCTATATTAAGATCTATATTTCTTTACTTATTATAAAAAAGTAACAGACATGTATTTATATGAGTGTATTTAGACATGTACTTATAATATTATGAATGTTTTTTATATGTATATAATTAATTATTTTTATATGCAAAATGTAATATTTATTTTCAATGTGCAAATTAAAAATAAAAATAAAATATAAAAGTGTGAAAAAATATAAAAGGTGTATATATAATATAGATTTATTTTTATATTTACATCTATTTATATGTATAATTTACTATAAATATTTGGATTTATGATTAATTTTAAACATAGAATTAATTTTATATGCAAAGTATAATATCTAGTTATAAGTAAATTTTAAAAAATTTATATAAAAAAATAGATATAGATTTAGGTGTATTTTTCATATTCATTTACACACACACACACATACACACACTCTTTAACTAAATATGTACTGTGTATATTTGTATATTTAAATACACATGCATGTATAGATTTAAGAAAAATGTTATGTTTATATATTAAATATATTTATATATAATGCAAGTTATATGAATATAAATATATGCATGTGAATACATGTACATATTTTGAAAATATATACTGTATGTGTGTATATTTATACATACATAATAAATATACAAAGTACACACATATATACTATATAAACACAAAAATCATGTGATTAGTCGTTTGACAGCACTTATGTATATATGAATATGTGTATATATAGTTTTCGTCTCGGGGTGAGCTGTGACATACACAGTGCTGGTTGAATGCAGTGACATTGTAATCGGTGTGAAATACGTGCGCGCGCTCTCAGGATGTGTTTGGACAGCTGCTGTAGTCACTTTTACTGGCACTGTTGGCAAACAGTTGGAGCGAAAGAGCGTGAGATGCCAACCCAGCAACCCCCAGCGAAGTCATTACCATGGCTCCGCTCCAGAGCCGCTTCCCACATCTCCATTGTCTCCTGCTCCTCGTCCTCAGGTCGGGTGACACACACACACACACACCTCGCTGCTCTGTTACTCTGATTAGTTGGCCGTTTACTCTGGACGAAGTTACAGTAACGTTTGCTCTTGGGGTATTTTATGGTGTGATGGTTTTGTTCTGAGAGCAGCTCTGGGTCTGATCTGAGGGGAACAATGGGAACATCAGAAACTCTGGGTCTCCTGGGGACTGCTTTACTGAGGTTGAGAGATGAAAGTGGAAGTGTGTGCGTGTGTGTGTGTGCGTGTGTGTGTGCGTGTGTGCGTGTGTGTGCGTGTGTGTGTGCGTGTGTGCGTGTGTGTGTGCGTGTGTGCGTGTGTGTGTGCGTGCGTGTGCGCGTGTGTGTGTGCGTGTGTGTGTGCGTGTGTGTGTGCGTGTGCGCGTGTGTGTGTGCGTGTGTGCGTGTGTGTGTGCGTGTGTGTGCGTGTGTGTGTGCGTGTGTGTGTGTGTGTGTGTGTGTGTGTGTGTGCGCGTGTGTGCGTGTGTGTGTGCGTGCGTGTGTGTGTGTGTGTCTTGAGCTTGTAGGTGTAATGCAGGATTGGTTAATTGAGCTCATTGCCTTCATGTTGAACGCTGAATGATTGTTTCACTGAAGCCGTTTAATATCAGACATTGTTGATTAGATTTGCTTTTGCATTCTTTATTTACTTCCTTTCTTGTCCCTTCTTTTCTGTTTTATGTGTTTATGGTTTAATTCTTATGTACAGCACTTTGGTCAGTCTTGTGGCTGTTTTTAAATGTGCTTTATAAATAAATGAACTTGAACCTGAACTTCTTGGTCCATATTTCCTTTTCCTTCTCTTTCCCTTGCCCTCTTCCTCTCACTCTTCTCTGTTCTCTTCCTCTTCCCGTTCGTTTCCTTCCTTCTTCACCTTTCTCTTCCTTTTCCTCTCCTTCCTTTCCTTCTTCCTTTTTTCTATCTTCTTTTCTCGAGCTCTTGTCCTTCTTCCTTCTCATTTTCTCTCTTCCCTTTTTCTTTCTCTTCTTCTCCTCTTTCCTCTACCTCTTCATTCATTGTTTGCCTCTTCTCTTTCTTTCTTTCCTTGTCTTTTGTTATTTTCTCCTCCTCCTCATCTTTCCTTTTCCTTCTTTTCCTTTTTTTCAAAAAAAAAATTCTCCTTGTGTTTCCTCTTCTTTGCTTCATTTTCTTTTCATCTTCCTTTCTTCCTTCCTTCACTTATTTTGTCTTCTTCCTTCCTTCTCCTCGTCTTTCCTCTTCCTTCATTTATTCCTTTTCCTCCTCCTTTTTCCTTGTCCTCCCTTCCTTTCTTCCTTCCATTTCCATTTCCTTGTTGTTCTTCCTTCCTTCCTTCCTTCCATTTTTTTCTTCTTCCTCTTCTCTTTCCTTGTTGTTTTTCCTTCTTTCCTGTCTTCCTCCTTTTCTTCTTGTGCTCTCTCTCTCTCTCTCTCTCTCTCTCTCTTTCTTTCTCTCTCTCTCTCTCTCCTCTCTCTCTCTCTCTCTCTCTCTCTCTCTCCTCTCTCTCCTCTCTCTCTCTCTCTCCTCTCTCTCTCTCTCTCTCTCTCTCTCTCTCTCTCTCTCTCTCTCTCTCTCTCTCTCTCTCTCTCCCTCTCTCTCTCTCTCTCTCTCTCTCTGTCTCTCTCTCTCTCCTCTCTCTCTCTCTCTCTCCCTCTCTCTCTCTCTCTCTCTCTCTCTCTGTCGTATAACTTCAGTCAGAGGTGAGGTTTGAATGATAAGGTCTGGGTATCAGCTAAAGGGACGACTCGTGCTATATCTCATTACCCCTTGTGTTAACCTGCCCTTATCTTTCCTCATTAGCGTCTCAAAGACTATTTTCTCTTGTCTGCCCCACGGGTCCCATAATAATGCAAATTACTGTATCATTTTTTCGCTTCATTTGCTGCCGGCATGCTGGTGGATGCTGGTCTGGACGCTGCTCAGTTTCTGCTGATTGGCTGTCAGAGCGACGCTCCACTTTTAATGTCACTCCCAAAATACACACATGCTGGTTTCATTTCTCTCAAGCCATTGGATGGATGTAGCCATATACATTTTATTAATCCATAGGGCCAGGAGGAAGGAATATTGTTTCTATGTTTGAAGATGACCAGCTGGTGACTGAACCTAACAGAAAAAAAAAAATATATATATATATATATATATATGCAGTTTCTTTGTGTGTGTGTATATATGTTTATTATGTCTATATAAATACATACACGTTAATATTTAAGAAACATGTTATGTTTATATATTAAATATATTTTTCTAACAAAAACTTTTATATCATCTGACTGCATCAACGCAGGAGCAGGCTGGAGGAACACGAGATCCTCAAATAGCAACCCGTGAGTCCTCATCTTGATACGCTGCATAGCGTCACAGCTCGCAGACACTCGATCTCATCGCTCATGCATATTCTTCCATAATGACTTTGAGTGGAGACTCTTAGAATGCCATTCTCCTCTTTTAGAGACTAAAGCGCCTCTGATTAGGATCTTTGTGTGAGGTAGAGAATCTCTTTAGTCAGTTTCTTGTTCGTTTCAGTGTGACGATATCTTTATCTGACCCTGTCTGGCTTCTGTCGAGCTCAATAACGCACAGTACCAGCTGGGCGCCGGATGGAAGAGACGTAAGCAGAGGCTTTCTGTGCTTGGACTGTTTCCCACCGCTGCATCATTTAGGATATACGAATCAGCTTTTTCATGCATTATTAAAACGTTAAGCTATGAGAAGACATTGCTACAGTCTAAAACCACAATATGATAAAAAAAAACATTTCAATGATTAATTACACTTATTCACGTTAATCAATGGAAAACCTTTTAGAAAGGTCCAGCAAATCATTTTTGCCAGTGCTGGCCTGTACTTTTAGCCCTGCAGTTTTACATTTACATGCATTTAGCAGAAGCTTTTATCCAAAACGACTTACTATGGAAGCCGTTTCTGCTACGAGATGAAACAAAAAAGTAATTGTATTTTTTTTAAGTAATTCTGAGTTTATATCTTGTGATTTTGACTTTTTTTTTCTCTGAATTTTGAGTTTACATCTCACAGTTCTGTTTTTTTTTGTTCCCAACACAGAGTTAAAAATAAATAAATTAAGCTCGACTTATCTTACAATTCTGACTTTATATCTTTGTCAAAACTTTACATCTGACTGTATATTTCAGAATTCTCACTTTATATTTTATAGTTAGACTTTATCTCACAATTCTCACTTTTTCCTAACATTTGAAAAGTTTATATCTCACAATTACAATTTATATCTTGCAATTGAGAATTAAAAAAAATAAATAAATGAACATCTCACAATTCTGACTTTAAATGTTGAATTTTTTTGCTTTAAATATCAACATTTGGACTTTAAATCTCACAGTTCTGAGTTTATATCTCATATATTTCATCTATTTCTGAGAATTGGAGGTTTACGTATATGTTGCAATTCTGACTTTAAATCTCTAAATTGTGACTTTTTTTGCAAAGTTTGTCTCTAATTCACAATTACAAGAAAAATCAAACATAATTGCGAGAAAAATCCCAATTATGATATATAAACTCATAAATTGTCTGAATTGTGAGCTAAAACTCACCGCTCCAAAAAAACGTATCTTTTTATTTTTTAACCCTTTGTGGAAACGCTACCTCGGATTCGATCCCATGACCTTGTCATTTACTGTTTGAGCTACAGGAATACACACTTTTAGTCCACTTCAGATTTCTATGCTCTTTTTGTCTCATCAAACCCAGCATCATACTTTGAGTTTCTTCTTGTTTTGTGCTTTAGTTACTGAACCTCTCAAACACAGTACAGCAGGAGAGTTGCTGTGTGTGTGTGTGTGTGTGTGTGTGTGTGTGTGTGTGTATGCGTGTGTGTGTATACGTGTGTATGCGTGTATGCGTATGCATACAGCTTTTTGTCTTTGGGGAAAATCTAGTGTTATTGAGTCAAAATATCACTGAATGTGCTGAAGCATATCGGTCTGTGTTTTGATTTTTATAAATAAGTTGTTCTGCTCAGATGCATTTAAAATAATGCATCTGAAGTAAAAACTACATAGGAGTTATAGAAAGACCGTTGATTCAGCCCTTTAAAAGCATTAACTTTAATTCTGGATCTGCCAAGTGTTTTATTTGCATTGAATTTTTAATATGCTTGTGCATGAGATTTTGAGACCTCGGAGTAACTTTGAGTTTGACTTCTTTTTGTTTTAGCCAGAGTTTAGTCATACATCAGAGCCATGGTTCAGTCATGGTTTCATTAGCTGAGTTCCAAATGCCACTGAATGACGCTCAGCGTTAAAGGGTAATGAAGATCTGTTCCTGTAATATATTATAATGGCTTTCCCATCTCAGGACGTGAGCTTTCTCAAGTTTTATGGTGGTGCAGGTTTGTTTGGGTGGCATGCTTGTCTCATTTACTCTGACCGCGAGTGCAGAGCACATTTTGATCTGTCCAGAACGGTTTGCGATCCGATCACTCAGACCACATTTATAGTATAAACACTAATATTTCCCAAATGTGTCCTGAACACCAGCAAAGAAACACCTATCAACCTAAAATACTTTAAACCTTTGCTGGTTACATGCCGCTTTGAGATATTTGATGAGCATATAAATGTTTCTGAGATGCACCAAAACTCATATAATTTAAATATTTGGTGCATTATAAAGGTTATTTAAAGGTCAAATGTTTTTCTTGTAAAACATACTCCAATTGTTTTATTTCAAACTTACATTATTTTAATTATTACAAAAAATTATTATGTTATTTTAAATAATTATTTTACAGTCTAATTCGTTTTGCTTTACTATTTACTTAATTTTGGGAACAACATGTTGCTTTCATAATATCATGCTTAATTTATTTTCTTGTTTTTAATCATATGAAACGTGCTGTAATTTATAGTCAAGCATTAACCGTTCTATTTGAATAAATTTGATACTTGTATATTTTTATTTCTGTTCTGAATGGCATTACATTGAAAGTGTTTGTTGTGGAGTGATGGAAAAAAAACTAAAAACATGTTTATAGTGTTCATTATATTTATAAACATTTAATTTTATTTACTGGTATTTGATTTTATTATTTCAACAATGTGATTTGTTTGTGATCAGTGTATTTTCTCTTTCAATATTTTATAATATTAATAATACTAATATTTGTTTTCCACACACACTGTGTAAATAAGTTTGCATATATTAAATATATATCCTAATAAGGCCAGTCATCATATGTGACCCTGGACCACAAAACCAGCCATAAGTGTCAATTTTTGAAATTGAGATTTCTACATCATCTGAAAGCTGAATAAATAAGCTTTCCATTGATGTATGGTTTGTTAGGATCGGACAATATTTGGCCTTGAGAAAATCACTTTTAAAGTTGTCTAAATGAAGTTCTTAGCAATGCATATTACTAATCAAAAATGAAGTTTTGATATATTTACAGTAGGAAATTCACTAAATATCTTTACTTAATATCCTAATAATTTTTGGCATAAAAGAAAAATGGATAATTTTGACCCATACAATGTATTTTTGGCTATTGCTACAAATATACCCCAGCGACTTCAGACTGCTTTTGTGCTGCAGGGTCACATATTTGAAGGACCTCAGCATTAAAACTCCTATTTATGCAAGCCACATGCAATGACATTATGTGTCCTTTTAATCTGAATCTCTATTATAACTACCAATTCAATCTATTATTCACTGAGTGAAAGGCGAATCAAGTAGTTGAGTGCCGTAAATCAGATTTATTTCATGGCTTAATCTAGTTAACGGGGAATTATAAATCACCCCGGAGAGTCACAGCGGATATAATCAAAGACTCGACAGCACAACTAGGGCTTCAAGACGATTCTGCATCAGTTATGGAGTCTGAATGTAAGGGTGTATTCACACCAGGAAAGTCCGCTGGTTGACTTGCTTTGGTCCAGACCAAATACAATGTTGATTTTTTTTGTTTTTTTGTTTGGTGAGGTTCGCTTTCACACTGCCCTTTTTGCAAGCGAACCAGAAATTGTAAACAAAATTCATTGGACAGAAATTCTCAAGCAGGGAAAACAGCAAGTGCCAAATGGGCTAATCATGGAGATTTTTTTTGTAGTGCAATTTTTATACTTTTACTGATTTGGTGTTTTCAGATACTAACGCAATATGAAGAAACTTATGAGCATCATATGAGACAATGTCATACAGATGTTGTAATTACGACTCGCCAAAGATAAAATCTATAGATGTAAAATACTTAAAGCATATCACAATGTTAGTTTAAACATTTAACCTTGATAAATGTGTGCTATTAGGTGCATATCCAATCATTTGTGCGGAGAGTGGAAGCTGAAGCGTGCTTCAGAACATCATTGGAAAAAATTAAATATGCCGTAATTTTAAGAATAATACATGGTTTGAAACTATAAAGGATCTGTTTTTATTTGTGTGCACTCACAATATCAACAAAACGTTATGCGCCGGTCTGGAACAGGAGCGCTTCACAAAAATGCACCGAAACTCAGCAAATATTTTCCTTACAGACACGAAAACTAAAACTCTTTCATTATGTAATCCGTAAAGAGCATTTCTTTCTAAAGGTGCGTCCAATGATGAGATGGCGAGTCAGGATCATCAATTTTATCTTTGTGACACTGATTCAGAAAACACTATTTTATTAATAAATAATTAATTAAAATATCTCCTTACTATTTTCCCCCAACATAGACGTTGTATCTTTTGTAGCAAGCTTTAGCCTATTTAGTGCGCTCACGTCAAGTTGCTGCGTGCGCCGTGGAACGAAAACATTCGTTCTTACATGCCAGTAAGTTACTGTAATTAAGATCTACAGTTGCACTATTTTACAGTAAATTACTGTAAAAATCCAATTCATCAGTATACTACTGTAATTCATTCCTTTACTGTAAAGGGAATTTGCAGTAATATATATTGGGTGATATACAGTAAATAACTGCAGATATTACAGAACAGTGTGGTGTTAATTGTGTTAGGTTTGTTTCAGATTCGCGCTGGCATTCATCACAGCAGCTTGTCTCTATGTCTGTTTACAGGGTAAACCAGGAGCTTTCAAAGATGCCTTAGTGTGTTTGGAGGCCAAGAGAGATGGTGGAAAATTCATAAAGTGCTTGTGTAGAACAGCTGAAGGTCTTTGAAGTGTTGTCCAATTTGAAAGCAATTTGAGGCAGAAGAGGCTGATGCTGGCCTTCAGTCACATGTTTGATGAAGACTCAGGTCTTTACTCAGTGTCTGATGTAACCGTATGAACTACGGCTGCCAGTTGGTTATGCATTTGAATCTATTTTAGATTGAATTATGTGATATGCTGATTTATTCATTTCAGTTAATCACATATGCTGTATCAACAATAAGTGTGCGCATGAGATATTAATGAAGATAATTACTGATAATATTAATGTATCATTCTGCTTTCCGACAGAAATTAGGAGATTAAGTATGATTATGATATTAATTATTATATAATTTACATTTTATTGATTTTATTTTGTTTAAAAAAAATATCTGCAAATAGTTTAGTGATTTTTTTTGCCATAATTGATAAATTTGCTTTAGTAAAATGACAGTATAAAAGCCAGTTATTTAACATTTTTGAAACAATAGTTTTTCTTGTACAGAATGAATAAGTCTGTATGCATATACAGTTCATTATTATTATTATTATTATTATTATAATTTTTGGTTAGGTGGAAGGAGGTCCTGTGACGATCATAGATTTAGTTTATAAAGGTTCCTTGGTGCCTGTGTTAATTGATATTGCATTTTTTTCTAAGCAGTGATTGATTGATTCATATGTTGATTCGGTGTTTATGGAAAGGATTCTTTGCTCTTCACATGGCAGTGAGGTAAAGGCCACCGTTCGTGTTTTCCACTCTCTCGACATTCATCTTCAGATGAAATACCATCATGTTAATGAGCTGAAGGGTTTAGGGTGGATTTATAGCGGGATCCTCCCTTCATTAGTTAGAGAGGAGCCGCGCTGTGCTACACGCTCAATATCAGCTTCATTTCATTTCTGTGTGCTGCTAAAATCAGTGTGTCGTCATCAAATGACCTGCACATTCAGAGCCATTGAGAAACGCTGAGAAATGTCTTTCTGTGCCGGCGTCCACCTGGGACTGCATTTCATTTCAAGTGTGGCTCACCTTGATCTCAGTGGCCGATGACACTGCATAGATGCATAGAAATGTGTCTCCATGGCTGCTGATGTGACTCGTGCTTCAGTATACGGTGATACTGTGGCATTTGTAGGCGAACGGTCAGAGAGAGACGAATGAAAACCAGCTGCAAACTGACTTCAGAGTCAGTGACATATAAGAGCGTGCAAGATAAAGAGAAGGAAGAATCACATGCATCAAGTGCTCTTTATATCCATGTTAGTTTCATACGGACTTCAACGACTTTAGTGGACAAAAGCTTTTCTTTTTTTTATCATTGTGATATCAGCACAGTATCACCCTAACATTTTTTATGCCAAAAAATATCCAAATTAATTTTAATTTAAAAATTAAAACCATGATAGTCATAGAATTTGTCCTGTATATGTGAATTGCATTCATATATTTTAAAAATAAATTAAATTGGTTGTAAATTTTGCTTTGATTGAACTATACATTAGGAAAAACAGTTTGGCCATTTTATTATTATGCATAATATGAGCCAAAAGTCTAGATGAAAGAAAACACGTCTCCTTATATTCCCAGAGTGGCTCATAAGCGTTAGTTTAGCACACCTGATCAATGATTTTGTTTTGCAGAAACCTCCGGCTGTTATTAAGCCTGTGTTCCTCTCCAGACGCGTTCCTCTCTCTCTGCTGACAGGAAGATATTGCACTGCTAATCATCAAAGTATCTGCTCATCGCAGCCACGGCTCTCTCATCTGCTCCTTGTTATCTTTAATAGTAATTAACTCTGGCTTGACTCGTGAGAGACTGAAAGAGCAAGAGACATCCGGCAAACTCTTCCAGGTTAATCGTGATTTTGACTTCAAGTGGTTTGGGATTCATTTGCTCGACACAATCTCACACACCCAAAACACTCTTAAATTGTGTTTGTTCCTGCCAATCATGCATCTGTTTTGTCTGTCAAATGCAAAATAAGTATTAAAGGTAGCCGTGCATATTTGAGATTTGAAGTTCTGCCTCTTCATGGGAAAATGGTCACGTGCAAAAAATGAGAATTGAAAAGTATACGCAGCAGCTTTGTGCACTTGTGTGTTTGTTTGATTTATGCTCTTTGAAGAAAGAAAATAATATGTGAGATTGCAGATGCGTTAAGAGAGAGCAGGTGGGAAACATCGTTGTTTGCAAGCAGTGGGAGTTTACAGAGTAATGATGTTGTGTGTTTGGAATAAACTGGAAATGGAAAATTGCATCAAGAAGTTACTGAACGCCTGTAGTGGGTCGTGATCCAACAACACACTATTACAACTACTTTTTGGTGTTCAGTGTTGACTGACGTTGGTCACAGTTTCCACAAAAATATTGAGCAGCACAACTGTTTTCAACATTGATAATCAGAAATGTTTGTTGAGCAGTAAATCAGTATATTAGAATGATTTCTGAAGGACACTGTAAGACACTGAAGACTGGAGTAATGATGCTGAAAATACAGATTTGATCTCAGAGATTAATTATATATATCCAATAGATTCACAAAAGGGCATTTTATGCCTGATACGTGTCGAAATCATTCGGTCTTTGAATGCTGATCATGATGCTGATGCTTCTGGTTGATGAACTCCTACCTAACATGAAGCGCAATGCTGTGAACGAGTCTGCATCGATGAGAGAAAAACTAAACAAAAGTATAGGCTGGATGTTTAAAAAAATGTAATTGGCCTATAATACAATTTACATTTAGCCATTTATCCAAAGTGACTTACAAATGAGGACTAATGCAGTAGCAAGGTTTTTTTGTTAGTTAAAAAAATAAAAAACACACAACTTTAAACATCACATTTGCTCTGACACCAGAACAGACAGACGACTGCTTTACAAAAGTAGAAGAAAAGCTCTGTTGGATGCCATGAACTAGATGTTGCCTCCACAGCTACTGAAGCACATCATTCTGCACCCGCTGCGTTACTGCAGTGTGAAGTGATGGGAGAATAACCCTACAAGATGACCTCAACACAGTTTTCAGTAGAAAAATAACCCGAGCATCTGATTAACTACTGATTAAAAGTTTGGAATAATTACTTATTTCTAAATATTTTTAAAAAGAAGTATCTTCTGCTCTCTAAGGCTGCATTTATTTGATCAAAAAGACAGTAAATACTGTAAAAATTGTGAAATATTATTACAATTTAAAGCAGCTGTTTTCTATGTGAATCTATGTTGATTTATTTCTGTGATCTGCAGCTGTATTTTCAGCATCATTACTCCAGTCTTCAGTGTGACATGATCTTCAGAAATCATAATAATATACTGATTTACTGCTCAACAAACATTTCTGGTTATTATTAATGTTGAAAACCGCTGTGAAAGTTCAAAAGAACAGCATTTGTTTTAAATAGAAATCTTTTGTAACATTATACATATCTTTACTGTCACTTTTGATCAATTTAATGCATCCTTGATTAATGCATCCATTAAGGGGAAGTCGTGGCCTAATGGTTAGAGAGTCGGACTTGTAATCCGAAGGTTGCGAGTTCGAGTCCCCGGCCGGCAGGGATTGTAGGTGGGGGGAGTGAATGTCCAGCGCTCTCTCCACCCTCAATACCACGACTGAGGTGCCCTTGAGCAAGGCACCGAACCCCCAACTGCTCCCCGGGCGCCGCAGCATAAATGGCTGCCCACTGCTCCGGGTGTGTGTTCACGGTGTGTGTGTGTGTGTGTGTGTGTGTGTGTGTGTGTGTTCACTGCTGTGTGTGTGCACGATGGATGGGTTAAATGCAGAGCACGAATTCCGAGTATGGGTCACCATACTTGGCTGAATGTCACTTCACTTCACTAAAAATATTATTTTATTCCAAATATTTAAATAGTTTTCAGTGGTTTTCACAATATGTGAATTTTTTGTTTTTTTTAAATCAAATGAATGTATCTTGGTGAGCAAAAGAGACTTCTTTCAAAAACATTATATATTATAATATTTACATATGATATATTATCAAATTAATCCCTCCATCAGTCCTACAGATGTAGTGGCTATTAATCAGGAAACATGCAGTGCTTTTTATTTATCATTTTTACCCTCTTCTCATCTTTTCTTCAACATAGGCCTGTATCAGTTTATGCAGAAAAAGAACCGTTTCTATTCACTCTTTCCATTAGCGTTTTATTTCCTCGTCCAGGTGGTCGTGTGTTGACGTGGTTGTCGTGCTCTTGACGACAGCCTCACGGCAACAAGTTCCATGACAACCGCCTCTTCCTCTCGCAGATGGCATAAGCCGAATGCACCGATCTCCACCAGCAGCATCATCCACTTTAATTCTTGAGGTTTGCACGACCGTATGATTCGTATATTGAGCCATCGCATTGCTATTAAGAGGCCTTTTTATTGCAGCGCAGGAAAGGTGCGACACGATTAATGAAGTGTGAATCTAGGGAGTCACTGCAGGTTTATTGCCTCACAGTTGCATGATTTTTCTAAATACTGTATTTGATGCGTGGAGGCTGGAGATGCAATGCATTGTGGGATGGTGGGTAGGAGTATCATTAATCTGCAAAACAGTTTTGGCACTTCTGTGATGAAGTTGGAAAGCAGAGCGTCGTGTGAAAGTGGAAATTTCCATAAATGCGTATTCAGTGTGCTCGGATTCGCGGCTCTCTTATCTCATTTGTACAGTGCTGTGGTCCAGCTGTACTCCATCTGTCTGACTGCGCTGGAGGAACTGATAAACACCGGACAGAGGCTCATCTGTCTCTCAATGCTCGACCACACGCTCTGGTCCTGACAGTCCCGTGACGTTTAGGGTCCTCATGAGACGCTCTGGTTTTGTATCACTGCTCAAGTGACACTTAAATCTTTGAGATGTTTGGATAGTGTAAATAAAACGCAGATGTCGCATACGTGCCTTGTTTAAGATCTCACTTTGGGGATCTAGCATCATATTGTATTAACCCTCTTTTTGACCAAAAAAATTTTACATTTTGTTTTTCTAGTATGTTTTATTTCATCAGAATGATATGAAACTTTGTAAAACTTTTGGCACTTGCTATGTGGACACACACACACACACACAAAATCATGGGCGACTGATGATGATAAAATGCTGAATCATCTTTTTTTTATAGATATCCTCAAATTTAGAACACAACTTATAAGCCAATATTAAGAGGCTTTCAAAATGTTTTTTGCATATTTATTTGCTGATATTGTAGTCTAGTTTTAATTTAAATGTCATGTGACAGCATCTACTGACTCTTAAATCCTTGAGATAATTAAAAAATATCGGTAATGGTAATTTTGGAAATTTATCGGCTGATTTTTTTTTTTTTTTTTTGTGCATGCTCATTTCCTCTATTTTTGTATTTAAATGACCTTTGACAGCATCTACTGACACTTAAATCCTTGAGATATTTAAAATGTATCTGTAATGATAGTCATGTAAGTTTATTGGCTTATTTTGATCTATTTGTGGATGCTCTTTTCCTCTATATTCGCATTTTGTTGGCATCTAAGGCAACTTAAAATTAATGTTTTGTTTCATGTATAAATCATTTTAAAACGCTAAATAAATCATTGGCAAATCTCAAAATTAATATCCTTTATTCGTACTTTACATTATAATGTTTTGATGCAAATTCACTTGTAGCAATTAAAATGATTGATTTTATTTGTTTTTTACAAAAATAATCTTATTTTTTAGACTAATATAGAATTTTAACTTATTTTAATAATGATCAAGTTATTGGCCTAATTATATAAATATAATTCCTTGGGTTTAAAAGAACAGCATTTATTTGAAATATTTTGTCAGTCTTTACTGTCATTTTTGATCAGTTTAATGCATAAATGTTTATTGGGTCAATTGTACAGCCCTGTGCCACTTAATCTCGAATAAACATCATTCTCATCTGTGATGTTCTTCAGCTCCAAACTCACCTTTTTATTTGGATCTGGGTCTTGTTCTCATGCTCTGGGCGAGTCAGAGCGATGCTCTCGGTCAGCTGTGAGTTTCCATGGAGGATGTGATATTTCGTTATTTTCAGTATGTTGCATGAGAAATCCTGAGGGAACTTATTGAACATGCCATGCATTTCCTCTTTCATATTTATGCAGTTCCAGACTTGTTGGACCGTCCAGTGGCGTATGTGAGAGTGTGACACAGTGTGTGTCCGTCAAACAACACTTTAATGCTTCCAATGCTTGCATAACTTTTTCTTTTTTAATTTCTGCCACTGGACTTGTCATTCAAAGACTGCAGTAGTTGGCAGGCCAGTGTTTAGCGCTCTGAAATGACTCCGTTCATCACGCAGCATCAGCGCTTTGCTGTTTCTGGCATGTCCAGCGCTGTGTAGATGAAAGTGTGTGAGCGGAGAGAATATCCACGCAGCTGAGATGATTTGGGTGTGAAACTAAAGCATCTCTGATGCCAGATTCATATTCAGGCTCTCTGCATTGTTATAAATGATGCAAAACCTGTGGGTGGCACTTGATTAGTTTCAGGGGGTTTTGCAAGAAATATGAATCCTGAATCAGCTCAGATCATCTCAGATGTACATGCAAAATGAATATACTTTATTTTCACTAACTCCCAGATATATTTGTTTTTATACGTTACTGTAGAGGTTTATAAACCGCAGAGCATAAATTAAGTCATATGATCCACAGCTAGTCGACTCAAAACCAGTGCATCACACTGTATGATTATTAACTGATTTTAGAGAATTTTTACTTTTAGCACTATTGGTCAATATTGAATATTTAAATTGCATATTTTCCCTGAGAATTTTTTATTGTTGCATCCTTAAGAAATCGAATTTGAAAGAATAAAAAGTAAATTCATACAACTTATTATTATTTTATTAGTCGATTAAAGGGATAG
Source organism: Barbus barbus (assembly GCF_936440315.1). Lineage (NCBI taxonomy): Eukaryota > Metazoa > Chordata > Actinopteri > Cypriniformes > Cyprinidae > Barbus > Barbus barbus. The sequence continues at coordinate 1,645,609 of NC_136760.1, read as the reverse complement.
CTTTCAATTGCTTGTTCTAAACATTATACTGTAAAACACTTTGAGGTTGGTGCGGTTTTGAGCTCACCAAGCTGGATTTATTTGGTCAAAAATACAGTAAAAATGCTAAATATTATTGCAATTTAAAATGGCTGTTTTCTATTTGAACATATAGTAAAGTGTAATTTATTTCTGTGGTCAAAGCTGTATTTTCAGCATCATTACTGCAGACTTCAGAGTCACATGATCTTCAGAAATCATCCTAATATACTGATTTACTGCTTTAATAATAACATTTTTGATTATTATCAATGTTGAAAACAGTTGTGCTGCCCAATATTTTTTTGTGGAATTTTTTCAGGATTTTTTGTTGAAAGTTTATTTGAAATAGAAATCTTAAGTAACATTATAAATGACTTTACTGTCACTTTTCAACAATACATTGCAAGCTTGCTCAATAAAAGTATTAATTAAAAAAAAATATATATATATATTTTCTTTTCTTTTCCGGATGGGGAATGAGTGGAAGCTCACAAAAGTATTATAACAATACTATATACAAATAGTTTTTTTCTACAGTCATGCAGTTTTCTGCAAGGAAATTGAGTGGAAGCTGTGTTGTTTCTCACATACTTGTTCTCTGTGTCAGATCTGAATGTGTGAAAGTGGCAGGGATTGCAGAGCTGGGACAGACTCTTAACAGTGCCTTGCCTTCCCACAGACTGAGCACCGCTGGCTCACAGGATCCAATTAAACCGTAAACACGCAGACGACTGAAGTGACTTTCCTTCAAACTTCGTACTGCGTTCCATCACGTTAACTGCTCTTTATTAATAACTGACCCACAAGAGCCCCAATGATGCAGAATATATTGTTGTTGAGAAATGCCATGAGAGTCTGTCAGCATTAACATTATTAACCGTGATGCAGGAATCTAGAGCCTGTGTGTGTGTGTGTGTGTGTGTGTGTGTGTGTGGCCTCATTAACTGGTGTCCGCTCTCTGGTGTTAGGGCCAGTGTGAGCACAGGAAGTGTGGAGTGTTGAAGCATAATCAGTAACACATTTGAGCAATTCCCGGCGCTGCACTAATTAACCAGAGTATCAGTTTGTTGCAGCAGCTGCTCGTCACCTTCCTGTATGTTTCAGTGTAGTTTTTTGTGTTTTTTAATCAAAGAATAGAAGACTGTCTTCATCACTTCAATCAATTAATTTCTCTCTCGCTCACCAAGGTTGCATCTGACCAGAAATACAGTAAAAATTGTGAAATATTATTACGATGTAAAATAGCTGTTTTCTATGTGAATATGTGTTAAACTGTAATTTATTTCTGTGATCAAAGCTGAATTTTCAGCATCATTACTGCAGTCTTCAGTGTCACATCATCCTTCAGAAATCACTCTAATATGCTTTGTGGATATGTGGTTTTGTTTTGATTTGTGGAAACAGTGATACATTTTATTTTACAGGATTCTTTGTTGAAAAAAAAAAACATTTATTTGAGATTTTGTAACATTATAAATGTCGTTACTGTCACTTTTGAGCAATTTTATGCATCCTTGCTGAGTAAAAGTATTAATTCTTCATTAATTTCTTTTTATTTAAATACATCTTAAACTTTTGAATAGTATGTTTCATGGTTTCCACAGAAATATTGTGCAGCACAACTGTCTTCAGCATTGATAATAATGAGAAATGTTTGTTGAGCAGTAAATCAGTATATAAGAATGATTTCTGAAGATCATGTGACTCTGAAGACTGGAGTAATGATGCTGAAAATACAGATCTGATCACAGAAATAAATTACAATTTTGCTGTATTTTTCATCAAACTCATCTTTCCAAGACATCTTAATTATTCCAAACTTCACACTCGTAGAGTTGGGATTGTGTAACAGATCTGGCAGAATATGCAGGTTCTGTTGTTTGCATGCTAATGAAGAACGTGTCAGTGAAGTATTGGACTCTGTTACCTGCAGCATGTTTGGGATGTGTGTCTAATGGGACTCTGAGCAGCGCAGGATCGCATAGATCCTCCACGTCCTCGTTAATGATAAACAGCCATCCGCCTGTGATTGACACGCTCTTCATTTTCCATGAAGATGGACACGGTCACAGAGTCACGCAGGCAGGTTTAATGCAGCTGAGGAGGAGGAATCTCATCTTTCTAGGAAAGCAAGTGTTGTGCATGCTGTGGATCTGCTGCTGGCACGAGAGGAATTCCTGACATGCTTTTATTATCTGGATAATGAACTCTTATTAGTAATTGATTTGGTATTTAACTGGTAACATGAAAAGTGAGCCAAATAATTTGGTTTTAAATCAAATATAATCTAATAATTTGGCTGAAAATCAGGAGAAGATGCAGGACATGGTGTGTTTAATAAATGTGATCAATGTATTTATTTAAGAATTGATTGATTTATTTTCCTCATAAGGGTGTTTCTTCAACTATGGGCAATAATTAAATAATCACTAATATGGCAAATACATCACAGCGGAATTCAGTCTAATTTTTGTCTTTTTTTCCACCACATCTCAAATCATTTACTGTGTTTCTTATTATTCTATGATAATGGATATACTGTATGTATAATAATGGATATACTGTATGTTTAATTCAGCTATTAGCAGCTCTACAGAAGACAGTCGAGCTGTTTTTATTTAGCTCTGTGCAATTTTTTTTTTTTCAGGAATTAAAAAAAAAAAGTAATTTTTGTTTTTGTATGGTTCCATGAATTAAATATTAAATATTTGAGGTATATTAAAATAAATGAAATTATACATTTGTCATTTGTTAAACGTTTTTATTTTTTTATTATGCATTATATTCCAAATGTAAATTCTGATTTTAAATTCGATAGTGGTAAGAACATATTAGTGTTTTTTTGTTTGTTTTTGTTTAGTCTAGTTTTTAGTCTTTTTATTACTGTTTTTTAATAAATATTGGTCTATATTGGATATTTGTTGGTCAATATTGAATATTTAAATTAGTGCTGTCAAATGATTAATCATGATTAATCGCATCCAAAATAAACGTTTTTGTTTACATAATATATGTATGTGTACTGTTTATTTATGTATATATAAACACACACACACACACACACACACGATATATATTTTGAAAATATTTACATGTATATACATTTATATATTTATATTATTATATTTTATATTATATATAAATATATTTAATATATAAACAACATATTTTTCTTAAATATACACAAGCATGTGTTTGTATTTATATATACATAATAAATATACAAAGTACACACTCATATTATGTAAACAAAAAAAATATTTAGAATGCAATTAATTGCGATTAATCATTTTATTAACCCTATTTTTGCATTTAAATGACCTCTACTAACATCTAACACTCTCTTAAAGTTAATGTTAATAATTTTAAATAAATAAAGTTAAAGTTAATAATTGAATAACTGTTAAATATAATCTTTAGCAAATCACAAAATATCTGTTTTCATGCAGTAAACAATGTTGTGATGCCAAAATGTCTTTTTTTTATTTGTGACAATATAGCATTTAATTAATATCTGCTTTTTATTTATTAGATGAAAAAAAAACTTACTGTGTTTGGTATAAGTCAGAATTTTAATATCAGTGCATTCCTAGTTAAAGCAGTAATTTTGTTCTGAACCCATATGACTTTATTTTTAAAGCGCAACACAAAATGTTTGAAGAATGTCTTCTACAATTTTTCTGTGTAATGAAAGTGAATAGGGACTGGGTCATGCTCCCAAATAACAAAAAATATCATAAAAGTACTCCATGCACTTTGTGCATTGTATGTCATGTCCGCCAAAAAAGTCATATAATGGCTATGTGTGACAAGTAAACAGAAATTGAACTCATCATTCTCTGACCGTTTTTAAGAATGAATTGTTTTGGTGGCAAACGGCTCCAAATTTGTAGTCTATTTGAAGAAAAATTAAACTAAATACTGCGAGAATTATAATTTTTTTGGTTGCACTGCTCCTTTAAACAGTCTTTAATAGTGTCATATTTGAATAAATTGTGGCGTTTAGAAGTGAAATATCGTGTGGTGATAACTGCGTGTGCATTTGCATATCTTCAAAACTCTGTTCTGTCGCCACAGGAACGCCAGACCCTCATAAATCCTCATTCACACGGGGCTAAAAATAGCTGCAGGAGAGCAGGAAAGTGGGGGAAATTGCTGGTTTTCTGGGCAGATTTGCCGCAAGCGTCGCCAGTGAGCATTTGTTAGGGATCTTACTGCATTGATCGAGCATTGACACGCGTGCTGGACTGTCTTTAGACGGCTGGGATGTGTTCAGATGTCCTGTGGTTATATAAGCCGGTGCCAGACCTCCGACTGACTCACGCTGGCACGAGGCAGTGTCACTCCAGATGTGGTTTGTTTTCCTGATGCTTATATTTAATCATCCTGCGGTGATTGATGAAACGCTCCGGTCCTTCATCACTGCCTGATTTAACATCACATGGAACAGGTTGAAGTGACCATGTGCCTTATTCTGGACGAGGACCAGAGTGAAAACAAGCCATTTCAATGAACACAGTTTGCATTTGTTTATATGACAGCGTGGCGAGGTCGGAAATGAATGGCAGCTATCTGAAAAGAAACACACAGACAAGTACATATATATGGGTCAAAGACAAGACGTGCCATTTTGGTGTCTGCATGAAATTAAAATTACAGAATTAATTTGATATATACAGACAGCATATTAAATGCAATTGTCTGCTTTAATGTTATTTTAATAACGTTTGTGAAAATAAAACGTTAAATTAGTAAAAAAAATATTCCATTGTCATTCAGGGTAACACACACACACACACACACACACACACTCTTACTTTATTAACTACAGGTTCTGACCTGTATTTACATGTATATATTCATATAATTTACATATACATGTATATAACATCATATAGAACATTTTCTTGAATATATACGTGCATGTGTGTGTATTTATCTATGCGTAATAAATATACGCAGTACACAGATGTTATGTAAACAAAAACTTTTATTTTGGATGCAATTAATCACAATTAATCGTTTGACAGCACTATATATATTTATATTATATATAAATAAATCAGCGTTGCTGTTGGGCTTGATTCGGTGCAAATCTTGTAGTTGTCGTTGTTATTATTTATTTATTTATTTGTTTGTTTGTTCTTTTATTTGATGACCATAGTTTGCATTTGTTTTTATGACTCTGTGGTAGGGTTGGAAATTAATTGTGACTAAAAATAAAATTTCCTCAAATTCAAGATATGGAGACACTGTACATTTTTACTCCTTTCCTCTTTTTTTGTGTGTGGTACACATCAGTCGATCGGTAGGCGTGCTGTCTGAGATTAATAACAGCGTGGTTGTTGGTCTCTGAGGATGTTTTCAGTATGACTGACTGGTCGGTTTTTATGCCATTTTCTCCTCAAGTGCACACAGGCTTATTGGAGCTCTATTTCATGCTGTTGGTCACCTGGGGTCAGAGGTCAAGCTGATCACAAACGTCACTGGCTGCGGCTCGTTTAACTGCGTCCATGTGTGTGTTGAGCTCCATCATGCATCAGTGATATGCAGCATTAGTCGTAGGTCTGCTTGACCCAATCTCACCCCGTTTATTTGACACAATAAGTTCAGAGCTCAGAAGGGTCGGACACCTCATCAGATGGGCATGCTTGAGTAAAGCTCATCTGCTGTCCCCTGCAGCACCAATCCTCTCCTTTTAGTTTCAGCTTTCACTGCACTAGAATTGCAAAACAGGGTTACATGTTAAAGGACAGAATTGCTTAAAGAAAAAACAAACAAACAAACATGCATATATATATATATATATATATATATATATGCATGCATGCATATACACACACACACACACACACACACACACACATACACACATACATACATACATATTATGCAAGACTGCCTTGCTCTCAGTTGTTGAAGCCCTAAGACTGGCAAGAGCGGATTCCAAATCTTCAGTACTTATCTTGCTGGATCTGTCCGCTGCTTTTTACATTGTTAACCACCAGATCCTCCTGTCAACCCTATTGGCGAAGGGCATCTCAGGAACCACACTCCAATGGTTTGACTCTTACCTCACAGATAGGTCCTTCAATGTATCTTGGAGAGGTGAGGTTTCCAAGTCGCAACATCTAACTACTGGGGTGCCTCAGGGCTCAGTTCTTGGACCACTTCTCTTCTCTGTCTACATGGCATCACTAGGTTCTGTCATTCAGAAACATTGTTTTTCATATCACTGCTATGCTGATGACACTCAACTCTACCTCTCATTCCATCCTGATGATCCGACGATAGCTGCTCGCATCTCAGCTTGTCTAACAGACATTTCTTTCTGGATGAAAGACCATCACCTTCAACTCAACCTTGCCAAGACAGAATTGCTTGTGGTTCCATCAAACACATCGTTTCATCACAATTTCACCATCCAGTTAGGCTCATCAACCATAACTCCTTCATAAACAGCCAGAAACCTTGGAGTTATGATTGATTGATCAGCTCACTTTCTCAGACCACATTGCTAAAACTGCCCGGTCCTGCAGATTTGCTTTATTCAACATCAAGAAGATCAGGCTCTTTCTTGCTTCACAACTCCTTGTTCAAGCTCTTGTTCTGTCCAGGCTGGACTATTGCAATGCTCTTTTGGCCGGTCTTCCAGCCAGTTCTATCAAACCTTTATAATTAATCCAGAACGCAGCAGCAAGATTAATTTTTAACGAGCCGAAAAACAACACACATCACACCTCTGTTTATCAATTTGCACTGGCTACCAATAGCTGCTCGCATAAAATTCAAGGCATTAATGTTTGCCTACAAAACCACCACTGGCTCTGCACCCCTTTACCTCAATTCTCTACTTCAGACTTATGTGCCTCTTGAAGCTTGCATTCTGCAAGTGAATGTTACTTTATAGTACCATCCCAAAGAGGCACAAAATCACTTTCATGGACTTTTACATTAAATGTTCCCTCCTGGTGTAATGACCTGCCCAACTCAATCCCAGCATCTGAGTCCTTCAAGAATCAGCTAAAACACATATCTTCCATCTTTATTTGACCCTCTATAACTCTAGCACTCTCTATTCTAATTCTGTTCTTTAAAAAAAAAAAAAAAACTCGCCAACTTACGAATGTTAATAAATGGAACCTTATTCTAAAGTGTTATCCATTGCTCTTTTGTTGGTTTTGATTGCTGCTGTTGTCCTCATTTGTAAGTCACTTTGGATAAAAGTGTCTGCTAAATGACACTATATATGTAAATGTATAAATATAAATATATATGTAAATGTATATAACGTATATGTAAATTAATATAATTTTTATATTTTATATTATAAAATATGTATATACGACTAAATATAATAAGATTAGATTACTAATTTAAATTATTATAATTTATATTGAATCTAAATTAATTTAAATTAATAAATTCAATAAATATAAATTATATATATATATGCAAATTATAATATTTAAATTCTTTAAAAATATAAATGATTTAAAATTAATAATAATAATAATTAATTAATACAATATAAAATATCCTGTATTACATTTGATATAAATAGACCACACAATTGTGCAATTTTAATTATAACATATAGTTATAATCTAATTAGTTATAATATATAATTTCATTAATTTGTATTTTAATCATTTTCTAATTAAACACATTTTAAATTAATTTTTTTTTAGATATTTTATTTAAGTAATTGCATTACCACATTCTATATATTAAGTGGACAAAAGAGCTTGATGTAGCAGCAGTGAAAATGATTGGATACTGTTTGATTAGTTCTCAGGTGCATATATTTGCATATTTACATAATTGTCAGGAAACCATTTGAATCAGTGTTGCTGTGGGGCTTGATCTGGTGCGAATCCCGTTATTGTCTCTCTTTATTATTATTTTTGTCTTTTGATTGGTTGCTCAATAGCATTGCGGTGAGCAGAGCCTCTGCCAGGACCCTCGGCCAGCGCTTTTCAAGCAGCTGTTGTACAGACAGATGATTCACAAAGCAGTGCTGGCCTTGCTGAATATATTACCATGAAAATGGCACCATAGACGCATATAAACAGTAGAAAACAATGCGTCACGAAGCTGCTTGAACGGTTGCTTCTGTGCTGTTTACCTGCTGTACCATTGGCTTTGTGGCCGCGTTTCTTCTTTTTCTTTTTGAAGGTTTTGAACAAGACGTCCATCTGAGCTCAGCTGCTCTCGCTCTCTCATACAGTAACTATAAATGACACCGTTTTCCACCTCTCTATTGCAAACTGATAGCATGTACTTTGAGTCCGTCAGAGAAGGTTTCTGCAGCGACACAGATTCCTCTTGAGATGTGGTTGGTTTTTGAAGCACTTTGGCAGCCGCTGCTTTGATTTGTACACTTATGACCATCTTAATGTGCAAAGGTCAGGCAGAAAGAGCATCTAGGTTTATGGGAATTGCACATATTGCAGCTATATTTAACGTCGTCCTATACAGCAGTGTAAGATGAGGAACGATGCTCCTTTTGACCTTTAATTTTCCTTTAGATGTCACTGCATCTCATCTCAGCACATGCGTTCAGCGCTTTTATTAGTCTTGACCTTTTATCTGACAGGTTTTGAGGTTATAATATATTGTTCAAATGGATTGTTATTGTTAGACTTTTATAATAACAGATGATTTATTTAAAAGAATTATTAATGTTTAATTTAATCTAACTTAAAGTTTTTATTTTGAAGTGAAAAGTTCAAGAAAGATCCCAGTGGTGTGTTGGTGTGTTTAATAAATCAATTTATTCTTTAATAAGTATTAAATATTAATAGTAATTACTTAGCTTAATAAATTCAAATTCATGAAATTTTTATTTAATAATTCCATTCATTATATTTAAACACATAATTCAACATAATTTGCGTTATTTGAGTGGAGTTATTAAATCTGAATTCATAGTTTATTATGGTAAGTAATAAATAAAAATAAATAGAATTACAGAATTAGGCTACTTGAGTGAAATCATTTCATATAAATTGACAGTTTTTTGATGATATGATGTCTTTTCAGTTACAAATGTAGGCCTGTATATTCTGTGACTCTGTAATTATTGGATTTATTTGACATTATTTAATTGTCAAAATTCATGAATTTGCATAGAATATTTGATACATTTCATTGCATCTTTTTAAAATAAATAAATAAATTTACATAGAATATTTGATATATTATTTGACATAATTAAAAAAGACAAAACAAATGACATAAGTTAAAAATTTAGTATTTATTTCTGCAAAAATGAACCGAGTTCCCTATGCCCATGTTTTACAATTTTGTTATAATAACACAATTATTAAATGCTTCCATTTGTTTTCTTTAATATATTAGATGATGCATCGTTACTTTGTGCATGCACTCTAAATATATCACAATTTAACAGGGAATGCAAACTACTATTTATAAGATCATCTTCCTCCATATTCCTCTATATTTCAGAAGGTGATGAATTAATTCTCCTGAGTGATGAAAACTAATTTTGTTTAGATGGTGGTATGCTTTCATTCACAGACTCCTGAAAGTGCATTTGCTGTTTTCTTTTTGCACGCTTCACTGGCTTCACTATCGACAGTCTGGGAATCTGAATAATGCAAGAGTTGTAAGAGGAGGTGTCTAATTATGCAGATTGTCAAGATTGTAAATATGAAAGGCCTTTTCATGTCGTGAATCAATGATCCGCTTTTTCAAAACCGCATTCAGCGTGTCTAGCTCCGTTATCATGAAAAGAAGAGGTTGCATCTTACATTTAATTCCATTTCTCCTCAGCGGCTTTCAATTGCAGTGAGTTTGTGACAGAAGGGCCTGCAGGAGCGAGTTTTACTGGGTCAGGGTTAGAGAGAAAACATGTTCTCTCCGCAGGTGGTGGAGTGAGAGGATGAGAACTGAAGGAGAGTGGTGGTCATGGTGGTCCTAATCATCAATGGATGCATCTGCTCATCTGCGTGTTTCGTGTGTCATTCCCGGTTGTGTGGATTAGAGGAATGATATCGGGGTCATTTGTCTCTCTGGTCACCAAAATCCATTAGAAGTCCTTCCAAATCTGAGAAATGTGTATCTTGAGTCATTTGGGGCTGTAGACGTTGAACTCAAAAATAGACGCTGAAATAGAGGTTGAGAGGAGTCTTGGGAATGGGGACAGATGGAGGCATGTTCAATTTGAGATGGTAAATGTGGTGTGGCGAGATTGAGATTGGTTGGTCTTGAAGGAGAAGATGGGATGGAGGTTAATATCAGGCTCATGGATGAGAGATCTTGAAGATCTGAACAGGTCATGATGTTGTTGGATGATTTCTAAGGTGTTCTGTCTAGCTTATGATGATGAATTTTTAGGTTACGCTTTATTTTGATAGTCCACTTTAGACATTCTACTAACTGTAAGTAACTTTGTAATTAAAATGTCAACTAATTCTCTTTAATTTGCAACTACATGTCTACTAACTCTCGGTAGGGTAGGTTTAGGGTTAGTAGAATAAGTTGACAAATACTTGTAAAGTTTCTCATAGTCAGTATGTTGTATGTTGTGGACCCATCACAATAAAGTGTTAGAAGATATTAAGCAGACAGTCTACTAATACTATAATGACTGATAGTTGACATGTAGTTGCAAAACTACATACTGTTAGATAGTCTAAAGTGGACTTTCAAAAAATGGACTTAATAAAAAATTTAAAAAAGTTTTGGGTTTTAGTTTAAGAAAATGAAAAAAATATATAAAAGATTGAAATAATGCCTAATTTGTGACATTCACGTCATTTTAAAGCCAAAATGGCATTTGGATTCTCTGATCACTGTCAAATCGTGATGGTTTCATGAAATGAGAAATAAAAACCCAGCATTTTCACTCAGGTGTATGGGACCACCTTTAGCTTTTATCTGTGGCTGATAGTGTCTAACAGAGATTCTGAGCACCAGTAATGATCCATAATAATGTGAAATCCATCTAAATTTAGCTGGATCTCTCTCTTTGAAGCTCTCATAAGTCACACACAAATCTGAGCTCATATTCCTGTGCACATCTGTCAGCGTTCAGGAGCCCGGCTGTGGACTCTCACTAATCAAACAGATCTCATTATGCATAGATAATTAATGAGGCTTTGAGCTGATTGGTGCTTGACATCATGATGAGCCCTTATTTCCATTATAGGCCAGTCTGGATGCACATATTGAAGTGGATGGAAGTGCATGAAGTGTTTCTGTAAACAGATGACCATTGTTCCTCAAAAGGCATAAAACAGCACTAGTTTGACCCTCTCAAGTGTATCTTCTGACTCTTTTCTTCAGCGGATCAGCAGGAGCTTGTGAAATCCCAGTCCACACATACATGCGCTTTGCTGCTGTGCTCTTTCAATCATTGACAGCGCTCTCTAGGCTTGCTTTCTTCACACCACAGTGAGAATGGAGAAAGTGATGTGGTCTCTTTGCTTTGAGAAAAAAAATAAAATAAATCAATAACGTTTTTCCTGCAACCATCTCAAAATAAAAAAGCAAAAAGAAACAGTCCATCAGTCAACACTGTTTTTTATTTACATACCCCCCCCCCCCCCCGAAGTCATTGAATAAATGATTAAATAAAAAAATTAACAAAACAGTTAAATAAATGATTCAATGACTCAGACATTAAGATGAACCTGTTTCGTTTTCTGAATGAATCAGTGTTTTTCAGCAAATAAGTCATTGACTCGCTCATAAAGACAGACACTTGTTTTGTCTCCTGAATTAATTAGTGAATTAATGATTCAATGAGTCACTCATTGACAGCCATGGGATGCATCGATCTGATACTCAGTGTCGGTATCGGCTCCAATACGATCATTTTCTGCTGGATCAGGTATCGGTCAGATGAGACAGATCCAAATCCGATATTGTACCTATACTATTCTGTTATTGTTAAGCCCCACGAAAGCACAAAAACATTATAAAGCACCATAAAGTCAAAGTCCACATGTTCTGAAGCCGTTCCATGAAGTACAGATGAATATTTAAGTCGTTAAATTCAAGTTCACGTAACCTGTTCTCTCCGCTGTGGCTTTCTGTCATCTTCCATCTAGCGTTCAACTGCGTGCAGCGTTTGGTTACGACAGTCAAGACGATGAAACTCTCTCCAAGAGCGCACAGTAACACAGATTTAAAACTGTTCAAAGAAAAGGCTCAATAAACTATCACACAGATTTAATAAACTACGCTTCAATATCTCTTTGCTTTGTGCTTTGAAGTTTTCCGTGTTGTTTCAAGCGCGTCATTCTGTGGATGGGATGTGCATAAGCGCTTTTTTGCCACTCTGTATTGGAGCTTTTCGTATTATAATATTTTTGCGCAATGAACGATTATTTATAGCATTTCTTGTTCTGTCCTATAAGGCTATTAATAATCTAATGTATAGCACAGTAACGGAGGCAGCAACATATGATAGATAGGACTCCTCCTTCAATACTGTGCTACACATTTAAAAGAAATGTCTATGAAAAGAAATGTTATATTTATATATAAATACATTTACTTGTTTTCATTAATGTATTTTACAACAATACAGACAATACAGAATAGCTTTTATTTGTTCCCCACTAAATAATGTTATTTCACTAAATGTTTAGATTTTATAAAATTGTGCACTCTAACTAAAAATGTGCACTAATAACTTTTGCTGCTAAATTATCCACTAACCTAGTTTATAATAGTATTTTTGTCATTGATTATATATTTTTTCATTTGTTAATTTTCATTAAAATTAATTTGTCTATATTTAGTAGATTGTGTTTAACACGCACAATAAATATGATCAGGTCAACACACAGAAGTATAGAAATTCTACATTGATTTAAAAAATCAGCCGATACTCAGAATTTTCTGGATCGGATCAGATCTGAAAAAATGGTATCGTTTCATCCCTAGTAAAAAATTTAACTATCGCCAGTTTGAGTGAATGATTCAATGACTTACTCAGAAGGAGTCACTTGTTTTGTTCCTGAATAAATAAGTGTTTTGAATAAATAATAAGAGTGAATGTCCTAATAACTTGATCATAAAGCCAGTCAGCTCTTCTGTTCCCGAATGAATCAGTATTTTTGAACATATTATCTGAGTGAATGATTCAATGACTCATTCATAAGAAGTCACTAGTTTGTTAACTTATTATAAAGACTCATGAATGAATGAGTAAATAGTGAATTAATGATTGCAGCCATTTGTCGCCACTTAACCTAAGCATGCAATTGCTTTTTAACCAATATCCAAGATGATTTTAGTGGAAGTATGAGGTCAGTCCTCCTCAAGCTGTTCATCACATTAAATATGAACATGATCCAGTAATATCTGACAATCACAAATCGTAGTAATTCTGTTGTGGGTGCATGTTAGAGTATGTTTACATAGTATATAAAACTCGAATGTATTTTTACATGATAAGATGCCTTGAATGATTGTATCTTGTAGTCCAAAGAGTGTGTGTTAACTGTCCCGTTGGGAGCTGCTGTGTGTCATCTGGTGCATAGAGCGCTGATAAGAGCGGTCAGTGATCATATATCACCCGTGCGTCCTTCCTCCATAAATCCTACTAACGGCTTGCTCATTTGGATTGATTGCGTATGTCAGCGCTCGTAACTTACCCACAAACAAAGGACAGAGGATGACAAACATGATGCATTTCTTGCACGCTGACACATGCACAGACGCACCGCCTATGATGAAGCCGAGTGCTCATTCTGTTATTTAAAGAGAAGCACGCGTGTTCCTCTACAATACTTGACATTTGTCTTTATGCTCACATGCATGAATATCAGTCGATACCATATATTTACATTAGTCGAGGAAAATGTGAAATGTTTTGGAAACAGGGGAAAGGACACTGCTTGAACCTGTTATTTCAACGATAAAGAACTGTGTTTGATTTTGTTTGAGAACATGACGTGCATTTCATTTTGACAATGCAATGGTAATGTCATAAACGCTCTGTGATTGTGAGGACATTAGATAAGAGCAATAAATTGCAGGTATAAAATCAGACTCTTATGTCTCACATGCGTATACAAACTTAACAGATCACAGTCTGACGATTTAAACACCCTATGCAATCAGAATGGTCATTTATGCCAGTAATGTGCGAGGATACATTACTGCTCAGAAGCTTGGAATAATAATTTTTTTTTTTTAGTGTTTTTGAATGTCTCTTCTGCTCACCATGCCGGCATATATTTGCTAAAAAATAAAGTTAAACGCATTAATATTGTGAAATATTTTTATTATTCAAAACAGCATTTTTCTTTCTGAATATCTGTTAAAATGTAATTTATTTCTGTGATCGAAGCTGAATTTTCAGCATCATTACTCCAGTGTCACATGATCCTTCAAAAACAGCCTTTTTGATTATTATTGGTGCTCAGTTATTAATAAATGTTTTTTTTCCTGTCCCTTTTGAACAAATTAATGCATCTTGTCTGAATAAAAATCTAAATTTCTTATAAAAAAATAAAAAAATAAATAATTTACTCAAAGTTTTGAATGGTAGTATATTCTGGGTATGTCGCACCAGCTGAACAACTGCAGTGATGTATTTGTGGAATTAAATAAACCTAAAACACAATCACACGCTTGTGTTTCTCTTGCTCGGGTGTGTGTTCATGCATAGACTGATATCATTTCTGTAGTAAAAACAGTATAGTGGTCCACCGTCTCGCTCCTTTGCCTTAGTGCCCTTCATCTGTGTGTGTGTGTGTGTGTGTGTGTGTGTGTGTTTGTTTGGAGGGTCTGAGCAGATGAGATTGTCTCGATCTCGTCTCTGAAGTTAAAGAGGTTAATAGCTTGCACACTGGCACTTCTCTAAGACACACACGTCGATGTTTACAATCATGTTTCATCTGGAATAAGGAGCAGTGACGTTCTGCTGGAGGTCACACACGTTCTTCTCTACTGAGACTGTGTGAAGCATTTCTTAAATTTTCTTTGCATATCAAAGTATTTCATTGAAAATGACACTTCGCCATCAATTTTTTATAATGCTGCTTTGCTGATATAACTAGCAATAATAACTAGCTAATACAGATGCTTCTGATCTCATCTGTTGAATTGATGTATGAACATTTGAAGCATTTGCACAAACATTCGTCCCACGAGCCAAAAGCTCACCGATGATCTGCACTGAGGCGACTGATTATATGTTGGTTGATTGATGCATGATTGCACTGCATATATTTTTCTGTGTCAGTCAGAGGAAAGTTTGCATATTTTGAACTTTAAACTTTGTAAAACTTTTTCATGAATTTGTCTTTTGGCACTGCACACTGAACAGCTGGTGTGTTTGGATTATAGTGATTATTCTGTGTAAAGCTCTTCAATGCTCGTGTTTAATGCAGAACTTTGCTTTTAGTGCATTTCTGATATTTTCCACCTGTGGTTGTGACTGGCATTTCCTTCATAAGAAATTTTAGAGATGAGACGCTTTTTAGTTTAGTAGATGGAAACTATTTCCCAGATTGCCTGAAAGAGCTGTTATTGATTTTTGTTTGGCGAGTGCAAGGTGACGTGAGCGTCTTCAGGCCAAAGGAGCATCTAAAGTGATGTCTGTTGATGTGAATCTGTCCTGAAGTCTCAGTTTATTCATTCATGAAGTGAATGCAATATATGACAGTATTTATAATAACTATATGACTGCATGTGAATATTATCTTAATATCTGAGGTTGTTGACAGATCAAGGAAAAGTGTACAGATAATCGAGATAATGGAAATGCAGGAGCAATATAAATGTAATAATAAAAAAAGTGTATCATTATTTTGAATATATAAAAAATTTGAACACACACACACACACACACACACACACAGACACACACACACACAGACACACACAGACACACACACACACACACACACACAGACACACACACACACACACAGACACACACACACACACAGAGCCATTCAAAAGTTTGGGATCAATAAGATTTTTATTTAACTTTTTTAAAAGGAGTTTCTTATGCTCATCAAGACTGCATTTATTTGATAAAAAAAACAGGGAAAAACATTTAATTTTGTGAAATATTATTGCAATTTAAAATGTTTTCTATTTTAATATAGCTACTTTACAATATAATGTATTCCTGTAAAGCAAAGCTGAATTTTCAGCATCATTACTCCAGTCTTTAGTGACACAAGATCTTTCAGAAATAAATCAATATAAATATAATAGCATGGTAGTAGCATTTAAATAATATAGTAATGAATTACTGTCACACTTCAACGGGAGCGAGGAGACGAGGAGTAAACAAAGAATTAACAGACTTTAATAAAGAAACCATAAAGCATACAAACATAGGAGCACTGGAAGACATTTAACATCGGACGCCAGACACTGGGTTTAAATACTAGATAATTAATCAATCAAACACAGGTGGAACCAAATGAACATAATGAACTGTAATGAGGACAGGAAGATTACTAAATATGGGCATAAGGAAACACGAGGGAGAAACTAGGGCATGGGGAGCAAAGCAACAACAAAACAGGAACACAGGACTGACAATTATACTACATTAAATCATTCATTTCAGTAAATTAAATATGAATAATTTAACAGTATTTATTTGTTCATATGAGTGTCTATGAACATCAGACAATACCAAAATAAATTAATATAAACTAATTTATTTCAATAAAAAATATGGTTACTTAAGGGAATGAAGTCAATCAGTACGTACATATTATTTGACTGGCAAAGCATAATCTTTTCAGTTGTTTCTTCTCATTTAGTGCCAGAACTGTTGAAAATCTACACACACACAGTGATGTTGTACAGTATGCAGATCAAAACAATATTAAAATAAATTACTTATTACTTATTAATTTATTTCATTTACTAAAGTTAAGAAATAAAATGTTACTATTTGTTTTTGCTGGTTTAAGCTGGTCTTATTGGTTTAAACTAATGCCAAGCTGCTGTCAGCGGTTCCCGTTCTGACCGGTCCGGTGGTAAAGTGTCTGAAACCGCTCTAAATCCAGCCTGAGGTCAGCCTGACCTGGTCTGAGTGAGCAGATAACCAGATGCTTTTAGGTGATTTGAACTCTTAGACATAAAGAGCAAACAATCAGTGAAACAGTACCTCCATCGGCTCTAATGGAAGATAAAAATGTGCCGTTTGATGCTCGTAACCACTTTTGCTCTTTCTGCTCTCCACATGCATCCGACTGAACTGAAGATGATGTTATTATGCCTGTTTGCTTTGAGGTGAATTTGACTTACACTGAAAAAAAAACAAACAAAAAAAAAGCTTAAGAAATTTAAGGCAACCAGCTTCAGCAGATTTACGAGTTTTCTCAACATTTTGTTGCATAAACTTAAAACAACAAATTGAGAGAACTCAAAAATCTGCTGAAGCTGGTTGCCTTAAACTTTTTAAGTTTGCTCAGCGTTTTATTTTTAGTTTATTTTTTTACAGTGCTGTAAAAAATCAAAAGTTGAGAGAACTTAAACGTTAAGGCAACCAGCTTCAGCAGATTTATGAGTTTTCTCAATTTGTTGTTTTAAGTTTATACAACAAAAAGAACTCAAAAATCTCCTAAAAAATAAGATGTAAATGAACCCAGTAAACATGTATTAGCCTGTCACACATTATTCAGCTGTATTTTAGTTTTGTAATGGATTTCAGCCTGTGGTAATGTCACATCTCTCTGTGTGTTTGCTTATTCCGAGTGAATGCAACAGCCCGAGGAATGTTATTAATGGCAGCTCTGAAATGGATGTGTGCAATTTCACCGTGCTTGTGTTTTCAAAAGCTAATGTTTTTTTAAAGAAGGACAAATATATGGGTCGATATCAGTGACTGAAGCCCAGTGGCATTTGGTTTGTGTAGGTAGATATTTTCTTGGGTGATGTCTAGACCAGTCGTGTCAGACTGAGTCTTTAATAATGTTTATAAATGACAAACACAAGCTGTGAGGCTTTTAAAGGCTTTCACTGTGTGTGATGCAGCAGATGTGAGCTTTATTAAAGATGAGATCTCCCTGAATATTGATGTAAATGCAGCGGCTCAGTTGATGGTTTTCTGTTATTAAATGGCTCTCTGGAATACTTGATTCTAATTGGTCAGATTCAACCATTCAATTAAAGTTTATTTGTATAGCGCTTTTCACCCTGCAAATCATTGCAAAGTAGCTTTACAGAAAATTAAAGTTTCTACATCATATTTAGTAATAGCTTTTTATCAGTGGTGACTCAAGTAGATGTCCATATGGCAGAAATCAAGCAGTTAGTCATATTATGTGTTTTGTGCATGCATATAGTTATTCATTTGATTGTTTGTTTATTAACTGTGCATGAAACAGTATTAAAAGCATGTATTAATTTTTGAATAAACAAATTAGTTACTTTAAGTAGAAAAATAAATAAAATTAAAGTATTTATTTTTTTCATTAATTTCTTTAACCATGTATGATCATCAAAACAATACTAAAAGAAATGGATTAATTTATTAATTTATTTTAATGAATAAATTCTTGTTACTTTAACTTAAATAAATACAATTATTTATTAATTAATTTTAGTATCCGTGTATGCTCATCAAAACAATACTAAAATAATGGATTCATTTATGAATTTTTCACTAAATAAATTACTGTTACTTTAAGTGAACATATAAAATAAATATTAATTTTTATATTTTTTCTTTATTCAAGTAGCCATGTGTGAACTTCAAAACAATACTAAAATACATTACTGTATTAATTAATTTCAAGAAATAAAATTAAGTCATTAAGTAACAAATTATCATTATTTATTCATTTATTTATTAAAAACAAATGAATAAATCAATCTAATAATTAACTAATCAAATTAACAGTATTTATTTATTCATGTGTGTATGAACATCAAACAATACTAAACTAAATAGTAAATAAGTGGATAAGTATCAGTAAATAAATGATTGTTACTTAAGGGAATGAATGAATGAATAATACATAAATATTATTTGACTGGCAAACCATTGAAACCTGAATTGAGATCTTTTCAGTTGCATCCCTTGGTTTAGTGTGTTTATATCTGTCTATGTGGGTTGTTTTCCGCAGGGTATCGGGATGGACCCTCATGTGGCTCCGGCGCTGCCGTCTGATGCCAAGCTGGCCAAAGAGAAGAAGAAGAGCTCGATGGCCGGCCTGTCGGAGGAGGAGGAGCTGTCCATCAGGATAGGTAGAGCAGGAGTTCACTCAGGCAAGCTCTTCTTCACCAGCCCACAGTCTGCTCTCTAGAGCTGCCAATCACACAGCTGCACTGATGGCTCTCTCTGGCTCCCTCCTGGCTCTTAATCTGACTTTTTTCCTTCTGTCATGAAACCTAGTGTCGCATAAACTATTTAGGCATTATTGGCACTTGTGATGTATCAGTTTATACATACACACAATCAGAAGTTTGTCATGTTTTTGAAAAAAAGTGTCTCTTCTGCTCACTGAGGCTGCATTTATTTGATCAAAAATGCTGTAAAAATTGTGAAATATTATTAGAATTTAAAATAGCCATTTTCTATGTGAATATCTGTTAAAATGTAATTTATTTCTGTGATCAAAGCTGAATTTTCAGCATCATTACTCCAGTCTTCAGTGTCACATGATCCTTCAGAAATCATATTAATATGCTGATTTTCTGCTCAAGAAACATTTCTGATCTGTTGTGCTGCACAATATTTTTGAGGAAACCGGAAACCGTGATACATTTTCAGGATTCACAGATGAATAGAAAGTTCATAACAGCATTTATTTGAAATAGAAATCTTCTGTAACATTATAAATGTCTTTACTGGCACTTTTGATCAATTTAATGCAGCTTTGGTCTTATAGAAAAACAAAAAAAAATCTTGCTCCAAACACTGATCAATTACAAAATGCATTGCAGTCTCAACGACAGCTGGATGTGAGGAAGATTTAATTCAATATATAATAAATATTCCATTAGTGAGAGAATTTACTCCCAAAATGAAACTCTGCCATCATTTACTCTCATTTACCTTCATTCCAGACATTATCTTTACTGTTGGATGTTATGTGTAGAACACAAAGGGTCAATTTATTGAGAATTACACCATTATTTTGTACAAAGGTAATAAAATAAAACAAAACAAAATGAAATGATAATGTAAAATAAAATAAAATGTGCATCATAAAGCACTATAAAAGTAATCAACACGCCGTTTATGCTGTAAAAACTGGAATTACTCTGATATGCTCTCAGATCTAATATGACTTCAGTCGTGTTTGATTATTGAGTGCTTTTTGAAGCTTGAAAATGGTGATTATGTGAACTTTCAATAAATGTAAAAAAATAAATAAATAAATGATGAGAGAATATTAAAAAATATCTCATCTGTGTTCCAAAGATGAATAAAAAAATGATGAGGTTTGGCGCGAGAGTGAATGATGACAGAATTATTCCTTGATTTCAGTGAATTAACTGTGTGTGTGTGTGAGTGTGTGTGTGTGTGTGTGAGTGTGTGTGTGTGTGTGTGTGTGTGTGTGTGTGTCATAACCATGCTCTTTTGAAGATGAAGCATGCTAGGTTTTGCGACAGTGTTTCAGACTCACTGACAAAAACACACTTGTTTTTCTTCTTTTTTCCTCTGTATTCTGGTCGTACGACGGTTACACGCTCCCTGATGGTTTAATCAGTGTCCAGGATCCCTGTCTGTCATTTACTGTGAATCTCCTCGTCCTCAGGCTCTTCTGAGACAGGACCGGGCTCTAAGTCTCTTTACTGTAGTGTGCACTATCGAGGGCTGGTGGTGGGTCTCTTTTAATTGCTTTGGCATGAATAGAGCACAGAAGGATCACATGCTTTTCTCAAGTGGTGCTTAATGCAATATTTATGGAAAAATTGCAGTGTAACTTTTGCAATGTAACATAGATCTAGCTTTAGTGTGTGTGTGTGTGTGTTTGTGTGTGTGCTTGTGTGGTAAACAAGTTTATAATATTTATATTTAAAAAATTTATATATGCCATGTATTTAGAAATAGTATACAAGTAAATATAAAACATTTCAACCTTTTTTTAATGTACAGCATGAATAGATTTATTTATTTATTACTTTATAGCTTTATAGTGCATTGTGGGGGTTGCAAAACCCCAGAAATCTCTGCTATATATATTTATTTTCTTCAGTGTTTTTTTTTTGCCTTTGTTTTCACTTTTTTTGCTGCATGTTTAACAGAACTCACCTCTGAACAGTTAATACAGATCTGTGACCGATCATTTAGATCATATGGTGACAATAAACCCACTAAACTACTGAGAAAATACATGTTTTTGCTTTCACAAAATTGAATTGTGAGTCTGCTGTGGTTCATCTCTGACCCTGGCTGATATGTATAATATCAAGCTTTTCTGAATATGTTTTTTTTTTATCCCAGCAGTAACTGAAATCACCATTCTTCACTCAACCCATTAAGATTAATAGCATGATTAAAAGTATAGTTCAAACATATACTGTACATATATATATATATAAAGAGAGTTTATAAAATCCATGTTTGAACTACACTTCTTTGGGAAAATTTCAGATTCATATATATGAACATTGTTAAATGTGTTCAGCTGTAATTCCTGAGGCAGATCCACACAGGCTAATTAACCCAGCTAAACGAGTGTGAGAAGATTACATGATGAACAAGCGCAGCCTGTGAAACGGCCCTAACCTCAGTCAGCTTCTGACTTTATCAACACAGAGAACACCACAAATAAATAATATATATATATGTGTGTGTCTATGACCTGTAACCTGTACAACTCTATGAAAAACAAACTGAACTCTTTTAGGAAAGGAGGAATAAAAATAAAAAACTAAAATAATGTGGTTGCATAAGTGTTCACGCCCTCTTATAACTGAGGATGTGGCTGTGTTCAGAATTAAGCAATCACAGTTTCACAGTTGATTTTTCTTTTATGCCAAAAATCATTAGGATATTAAGTAAAGATCATGTTCCATGAAGATATTTTGTAAATTTCCTACTGTAAATATATCAAAACTTCATTACTGATTAGTAATATGCATTGCTGAGAACTTAATTTGGATAACTTTAAAGGAGATTTTCTCAATATTTAGATTTTTTTGCACCCTCAGATTCCAGATTTTTTTAAATAGTTGTATCTCGGCCAAATATTGTCCTATCATAACAAACCATACATCAATGGAAAGCTTATTTATCAGCTTTCAGATGATGTACAAATCTCAGTTTTGTAAAATTGACCCTTATGACTGGTTTTGTGGTTCAGGGTCACATATTAACCCTCCCTGATGATTGACATTAGTAAACAGTGTCAGTTTCAGTCCAGTCGTGGTAAATTAGACTCATACAGAGCTCATGTGCTGAAGTCTCAGAGTTTGCGCTGGTCTCAGATCAGTGTGAGTGAGGGAGAGTCTCAGGTGTGTGTGGTGATGTGAGTGAATGCAGCCGATAGCTGCGTATGTTTGTGTGCTGTTTCTTCATTATCTGTTGGCTAAGACTGCTTGTAAATTCACCCTCAGCTGTGCAAACATTCTGTGCTTGCACACGATCACACAGGGTCCGAGGGAAAGCTAAGCATCTGACAGAGATTTCTTATCTTCTGCTTACTCCTGTGCTGCTGTTGCAAGAGCGTGATTGACTGCTTTCTCTCAAATCAGTTCTGCTTGATTGATCTCAAACAGGAATAAATCAGCTAACAGTTTCCATGAAGCCTATATATGCAGTGTTTTATAAAGGTATTCAAAATACCTCATCTCTCACACACACACACACACACACACACACACACACACACACACACACACACACACACACACACACACACACACACACACACACACACACACACACACACACACTAAACTATATTTTAAATTCTAATAATAATTAGTAATAATTATTAAATATCTTTAATTATTAAATATTTTTTAATATTTGTTCTTTAATTTATTCTAATAGTTTGCATTTTGAAATTATTTCATTATATTTTCAATTAGTATTTAATTTAAAGTTTAAGCATCAAAATTAATTTTTAAAATCCAATGCATTAAAGCCAGATCAGTGGCATCTAGTGGGAGAAATTTATGTAATACTGTATTTACTTATTATTGCATTATACAAGATAGATATTTAGATATATATTGCATGTATGACTATTTTAAAGACCATTTTGTCTTTTTTAAACAAGTTCACAGTTTTTGTTTTATGTTGTTTTATTTATTGTTCAGCAATAACACCAGCTGTAACTTTGGGTAAGGTTTTATAAATAAATCAATAAATAATATATGATATGATATAGGAAATTAATACTGCTCATTGGTTTCAAGATTTTTTACTGTTTACCAAAAAACAGGAATGAAATATAATTTATTATAAAATGCATTCTGGTTGCTTTATTAATACCTTTATAATGTATTTTCATATAGAGGCTTCATAGAAAGTGTTATCATAACTGCTTTGTATTATGTGATTTCCTTTGGGTGTTTTTCCTTTCCTGCCATCACTGTGCACAGCATCTATCAGACACAATCAGAACTAGAGAGAGAAATGTGGGGTGTATAAGTGAAGATGTCAGTTTGCCATTTTTTGCATCACATAAAGATAAAACCAAAGCAAATGCATGCATTTTTTGTGGAAAGTATTGCAGGTTTAGTTGTGGCCCGTGTTTCTCAGCACTGCACAGTTGTCTTGTTCCAGCAGTTGATTCACATGCGTGAGCTGAGTTTGCTATGAGACAGTGGGGATGTTCAGTGCTGGAGGGGCCCTGCGAGCACGACTGACACACACTGTGCTCTATCTGCACTTAGAAATCTGATGCATGCATGTAGTTTCTCTTACTATAATGTCTTGGGGATAAAAGCAGCATTTGCCTTTGCTTGTCATGTGTTTTAGGCAAAAGTTTGCTGTGATTTATCCCATTTGATGAGTTGTCCAGTTACATTTTTAAAAATGTTGAATGGCAAATAAAGCATTCAGCAAATGCATAAAAATATAAGAATAAGAATATGCTACTTTTAAATGTTTATTTATTTAAAATTTGATACATTTATTTGACTAGTTTCAAGGGGCAATATCAGGAGGAATACAAATAAATAAGACAGAAATAAGACAAGCAGTATAGCATATACATATATAAATGTTATAATATACTTATAAAAATATATAAAGTGCTGCTTGGAAGTTTGTGAACCCCTTGCAGAGTCTGTGAAAATGTGAGTAATTTGAACAAAATAAGAGGGATCAAAGAAAATGCATGTTATTTTTTATTTAGTACTGTCCTGAGTAACATAAAAGATGTTTACATATAGTCCACAAGACAAAAAAATAGCTGAAATTATTCAAATAAGCCCCATTCAAAAGTTTGTGACCCCCTTAATACTGTGTGTGGTTACCTGGATGATCGTCGACTGTTTTTTTGTTTCGTGATGGTTGTTCATGAGTCCCTTGTTTGTTCTGAACAGTTCAACTGAGCTCTGTTTTTTGTAAATTGTACTTAATTTGTCTTCTGGGAAACATGCAAGTATCTTCTCTTGCTTTCGAACGGCAGTACTAAATGGAGAAAAATTATATTTCAACAAGATAAGAAATATTTGGCTCTTAATGCATCATGTTTCCTTCTGGAGCATCAGTGAACGTTTGAACCTTTTTTTAATAGTTGTGTTCGAGTCCCTCAATTGTCCTCAGTCTGAAAAGATGGATCTCAAAATCATACAGTCACAGCTGGAAAGGGTTCAAATATGCAAAAGATGCTGGAAAACTGAAGAATCTGCAGGACGTGGATTTTTCTGAAGAACAGTGCTCAGTTTAACTGTTCAGAACAAACAAGGGACTCATGAACAACCATCAAAAAACACAAAACAGTGGTGGATCATCCAGGTAACCACACACAGTAGTAAGAACCAGGGGTTCACAAACTTTTGAATGTGGTTATTTTAATAATTTCAGCTATTTATTTGTCTTGTGGACTACATGTAAACATCTTTTATGTAAAATATCTTACTCAGGACAGTACTAAATAAAAAATAACATGCATTTTGTATGATCTCTCTTATTTTGTTAAAATTACTCACATTTTTACTGATTCTGCAAGGGGTTCACAAACTTTTATTTGTGCATTTTTAATCAAATTAAAATATATATATATTTGAGGTAAGAGTTCAATGTACTATATATATATATATATATATATATATATGTATGTATGTATATATATGTATGCATATGTGTACAAAAAAGAAAAACATACTTGTGCTGTGTCTTTCAGAATCAAAGAGGCTGTTATTGAATATCTTACTGTAACTGTTAAAAACTAAATTGAATCTAACAGCAAACCAGCAGCCCATGACCAAAACGCCTTTCCTCAATCCATATGTGAAGAATGTGTTTACATGCAGCTGAAATATTAAAGGCACAGCAGCCCAAAACAGTCTGTTTACTTCTAATGGTCAGCGAAAGGGAGGAAAATGGTTATGGAAAACTATAACCCCCCCCCCGATTTAAGCCCTTCACGCTATCGCTCTTACGTCTGTGTTTGCAACTCCTTTCTCTTTCCTTTCTCTGCATGAGTGTTTATAATGTGGAGTATTTGCTGTTTATTCTCCTGCTGCTGTTTTTTGTGAAATCCCTTCGGCCCCCGAGGCTCCTGCTTGTTATATGAGATAGTATTTGAAGGTGAAGATGGAGGCGGAGCTCATCAGCCGAGCTTTTGCCAGGAAACACAGCAGGCCTCCATAGACGGGCATCATCGCTCATTCTCTCCTCCATCACAGAGGGTTTCAGCAGCAGAATCTGAGCAGCGTGCGCTGAGCCCATCCTAACTTGGCTGCATCTTTCACATTACAGCAGCAGCAAGGCTTCGGCAGACGCGGCGCTGTTTGGAAACACACACAGTCGTCATGAATGCTGCAAGGTGAGACAGAACGAGGCGCCAAGAAGTGTGTTGCTGGATGGACCTGGAACACTTTTCCTGTCAAACATAGAGTTAAATAACTCCAGGCATAACCTAACATTTGATCAATTGATGAAAACATATTAGTCCTACTTGTCAAAGTCACTTTAAGTAGCTTTTATTCCAAAACGAAGTTGCAAGATGCTACAGGACGAAATATTGCACTGGGCAGTTTGAGCTAGTTTGCTTTTCATAACTTGTTGTTTCAGACTAGTGGAAAAAAATAAATAATAATGAATAATTAAAATATACATTTAGTGTTAACTTTATCAGTTTACATTAGGATATCGATTTGATTACGATTCCATTCGACACAATGCGATTCGATGCAATACGATCCAATGGAAAAAATATGATGGCTTTTATTTCTTTGGTTCAGACAGACAGCAAATCATAAATTAACTTGACTTCTAACGCCTCGAGGCCTGTCTCATAAAACACGTTTACCAAATAGGCCAGGCTTATTTCAGTTATTCTGACTCACTGTCAAATGATTTGGTTCCATAAAGCAAATTTAACAAAGGTCAACCTCAGTCTGTGGCTACTTCTGCTGGAAAGCTAACCTGGTTCAGGCTAAACTGAGCTCACTGACCAATAGGAATGCAATGATATTACCACTGACTCTCTCACATACTATCATAGCCATGCAGCCTCTCTCTGGTTTTATAACAGCGGTACCTTATATAGTTAGAACAGATAGCATTAGAACATTACAATCTAACATTGCTCTTTAAAGCATTAACAATCACTAAACTAAAAGTTAAAATCACTAAATTAAAACTACATTTTAACTGCTATAAGAAACACATTAAGTCATCTGAGCTTAGTAATTAGTACTGTATTAGCTTACATTTTATTTACCCATTACAATAGTTACTTTACAGATACTGCTATCATAAAATGCATATTTGGCCCAGAATTATTGCGCAATAAGCCCACTCCTGACAGCAAAATGGATACATTTGCATGACTTTCTAACATTTACAGATGAAAAATATAGGCTACTCTTGACATGTCAGTTATGCACTGAGGAAAACAACACATCTCAAATGCATTAAACAGCACATATTCGCTGTTTGCCATGATCGACATTAAGGGCTGCTTAAGAATAAGCGTGCACAAATTTGTGTGAGATTGTGTGAACTTTGTCATTTATAACCGCTTTAGCCCCAATTTATTTGTTAGGTTATTTCAAGTCAGGTTTTGGACTTTAATCCCTGCTTTTCCTCAGGTCTCCGTACTGTTGTTGTGATTCGTCATATTCACGCGCAGCGGTGATGAGAGAACGCACTTGAGACACAGTTTAGAGAGGAGAAATCTATCTACATATAAAACTTTCTAAATAATAAAAGTGTAGCATCCACTAGTAATTAAATATAAATAAATCATTTTTTACCAATATGTTAGAAACAATGCATCGCGATACAAATGCCAACTTGTAGCCAATGCACACTTTTTAAAAAATGCATCGGATCGTTAACTTTTTTTGCTGATGCACCGAGCAAATCGGGGAATCTTCCGGGGAATTAATGTAAATTAATTTAGCTGTTTTCTCAATTTCAGCAGCACTTAGACCAAACTTTACTGTTTTTACAGAGGGGCTTGTTCAAATATAAATTGCCTAATTTTATACCATTTTTATACAAGCATTGTAATTATTTTATTTATTTTTTCTGGCTGTTGACAGTGTTTTTTTATTTATGGAGTGAAAAATAGAGTAATCCATAAAAACCTTTAGCTCTAATAAATCATTAAAATAAAATAGAATAGAATTTTTAAACCTGGCTTTATCCGATGTTCTGGAAATGTATGCAAATTAGTGCTTATTTAATTAGATAAAGCCTCATTTTCATATTCACAACATAACATTTCCAGTACTACAAAAACTGTAATTCTTAATGTAATCAATAAAATATGGTAATATCTATTAGTTATTTTTTATTTATTTATTTATTTTACCATATTCACTGGTGGTGTCTTCATAATAACAGCTATTCAGAATATTATTGCATAAAGTGTATAGTTACTATTTCTATTCTGTTGCTGAAGATGCTTATTGTACGGTTTGTTATGCTGCTCAGTTATTTAATAATTAATTCTCCCTCATGTCCTTCACATTATGTTAAAATATGTGCGCACCAAACCAGTCCTGAATGTATCACAGATCTTGTGAGCCGGTGAGAGACTTCTGCTACTTTCACTTGCTTGCTTGTTTATTGATTTATTCTAATTTCCTCTCTCTGAATGTGTTTTTCACATTTCACGGCTGATATCTTGTTTACATGTTGCTAAATGCCCCAAACAAACTCGCCTATTTTTCATCAATTTGCCACTAACCTGGAAAACATTCAACATAGACTCATTGGCTCTTTGGAAAATACAAAACTCCAAAACACTTGAGGCTGTAAATCATGAACAAATTGTATTCATTTTCACACAAATTATGAATACATGGGCAGATTATAGATGAATAAATATTTAATCTCATGCAATTTCTTGCATATTATGACCTCAAAACACGTTTACTGTAGTGTATGATTTGTAAACGAATACATTTTGACTTTTGCGTCACATCACCAGCTCCATATGTCTGGCTTCTCTACCGTAGTAAACTTGCTCGGTAGCGCACCCGGTACAGCATTGCACTTGTGATGTGAAGCGCTCTTGTGAAACACGAATCTCGATAAAAGAGCTCAAAGACTTGTAGAAGCAAGATAAAATGACTTGGTTGCTTCAGCAAATGTGTTTTTATCTCACGTTTGCCTTTAACACTGTTAGGTAGGTGTAGGGTCGAGTTTAGTGTAGATTCCCTCATCTAAATCCTTCATGAAGAATATTACAACCTTCTTTCCTTTCTCGTATTAGCAGTTTTCTGTGCTTAGATTTTAACACTTGAGTTGATGCCAAGCTTTAAGGAAAATTCAGGACTGTGAGTTTTTGAGCTTCTTTATTCTGGCACTGAAATTTGCTCGCGAAGTTGATAGTTGGCCAGTTTCCCTTTGAAATCCTCTTTGTTTCAAAACAGTTGTTTGACCAGAAGTGTGTGAATGTGAATGGCCTGTGTGGTTGTGAGGGCCATAGCAGTGTTTCATCACCCACATGACTGAGGTGATTCAGGTGCTTGAGGACAGAGCTGGCCTTTGAAAGACAGCTGAGCTTGTCCCGTGTGTTTCTCAGTCTCTGACGGAGAGCACCTGTTACAGCCGTACAATGTGATTCTGTGTCTGTGGCCATAAGTAGCCCTTTCACAGAGATTACAGGAAACAATTCCAGCATTACCAATACTATTTGTAATAACAGTCTCTCGTGTTTTTAATTAAATCTTGAGATGCCAGATCTTGAGTAATCAGTTGGTGCAGTTATTGAGGTATTATGATTGTCTTAGGGAAGTCGTGACCTAATGGTTAAAGAGTCGGACTCGTAATCCAAAGGTTGTGGGTTCGAGTCCCCGGCCGGCAGGGATTGTAGGTGGGGGAAGTGAATGTCCAGCGCTCTCTCCACCCTCAATACCACGACTGAGGTGCCCTTGAGCAAGACACCGAACCCCCAACTGCTCCCCGGGCACCGCAGCATTAATGGCTGCCCACTGCTCCGGGTGTATGTTCACGGTGTGTGTGTGTGTGTGTGTGTTCACTGCTGTGTGTGTGTGTGTGTGTGTGTGTTCTCACTGCTGTGTGTATGTGTTCACGGTGTGTGTGTGTGTTCACTGCTGTGTGTGTGTGTGTGTGTGTGTGTTCTCACTGCTGTGTGTATGTGTTCACGGTGTGTGTGTGTGTTCACTGCTGTGTGTGTGTGTGTGTGTGTGTGTTCACGGTGTGTGTGTGCACGTTGGATGGGTTAAATGCAGAGCACCAATTCTGAGTATGGGTCACCATACTTGGCCGTATGTCACTTCACTTCATTGTCTTATCATAAGCCCCTGATCATGAGAGATGAATTCCCACCGATGCATGTTATCAAAACTAAGTTTATGTGGTTAATTTGTGTGCAATTACCAAATGGCACAAAATTAAAAAATAATTAAAAAATTAGATTTTTATAATGTTATCATTTTAATTTTAACAAATATCACAAAATATTTTTTTATAAGCATATATATGAGATATTTATCAATATTATTTTAGTATCTTTGATATTTTTATATTAATTGATAATATTCGCAATTTGATTTTTATATTCTGTTATCATTTTAATTTAAACGTTTTAGTAATTTTGGTGTTTGTTTTAGTGTTTGTTTATTTTTTTAAATTATTTTAGTTACTATGTTACTACTACTAATAATAATAAATGTATAAAAGGATAATTTGAATAGTAAATTAGAAAAAAAAAAAAATAATGTAATAAAAATAATTGTAATACTTTTTCTTCTGATACCGATAACTTAAAAGACCTATATTCCTAATAGTGATACAATTACCAGTAATGCTTTTTATCATTAATTTGCAATTTATTAAATATTTATTAGTAATTAGTCATATTTAATAGGAATGGAAATTTAACAGTTTATCTTAACTCCTCTGTAAACACATGTTTTTCACTTAATCCAGCAGATAGAAGATGGAAAAGATAGAAATGGCAGTGAAGTAACACACATTATTTGACATCAAACCGCTCTAGCTGTGTTTTTCAGCTCGTGAAGGTCAGGGCTTTGTGTTCAGAGTGTGTTCAGAGTGTCTTCATGCCTGTGGAAGTATATACTGCAGTCAATGACACGTGACCGTTTTCTGACCAGATGCTACATGATAAAGCATCGAGCGACAGAAGCTGTGCCTCGTTCACTCTGACAGCTGGAGGTTAATTGGTTGTTGATGGGCTGTGGAACTGGTCATAGCTTTTGAAAATCAAACAAAACTATTTGTTCTGTTTATTGCTGCCAGAAATTAACAGAGGAAAGCATTTCTATACAAATTTGTGAAATGCATGATGCATCATATGATATATTACTCATTTGCTTATAATAAATGACATTAAATTAGTTTTGAATTGGCTTTCCAATTAAGTTTTTCATTCATTTATTTGTTTGTTGAAGTTGAATTTTCAGACTTTTGTATACTTAAGGCTGGTGAACAGTGTTATTTATTTATTTATTTACTTTAGTGCTATTGATAACTATGGCATTTTTTCATGTTTAATACAGGCTAACATGTTTAAATGTTCAAAAAACTAAAATTAATTTGTGTAAGTCTCTTCTGCTCCCCAAAGCTGCATTTATTTGATCAAAAATAAACAAAATTGTGGAATATTATTATAATTTGAAAAACCCTGTTTTCTATGTGAATATCTGTTAAAATGTAATTTATTTCTGATCATACCTGTATTTTCAGCATCATTACTCCAGTCTTCAGTGTCACATGATCCTTCAGAAATCATAATAATATGCTGTTTGTGGAAAGTATGATACACTACAATTGAAAAGTAAGATTTTTGTAGTTTTAGTTTTAGTTTAGTGTTATTGTTGTTTGATGCAGGCAGGTTGTAAATGGTTCAAGCTTTATAATATACCATGCATTAATTAATTATTATTATTTTTTTTACATTTGTTTATTTTCGTGAGTGTTTTGGAGTCATGAAATGTTTTTTAGTTGAGTTTAATTGACTAAATAACCTCTGGCTGGATGCCCACAGTGCACTTTTTAATGCAATGCAACTTTGATTGAAATCGATTGAGTTGAGGTTGTTTAGTCGGCGTGATCATCACAGAAATAAAGGGCAGCGTGTTCTTTCAGAATGACAGCAGGTCTGATGATGAATGCATGTGCAATGTTTCTGATCACATGTACGGCAGATGAGGTGAGCGGAGGTTAAAGCGCATATGCTGCTGGTGTGATTCTGTGAATATGCACGCTTCGACTGCTACTGCGACACATGATGAATATACAGTATGAATGTAAGCGTGAATATGCAAGCCACGTATTGGCTTGGGTTTGACTGCGGCCGCTGGCCAAGCGTTTCTATGGTGACGTGTGGCTGAGCCTGAAAGGGAAATAAGATGGAAATGATCGATTTCCACAAACCTGCTGTTATGATGACCGCTATTTGGGCCTGGATTCATTTTAGAAGGGTTTTTAGAAGAAACTTTCAGATTTGAAACATTCTGTCAGACTAAGGTTGTCTTTGAGTGCTGATAAATTGTATTGTGCTTTCTTTAGATAAATAAATATAATAGCATGTCATTGTTTGTGTTGTGAACTCGTGACAGGATAAATTAAAAGGACTTCTGCTCTTTGGTATGAACGTTATGGTGTCGTATTATTAGCATTCAAAACACTACTTTAGAAATTAATAGAAGTAATATTAAAAGCAAAAGTTTGATGTCTTTGTGTTGTGGCGGATATTAGATATTATGTGTAATAATTCTTGTCAGATATGAAAAATAATGCTTTTTAATGACAATTCGATGGTTTTCAAATGATTTCTCTTCTTTTATATTTAAATCAGCATCAAAACTGGCAGAAATAAATTATAATGTTTTATTAACATTTTGTTTTTCATAATTTATTTATATATATATATATATATATATATATACATATATTTTTTTTTTTATTTTTTTTTAATTACTGCTTCATGGAGATGTAATATATTTATTAAATATTAAATAACTTTCACATGAAGGAAAGTAAGTTATAATATATAATGTCATGGACATGCAATATATTTATATATTTATAAAAAAAATAAAGAATTGCCACATTATATTAATTAATTATTAATTACTATTAATTAATTACTAGATTATCTATCATCTATCCTTATATATATATCTGTCACATAAAGTAAAAACAATTGTAATATTTAAGTTATATAATATAATGGGCATATAATTATATATTTATTTAAAATACATGTCACTTGAAGTAAAATGTTTTAAATATTTTACATTGTATTGGCATGTATCATTTATATATTTATTAAAAAATAACTGCAGTAGCTCATATATTTTGTAAAAGTTAATATAGTAGTTAATCTGTTAAATTATATAATGTCTAATTTATTTATACAGGTATATATAAATACAATTATACACATAATTTGTTATAACATGTATATTATAATAGTTAACTTGTTTGATTATATAATCTGTTATATTTTGATATTAAATGAACATGTTAAAGCTTGCTGTCAGATTTGATGTTTTATTGCTCTTCAGACGCTCAAGTCGGCACATGGTGCTTCATTCATCATGATCCAGGTATGACAGAGATGGATTGTCTTTCTGTGTTTCTGTGTCTCCTCTGTACTCAATCAAACACACTTGAGATGACATTTGTGAGGGGAATGATGGAAGATCTGTCTCTGGAGGTCTTGAGATCATCTCTGGCTGTGTGTGCGGTTTTCTAGATGTATATATATATATATATATACGTGATGTGCTTGTAATGTCTGCATTTGAATGATTGGATCATGGACTCACGGACAAAAGCTCAACAAGATTATAATTACTGTAAATATTCACAGTGGTAAAAGTTGTGTTACAGTCAATGCTTGTGGAGTATTGAGTTAATTCTGCACTCCGGAGCATCTCCTATATTTAATGGAGGACTTGGGTTGGGTTGAAATGTCCCATCGGGTCAGAGCCGGCCAGTAGAGGGTACTGATGTCTGGGTAAAGCCAGTTTGCAGTGAATCAAACTGTATTGTGTTTGGCAGGATCAGTGGGTTATATCTGTAAATGCATATCAGTCAAACTCATGTCACTTTATGTATTCTGTCAAACACAAAAGGAGAGATGTTGGGCTGAATCTCCATGCAAAGGAGTTAGACGTTGCTGTAATGCTTCAAAAAGGACATACCGTAAAAACCATAAAAGTATATAAATAAATGTAAATACGATTAATGCACTATATGCCATGTGTTTTAAAGCTACCATACACTAAGTTTGGGGTATTTTGTATTTATTTGTATTATTTTTAAAGTAATACTTTTATTCATCAAGGATACATTAAATTGATCAAAAGTGGCACTGGAGACATTTATAATGTTACAAAACGTTATGCTGCTCTTTTGAACTTTCTATTCATCAAAGAATCCTGAAAAATAAAATATATCACAGTTTCCACACAAATAATGAGCAGCACAACTGTTTTCAACATTGATAATAATCAGAAATGTTTGTTGAGCAGTAGATCAGTATATTATTATGATTTCTGAAGATCATGTGACACTGAAGACTGCAGTAATGATGCTGAAAATACAGCTGCAGATCACAGAAATACATTACAGTTTAACACATATTCACATAGAAAACAGCTGCTTTACATTTTAATAATATTTCACAATTTTTACTGCATATTTGATCAAATAAATGCAAAAGAAGTGAGCACAAGAGACTTCTTTCAAAAACATGAACAAAATCTTACCAACCTCAAACTTTAAAAAGTTCATTATGCTTCAGTTATCACAAAGTGTTCAAGTTATTATAATGTCACATGCGTGTCTTTGTCTTTATGCCACATATTGTGCAAGTGTAATTTATTTAGAAAATGGCTGATTGCTGAAGACAGGTTTGAGCCTCCTGGTGCCAAGCCGAGCGTATGCAAATCAGTCGTGATATGGGATGTAGCTGCAGAACACACATTGTCAAGAAAACCAGCAAACAAGCAGTAATCAACAGAAAAACCGGACGCCCGTGGAGACAGTTTGATCGACACAAATAACAGCCTGGTCTGCACTGACTCGCTGTTCTGACCTTTAAGTAATAATATGTTTGAGCTGAAGATATGTTTTTTGATTCATGCCACTGTGATGTGGACAGTATCAGGCCTGTGTTTGCACGGATTCACTGGATGCTTATTAAGCTGTGCTGTTATGACTCAGTATCCTCAGAGAATCAGTGTGTGTGTGTGTGTGTGTGTGTGTTACTGACAGAGACAGCAAAGTGTTTTTATTTTCCTGAGTGCATTCTTCTTGGTACAATCCATGAAACAACTAATTATTGCTTAGGCGAGCTGCGGACATGAATGATATCTCAATTTGCACAGCTTGTGAAGGGTGTGCTATTACTTTTCTAAACTATTTTCGCCTGGCAGATGATAAAACAAGTGAAGAAGATGAGAAGTACTTACATTAAGAGAAGTGCAGAGTCATATCTAGACACCAGAGATTTGGGTGTTAGCTCGAGTTAAGAAGAAATCGCTCAGACAAACACCCACAACAACAACCTACCATCATTGTGACGAGGTTTGCATGGGCAAACACCTACAAAATTCAAAATCTAGGATTTCATTGCAACATCCAAGCAGCAGCTTTTGACTATTTGGTGTATTATTTATTATTTTTCGAGATGTTGTGGCTGCCAACCTGAAAAATGTACAACAAACTATTGGTATTTGGGGTCTTTCATCTCAAGCATCATCTAAGAATCTGTAATTAATTCAGCTGTCAGTGTGAATATCTTCTCTATCGCTCATCTGTGGCATTCTTCACGCATCAGTTAAACTGTGAAACACAATGCATCTAGATGTGCAACATTACTGTTTTTTTATTTGCCTCTGTTAATTATAACGACCCTGCATCTCATTAATTAACAGAGGATTAAGCCTCAGTAAGGCTGAAACTGCACCTGTAATATTTCCTAAAATCAATGAATTCTTAATTATTTTTATAATTCTCATTGAATATTCATTAAATGCAAATGGGTTGTTTCTTTTGCCCCTGTTAAATTCTGACATAATATACAACCAAATGTGCCACATTTTCATTTTGTAAAGTATTTATTTATTATTACTTTTTTAAATAACTCTTTAATTTATCAATGAATATTCATGAAATGCACGTTGCTTCTTTCATTTTTTTTTTTAGCTGAGCAACATATTTTTTCCAATTGAATTATGACATAAAATGCCACCAAATGTGCCACGTTTCTATTTACTTTATTGCATTTAATTTTATAAATGATTTTTAATGCATATTTATATATATATATATATATATATATATATATATATATATATATATATATATATATATATATTAAAAATAATTTATAAAATTAAATGCAATAAAGTAAATAGAAACGTGGCACATTTGGTGGCATTTTAGGTGGCATTTTAATATATATATATATTTTTTTTTTATTAATGCCATTATTAGTTTTTTAAATGTTTTAACTATTCCTATAATTTCTCAATGAATATTCCTAAATGCACATTGCTTCATTTATATTATTTTATGGCTGTGCAACATTTTTGAAACACAAACATTTGCTGGATAGGAAGCTATTAGCTTTCACATGCTGTGCATCTCTCATAATTAATTCACATGCGATCCTTCGGTCACCAAACTGAAATCACATTTCATATTCCACATGCGAACTCATCTGAAAAATCCTCTGGTGTTTTACCGCATGTGCTTCGGCGATCACACATGACTGATGTGCTCCTCATCACCTTTCAGCCCAAGTAATCTGCATTGATTATGTGCTTTCGTGTGTGCTTGGGAGAGACGTGTTTCAGTGAGGACAATTGAGGGTCATCAGTGTCATTCTCTTCTATTTTCCATAATTGTGCTCTAAAGTGGCGGGTAATTGTCGGTGGGACTTTCAGATGCACTCCGTATATCGGTTTTGTAGCGATTAAAGGAAATAATTGATTTGACGATCAGCGTTTAAAGCTGTGATAAATACAGTGTTAGATCTGAGAGATGAAAGCTCAGGTCGGCTTTGAAAAGAGCCGTTCCTTCCGTTATGTTCTGCTGGTTATATATTGATCATGGGAAAGCAAGTGGACTACAGTAATGAGACTCCAGGTTGATTTATTGGCTGTATTGAACTCAGTGTTGTAAGTAATTTTCTAACAGGATCAACTAAACAACTGATTGGTTAATAGTGTATTTTGCACTTTGTGTTTGATTTGATCAATTCATTGGTAATTATCATGAACAAGGTACAAAAACAAAGCCTGAAACACAAAAACAACAGGATTTATTCCAAGTTCAGCATCAACACAGTTATTGAACTAAATTCAGTCAACATTGAACTAAATTGAGCTGAATAACTGTAGAAAAAAAGCTTGTTTCATAATGGACAAAAGTTTCGATGTTGCAATACTGTTAAAAATAACAACTCAAAATATCAAATATAAGGTACATATTATAAAAAATCTAAAACATTTGTATGTAATATTTTTAGTGCTTAATCGCAATTAATCGCATCCAAAATAAAAGTTTACATAATATGTGTGTGTGTGTATTATGCATATATAAATACACACAAATTCAGCATATATTTAGAAAATATTTACGTGTATATATTTATATTCGTATAATTTATATCATATAAATATATTTAATATATAAACTTAACATATTTCTCTTAAATATATACATGCATGTGTGTGTATTTATATATATATATATAATAAATATACACAGTACGCACACATATATGTAAACAAAAACTTTTATTTTGGATGTGATTAAACACGATTAATCGTTTGACGGCACTAAATATTTTATATAATATATAAATGTTATAAATATAATATATTCCCCCTGATTGATCTTAAAATCAGTGCCTTTGTTTTTTCTCAAGAGGGACACTAAAAATGTTTTTTTTCTAAGGCACATATATATATATATAAAAAAAACTTGTATATTTGATATACAATTGAATAATTGAACTATGGCCTAATCCTGACTTGTTCAGAAATTGTCTATACACATGTTATCTTGATAAAATAATACAGGTTATAATTATAAAAGAGTCTATATAAATTATATATATATATATATATAGTCCATGTCCTCTGTAGACCTGAAATGTAGTTTCATAATTGATGATTTTTGCAATAATAACACTGTTATTTTTCTGTTTATAATAGTGACGCTGCTTTGAAACAATCCCTAAAACACTATTTAAATAAATTTGACTTCAACAAATGGTCAGTGAAAGAAATAGCTTCAGAAAACATTGGTGGTTAACCTCAAGAGGTCACGTTTTATGAGCCGTTTTAATGCCTTTTCATTTTCCATCAGGTTACAGCCCTGTTCACAGCGGGTCTAAATACATTTAAACCCTGATTTATGTCATTTTGTGACACTGACTAATGAATTGCTGTTGTATTGATTCTTTCAGTGCTTAATGGAAATGTGCTGTTCTCCAGAAGATGTTTGACATGCAACTTCTGTTCCTCCTTTAGATAAAATCGAGA
This sequence comes from Barbus barbus, assembly GCF_936440315.1. NCBI lineage: Eukaryota > Metazoa > Chordata > Actinopteri > Cypriniformes > Cyprinidae > Barbus > Barbus barbus. Next base: position 1,607,485 of record NC_136760.1, on the reverse strand, counting down.
ATGGAGAGGTGTACCAGAGACGCAGGGGTCCCAACACGGGCCACACGGAGGAGCAGGACGTGAGTCCTAAAGCACAGGAAGTGAGCGGTCAAACAGGAAGCAGCTGGAGGAGAATCGTTCTGCTGATACTGGCCATCACTATACACAACATTCCCGGTGAGTCTCTCCTCATATATAAGTCCACATGTCTCCTCCTATAGCACGTCTCTCTACACTTTATAGTAGTGTATGTGTTGCACATGATGGAAGATAACATTATAGCATCCATTATTATTGCTTTTAAGAGCAAATTGTTAAATTTAGGGTTGTTTGTGTGGTCAACAATGACTCCACGTCATCCGTCTGTGTGGCCTAATCCTGTGAGAAGGCATTGTTGCATAATTATCCATATCTGCATGTGACCTTTCCCCATGACAGGCGCTTCAAACGGTGATTTGATCCTGTAATGAAACATGAGTTGCATATGGTTATTTGCACAATGCAAAAATACAAGTGTTTCCTCACCATGCTGACGAAGCGACAGGCTTTCGATCAGGACACCTGTGTGCAACACACATTTTTAACAGGAGACTTTCTACATTTATGCACAAGTGAACTGGGGCTCGTTTAAAACTAGATCCAGTCTGACATCGGTCTGTTCAGTATCACAAACACATGATTTATATATGAAAGGGTTTTAAATGTTTATGTATAGTAAATTTATATATATCATTTGATTCAGAACGGGACTTCATAGTGCGTTTCACAAATCATTTATTAATAATTCAGCAGAGGCAGGGATGCATAGACCCAGAGGGGGGTCAAGTCTCTCTCCCCCCCCCCCCTGTATATAAATGTATATATACAGTGTTGGCCAAAATTATTAGAACACTAGTGTTTTAAGCAACTAAAAAGATGGTTTTAAGTCCATTATTTTTTATCTTTTGCTGTCGTGTGTCAGTAGGAAATATCATGTAATGTAATATATGAAGCAAAAATAAATAAATATATGTGTGTGTGTATATATATATATATATATATATATATATATATATATTTGTTTAAGTATTATATGTACATGTAAAATGTATTTATTATAATATACTGTATATGGTATAAATATAATACATTTTATATGTGTACTATATAATATATATATATATATATGTATATGTTTAAATATTATATATACACATGTAAAATGTATGAACATTTAAAAATAATTTATAAATATATTATATTAAATTCAAGTTTTGTGAGCAAAATAATGAATAAATTAATAGCATTTTCGATTTTTGCAATTAGTTAATATTGACTCTATCAAAATAAAATCTGTATTCAGAAATGAAATGGTCAAAAATAAAACTGAAAATGAACAACCAAGTCAGTCGTAGTTAAGCTTGAGCTCCTGCTGGCTGATCCCTGCTTTTATGACATTTTAAAAGTCTCTTTTCTCCTGCTTTTCATCTCCTCGTTCTCTTTTGCGTTTGCTGCCTGTATTTTCCTGTTTATCAGCAGTGCTTTGGGCAGCACTTGATCACAGTGCTGAGGGCCGCTCTCTCTGATGTGTTTGCCGATCTGAGCAGTGTGAGTGAGGGGAATGTAGATGACAGGTATTCTGAGAGCCGTGTGTTCGCTCTCATATTGGCACAGTGTGACCCTGCTGTCCTCAATGTGCGTCTCGTGGCCCTTGAAATCAAGCACACTTCTCCCAGAAGTCTTGACTGCTGATGGATGACCTGCAAAGCGACCACCAGCTGCGCTTTCAAGAGTGAAAGTGTGTAAGACACGAGATGTGTTCCTCATTAATTTACACAGTAACTCTCAGCTTGTTCTTTTCAGCCAGACTCTTAAATGGACATATAGTCAGCAAGACAAGCGTTTCTCAGAATGAATCATCTGAATGAGGCGAGATCAATAGAGCACTGTGCTTTAGCACGGGTTTGAGAAGAAGGTACAGCACAAGGTCACTAAGAAAATTACCTGTTATATAATAACTGATGAATCAGACTTGATGCACAAGTTCATCAATTCATTGACTAGTTCAACAGAACAGTACATTGATTTAAAATCATTATATCAACCACATTTTTGATTCCTGAAACGATCTTTAATACAATTCTATAAATTATTATGATATAAATACACATTGCTGTTTAAAAGTTTGGAGTCAGTACCATTTAGTTTTTCTTTTTTAAGAACTTTCTATTCATCTGTGAATCCTGAAAAATAAAATGTATGACAGTTTTCACACACATTGTGCAGCACAACTGTGTTAACATTGATAATAATCAGAAATGTTTCTTGAGCAGTAAATCAGAATATTATTATGATTTCTGAAGGATCATGAGAGAATATTTCATAATATTGCTGCTTTTACAGTATTTTTTAATCAAATGAATGCAGGCTTGCTGAGTTTAAAGTACGGAGTATAATCTGAATATAATCTTATCAACCCGAACTTTTAAATTCAGTGTACATTATTAATATTTAAAAAATAATAAAATATATTAAATAAAAAATTATTTTATTTTATTTTGAAGTTTAATGGAATATACAATAATCAATCATGAATTGAATGGGGAAAAAACAATTATAAATTTACTTTTTTTTCCGACTCTTAAAAAAAAAAGTGACCTGCAAACATAATATATTGCTGTTTCCTTATTACCTTGCATCATTCTCACCTTTGTACTATTTATAGCCTTGCCTCTTTGAACCTTAATCTGTGCAGCTGTCCCGTGAACGGTCTTGGTCTCCACACAGGTCAGATCGGTCTTTATAACGTGTGGAGCGTTGAGTTGAGTGCAGTTGTATTCGGTGCCTCCCGTGACATGATGAAGACTTGACCTTTGCCTCAGGTCTGTGATGTGTGATCTAAAGTGCCGTTGGCCAATTTGATCTTGAAAAGGTTAGTATGAGAGAGCAACAAAGCCGGTGTCCAGAATGTCAAGTCAAGTCAAATCACCTTTATTTATATAGTGCTTTTAACAATACAGATTGTGTCAAAGCACTTAACAGTATCAAACTGGAGGATAGAGTGTCAGTAATGTATAATGATAAGATGAAACACTCAATTGTCAGTTAAAAGCATTTCATTATTGAATTCAGTGATGTCATTGTCTAGCTCAGTTTAGATAAATAGTATCTGTGAAATCAAATTGACGATAATCACTAGAAATCAAGTGTGCCCAACTGAGCAAACCAGAGGAGACAGCGGCAAGGAACCAAAACTCCATCAGAGACAGAATGGAGAAAAAAACCCTGGGAGAAACCAGGCTCTGTCGGGGGGCCAGTTCTCATCTGGCCAGGATATTATTGTTTATTTATTGATTAATTATTGATTTAATTAAAATTTTAAATGTATAAATGTATTATATTTCTATTTTTATGTTGTTACAATTTCTAACAATATTAGTATTATGTAGTTAGGTATTTTATTATATTTTTAGTTATTTTGTTTTATTTTTAGTTTTATTGAATTTTTAGTCTAGGTCTTCACTGGGGATATGTCCCTGGGGCTAATCCAGGTGTCCGGCCTCCGCCGACGATCAGGGACACATACATCATCTCCCGGCGCCGATCCACCATTTGATCCGGACACGGACTGAGAAACAGAATAAGAAAGAAACAGACAAATATTAGCGTAGATGCTATTCTTCTTACGATGTAACGAGTACATCATGTGTTATGAGGAGTGTTCCCGGTTCCGGTTGATCTAATTAATGCAGCCTAACAATCCTTTAATGGATTTGAATAATATAAGTATATTAGTGTGTTGTGTGTAAGCCAGGTTAAAGAAATGTGCCTTTAATCTAGATTTAAACTGACAGAGTGTGTCTGCCTCCCGAACAGTATTAGGTAGATTGTTCCAGAGTTTGGGTGCTAAATATGAAAAGGATCTGCCGCCCGCAGTTGATTTTGATATTCTAGGTATTATCAAATGGCCAGAGTTTTGAGAACGCAGCGGACGTGGAGGACTATAATGTGATAAGAGCTCGCTCAAATACTGAGGTGCCAAACCATTCAGGGCTTTATAAGTAATTAACAAGATTTTAAAATCTATACGATGTTTCATAGGGAGCCAGTGCAGTGTTGACAGAACCGGGCTAATATGGTCATACTTCCTGGTTCTGGTAAGGACTCTAGCTGCTGGATTTTGGACCAACTGTAGTTTGTTGATCAATTGTGCAGAACAACCGCCCAATAAAGCATTACAATAGTCTGACCTTGAGGTCATAAATGCATGAATGAGCATTTCTGCATTTGACCTTGAGAGTATAGGTCGCAATTTAGATATGTTTTTGAGATGGAAAAACGCAGTTTTACAGATGCTAGAAACATGGCTTTCAAATGAAAGATTGCTATCAAACAGCACACCTAGGTTCCTAACTGATGAAGAAGAATCGACAGAGCAGCCGTCAAGTGTTAGATAGTGTTCTAGATTATTACATGTGGGGTTTTTAGGTCTGATAATTAACACCTCTGTTTTTTTCAGAATTTAGCAGTAAGAAGTTACTCATCATCCAGTTTTTTATATCGACTATGCATTCCATTAGTTTCTCAATTTGGTGTGTTTCACCAGGCCGTGAAGAAATATAGACCTGAGTACCATCAGCATAACAGTGAAAGCTAACACCATGTCTCCTGATAATATCTCCCAAGGGTAACATGTAAAGCGTGAAAAGTAACGGCCCTAGTACTGAGCCTTGAGGTACTCCGTACTGCACTTGTGATCGATATAATACCTCTCCATTCACTGCTACGAACTGATGGCGGTCAGATAAGTCCGATTTGAACCATGCTAAGGCACTTCCACTAATGCCAACAAAGTGTTCTAGTCTATTTAAAAGAATGTTGTGGTCGATAGTGTCGAACGCAGCGCAGATCCAGTAGAACTAATAAAGAGATACAACAACGATCAGATGATAGAAGCAGGTCATTTGTAACTCTAATGAGAGCAGTCTCAGTACTATGATACGGTCTAAATCCTGACTGGAATTCCTCACAGATACCATTTTTCTCTAAGAAGGAATATAATTGTGAGGATACTACCTTTTCTAGTATCTTTGACAGAAAAGGGAGATTTGAGATCTGTCTGTAATTAACTAGATCCTTGGGGTCAAGTTGTGTTTTTTTAATGAGAGGCTTAATAACAGCCAATTTGAAGGTTTTGGGGACATATCCTAATGACAATGATGAATTAATAATAGCCAAAAGAGGATTTATGACTTCTGGAAGTAGCTCTTTTAGTAGTTTAGATGGAATAGGGTCTAACATACATGTTGTTGGTTTAGATGATTTAACAAGTTTATACGATTCTTCCTCTCCTATAGTAGAGAATAAGTGGAATTGTTCCTCAGGGGATCTATAGTGCATCTGATGCGATACTGTAGCTGACGGCTGCATGGTTACAATTTTATCTCTGAAGTAAAGTAGTAAAGTAGTTCATAAAGTCATTACTGCTGTGCGTTTGGGAAATGCCAACACCTGTTGATACTTTATTTTTTGTTAATTTAGTGACTATTGAATAGATACCGGGGGTTATGTTTGTTTTCTTCTAGAAGAGACTAAAAGTAATCAGATCTAGCAGTTTTGAATGCTTTTCTGTAGGATAGGGTATTTTCCCGGCAGGCTATACGAAATACCTCTAGTTTTGTTTTCCTCCAGCTGCGCTCCATTTTCCGGGCTGCTCTCTTTAAGGTACGAATGTGCTCATTATACCACGGAGTCGGACTGTTTTCTTTGATCTTCCTTAAGCGTAAAGGAGCAACTGTATCTAAAGTGCTAGAAAAGAGAGAGTCCATAGTTTCTGTTACATCATCAAGTTTTTCTGCGCTGTTGGATATGCTGAGGAATTGAGATAAATCAGGAAGATTACTTACAAAGCAGTCTTTTGTGGTAGAAGTGATGGTTCTACCATACTTGTACCATACTTGAGTAGAATTTACAGTTTTAGCTCTATGGAGTTTACACAAGACTAGATGATGATCTGAGATATCATCGCTTTGTTGCATAATTTCAACACCACTAACATCAATTCCATGTGACAGTATTAAATCTAGAGTATGATTTCGACAATGAGTTGGTCCTGAAACGTGTTGTCTAACTTAACGTGCCTTCATTTGCCTTTAAGTAATTTAACCGCGACGATACACCAGGCATCGTCACACACAGACAACTGATGCTGTGTACATAGGGCATAGAACATAAAGCTAGTTTGGTTAGTCTTTTACATAAAATCTAAACAACACAATAATCACAAGGAATAAATAAACATTTGTATATACAGGTAACTATGTGTGTATATGTTGTACCTAAACAATCAACAATGGCATACTGACATATCTTAGCACATATGTAACTTTATACAAAGTTTCTTGGATAAAATGAATATCATCCTGAATAAGCCTAAGGTACTCAATGTTCTCACTTAGCTGTAAATATTTCAGCCATTGTTTCAGCTTTGTAGAGAAAACTCTGAGTTCTGGTTGCAACTTTAAATCGACAGGCATAGATGTGAACCTTTCACTGAAAAGGATGATTGACCCACAGTAGTTCTGCATCTCCGAACTTGGTCTTCGCCCCATCACTACTGTATTTTTCCATCAACTGACAGAATACATCAGGGGCAAGGCCGTGTATACACTTAAATACAGTTTTTATAAATTAAAACTTAAAAAAATTCTCAAAATGTACAAAATACTTTTGAAGAATTTGACAGTGATGCCATTTCATTGGTTTCTGATCCATTACTTTTAAAGTTTGCTTGTATAATGAAATTACAGGCTCAAAAACGGATTGGGAAGCCTGAGCCCAAATTATGGCACAATAGGTCATATGTGATAATATCATAGCATGCATAAACATTTGAGCTGCTTTAAGTGATATACCTGGTGTTATCATACGGAAACAGTTCAAATTTGGCTTAATAGTCATAGACATTTTCTTAATTGAGTCTAAACCGAATATATCTTTAGATTTTGAATGGTTTAATTGATTTTACCGATTTTATCTTGATAAAACCTGTGAAATATAAAAAGATGAATTTCTTACTACATCACATGATAAACAAACAGAACTGAAATTTCCTGCGAGTTCTTCTACTGATTTAACAAAAAAGGTATTCAATTAATTAGCAGTTTTCAAAGCTTCAATACTGACCTTTCCATTTATATTCAGTTTTGTTATTCCTTTACTTTGACTGAATTTTCGATTGGTTAATTTATTCATATGTTTCCAAATAAGTGAGCTATTGCCCTGAGAGTCAGCAAACAACTGCATGAAATAAGATGACTTTGCTTTTCTCAGTTCATTTAGCCCCGTTTTATTCCTTAAACCTTTTAAGATCAATATATCTGTTTTGTAGATGTAGATTTTCTCTGTGCCACATCCCTCTTTTTCATTAGCTAATGAATTCATTATTTTTCCAAGGCGAAACAACTTTGCTCCTGTTACTTTTAAAGGAGCATGATTGTATTCTTCTGGATTGCATTTACAAGTGTGTCCATCAAAAAAATCACAGCACTCATTTAGATGATCAATTTGAAAAATACTCAAACTGAAACGTTTTCTGCTTGGGAATTCTAATTTGTGAATTTTTAACTCTAGTTCCAAAAAACGGCTCTGAAATTGTTGTTTTGTTAATTTTCCATCAGTGAAGGTCATGCTATGATCAGACAGACCTGTTAATAAATGATACATTATAGTAACTCGCTCTGCTTTATCTGTAAAAATTAAGTTAGTTTGGGTGGTTTTTGTAGGACTCGTTATCCTTTGATGCAATTTATATTTAGATGCAATAATTTTAAGTTCTTTGTTTTTGTTTTTTACTGTTATGCAACCAATTTATATTCAAATCTGTGCTTTCGACAGCCATTTGTAAGGTGAAAGGTCTTGTATTATCGTTAATCAGCAGAAAAATTGTCGGAAAGACATGATTTCTGTCTGGATTGGAGCTAGATTCAAGCATCTATGATTGAGTCTGAAGACATGATTTGTGTTAATTTCAAGGTTAAAATCATGGCCAGTGACATTTTGGTAGTCAAATACCAGTAGTCATTACCAGATTTGGTTGGCCTTTTTGCTTTTTTCAAGATTAGTTTTTGTTTGTGTGCCAACAAAATGATCAATTGATCAATTCTTCATTCAAGACCTCAATTAATCTTTTTCCCTTTCACAAAAGCCTAAAAAAGATCTAGTGCAATGGAGAGGATTTCATGCATTTTAAAAGCCTCCTTTTCTTTAAAGGAAGTTTGACAATGATCTCTGTAGATTACCTTCACAGCCGTATTACACAGGAAGTATTACTTAGCAGAGCCAGTAAATGAAGCCATCATCCTGAACAACAGAGTTTAAATGCGGTCTCTCATCAGTCGAGACGGTGGTTTTGCGGTTGTGCTGGTCCTGTGACTTTAAATGTCCCTCAAAGCACGAATTAAATCATGTCAGCAGGTAATCAGACTCATTTTGTGTCAGTTTAAAGCCGTGTTGCCTGTTAAAAGTTGTATTGATCTGTTGTCAGTAGAACTTTTTCAGTGTAGTCCACCGTTTTAGAGTGATTTCATGCAATTTTCCCCTTTGAAAGATGAATCTGAATGGAATTGCATGTGCATTTCTGTTTAACATCCGGGACAGGTGCACAAGAGGTTATGAAGGACAGTACGTGACATAAAAAACCCACATAGCAGTCTCTGGTAGTCTAACAGCTAATATGGTTAAAAAAAAAAAGACAAATATAAAAAGAAGAAGATTTTGCAGAACTATCTTTCAAGTGGCTATTGTCAAGTCGTCTGAGTCTACAGCATTTAGAGTGATGTTAATTGCCACAAAAATGATTTAATCTCTTTAAAATCGAGTTAGTAGTGAGTCATTGCAATCAAGTTAATGGTGAGGCACTTGCAATAGAAATAAATCTGGCCAGTAATTTGGGAAATATTTAAAATATGAGCTCATAATTTAATTAAAGCACTATTAATTATTGTGTTTATGCATGGTGTTATTGTGATACCAAAGTAATATTAAATAGAATTGTGCACAGAAAAGGTTAGCAAGTTATTTTTTCCCCCACAATAGAATCGAATCTTTTCTTTGGACAAAATGTGTTTTACAGTGGAAAAAGTTTCTTTAGATTAATAACATATTCTATATAGCAGAAACTGGTTATTTGAAGAACTGTTCACTGAAACCAAAAATGGTTCTTCTGTGGAATCACTGCAAAAAAACCCTTTGGAAACTTTGTTTTTAATAGTGTGTTGTTTACTGTACGTAATCCAGATTACATGTAATCAGTTACTATCAACACTGATTACAACCCACTTCATAATCACCGTGTCAATCACATCTGCAGCATCTTTCATCACATTTACAATAATCAGCATCGGCTCAACTTCATCAGCTGTCAGCGTGGCAAGAGATTTCTGAATTCATCTCCTTTATAACAGCAGCACTACATCCATGACAGCGGCGCTTGTGCAACACGTTCACTGCTTTTATCAAGAGATTTCAGGATAATTACTGTCTGACTCCAAATTGTCCATGTTCCTGCTCTCAGAAATAAACCTTTTTTGTGCTTTTTTCATTTCATCAAGTGTTGTGACACTTTAAAAATGAGTAAAATTGCCTGATTGCCTGTGCGTTCTTTTCTATTCTTTCTTGTTCCATCTTGCAGTTTGTGAGTGTCCAGTTTCAGCTGCTGCTTCATGTGTCTTTCTTTGTCAAATCGTGACTGATTTTGATCAAGTAATAACTGTAGTAATATTTCCAGATGAACTCTTACTGGACTGAAGCAGCTCAGCTTTACTTGATTCTCTGTCAATCATTTTCTAGAAAAATCAGTGCATCTCAAATCTGATCATCAGGATCTTTTGAGGAACGTTTGTTTCCAGAAGCTTTACTTTCAGTGTTCCTCAGCGGAGGAATGATCTTCATCTCACATCTTCTGAGGAGCGTTCATTTCTTCATCTCTCAATCAGCATTGCATTGCATTGCATCATTTAAATCCCATTTTACCAAGACATATTATTGGAGATATAATGTGATATTTCTATCATTTTGTGTAAGCTGTACTGTTATAAAGATCTCATTGATATTGATTTACATTAAAAGCATCAGAATTTATTGATAATAAATATCAGCATCTGCAAAAAAATAAAAAATAAAATAAAATATATATATATATTATTTCTTTATTTTTTTTGCTCAGTTTGGGCCTCTGTTTTGAGCTGTTTTTTCTTCCATATTCTCACTGTATCATACTGTATGAGCTATAAAAGCCTGATGCATCAAATATGATACTCAACTTTTTTTAAACATATTTTGTCTAAATGGTCAATAAACAAATATATTTCTGACTATTGTTTCATACGTCAGGCTTTATAAGGTTAAGAAACATATACTTGATTTGGGTCTGGTGGACAAGGCTTGTACAATATTTTTACTAATCCAGGGATGATCTTATGTTGTTATGATTTACTAAATAAAACAAATGTCACAACATTTATTCGTTTTTTTTATCATTTTTGTTAAATTATTATTTTTTATTTGCATTTAAATGTTGAAGTTATCTTGCGTCCCTCTTAGATTTTTACTTTTCAAATTATCGATTTTGAAAATATGCCTTCAGGAACATCATCATTACCGACATGGATCAGAGCCCATGCTATCATGACCTCCCATTACTCTCTCCAATAAAGCGTTCAGTGTTCAATGCACAACCAGTTCCTGTCAGTTTCTGAGCGTGTGAGAAAACAGGACATGAGCTGCTCGCTACTTCATTATTATCACCAGCTTTCATCTTCTTCTTTGTCACATCACAGTTAGGAAGCACTCCAAAGAGAATAAAAAAGAGCAACATCTCCTTGAATAATCCTGGGCTGTGCTGTTAGGGTCAGAAAGAGATATTCTGAGGTTTTGGATGGCCTCAGCTCTTTCTAACCTCAGATCTTGATTGCAAAGCCACAAGGCTCTACTGACATGTTAATGAAGCTCTGGAAGAGATGAACCGATGCACTTTGGGGAAAATAACACATGTGGATTTGCTTTCTGCTACAGTCTGGATGTTTGATAAGGTTGAGTTGAGGTTTTCTCCTTGACTGCTTTCTGATGGCACGCCACAGGGCTTTGCTCCCTGATTCCTCCGGTGGATTCATTAGGTTCCTTTGCTGGTTCTTAAGCAGCGGTGAAACCCAGCAGGCTTTGTAGTGCCTCGCTGTTTCTGTATGTTGTTTCCCATTGCTTCTTCCATCCCTTTCTGCTTCTTTTCTCTCCCAGAAGTCTGTTTTTCTGCTTGACCCAGTGAAATGTGCCGCTTTGAACAGTGTTTCCGTGCTCCTGCTGCAAATCAGATCTACTTTCTTCTGCTTAGACAAAAAAAGTTAAAACACTTGCATGAAGCATCATAGCCAAAAATATTTAGGCCTACATTTAAGCTTTATGTATTTGAATTGCATTTAAAATATCTATCCATTTGGATTACACAGTTGCAACATAAAAAAAAACTTTAATGTGATGCATATTTGTAAGTCAAACATACAAATAGATTAGATTTCTGCACTCTGAAATTTATGCCATAGTTTTATTATTAACTATTTGCATCCATTTAAATAATCAAATTTCAAAATGCATTCATTGAAATTGCTTAGAATCAACATAAAAATTTTAAATACAGTGCCTTACATAAGTATTGGAACAGTAAAGACAAAATTGCTCTGTTATATGTATATTTGCTCTGATATATGTGTGTGTGTGTGTGTGTGTGTGTGTGTGTATATATATATAATATATACATGCATACATACATACATACACACACACACACACACACATACATACATACATAAAGTTAGGTCCATACATATTTGGACACAGGCACAATTTTTTAATTTTTTTATTTTAGCTGCTGAGCAAAACATTTTCAAGTTACAGTTATATAATGAATATGGGCCTAAAGTGCACACTCTGAGCTTTAATTTAAGGGTATTCAATTGGGGGTATAAAAATCATTGCAATTCGTAAGCATTTTATATTTATGTTCAGCCCCTTGAATTAAATCTTAAAGTCTGCACCTCAATTTAATTTTAATTCTATTCTGGTGGCACAGAGCCAAAATTATGAAAATTATAAAGCTTTGGAATAAGCAGTAATCAATTTTGAATAAAATTGAATTTATTAATGATGAATATATTAATCTTGTTATTTTGTATTTAAAACACATTCAGTTTATTACAGAAATCTGACCTGTTTCATTTATGTACAATATGACTGACAAATGTGACCCTGGACCACAAAACCAGTCATAAGGGTCATTTTTTCGAAATTGAGATTTATACATCATCTGAAAGCTGAATAAATAATCTTTCCATTGATGTATGGTTTGTTATGAGAGGACGATATTTGGCTGAGATACAACTATTAGAAAATCTGGAATCTGAGGGAGCAAAAAAATCTAAATATTGAGAAAATCTCCTTTAAAGTTGTTCAAATGAAGTTCTTAGCAATGCATATTACTAATCAAAAATGAAGTTTTTATATATTTACCGTAGGAAATTGACAAAATATCTTCATGGAACATGATCTTTACTTAATATCCTAATGATTTTTGGCATAAAAGAAAAATGTATAATTTTGACCCATACAATGTATTTTTGGCTATTGCTACAAATATAGCTGTGCTACTGATGACTTTGTAATCCAAATGGCTCAAAACTTTTTCTTTTTGATGTCCTAGTTGCATGGTACAAAGACTTTAGCCATTTATTACCATAATTCCTGGAGAAGACTGTGGTTTTCATGTTGGTATAAAACATCTGCAGACTTTTATTCACAGTGTTGAGGTCAAATGTCTGCAGAGCAAAATTGCCTTCATGTTAAATGTCACTGAAATGAAGAAGACAGAAAATAAGCTGGTAGACATCTGAGTGTGCTTTTGTCTGCTGTAGAGCCCTGCTGTAACCTCTGTCAGCCACTGATGCCGAGGTTCTGCTGCTTTTGTCAGGACATAATTACAGTGTTTGCTGTGCAGCGCTCTGTTGATATTCCTCATACAGTACATTCTGTAAAAATGTGTTCAACGGGCAATTAAATCAGTCTGAATCGGAAAGGAATAGTTCATCCAAATATTTTCATTTGCTGAGAAATTGCTATGTAGATGTGTTTGTTTCTTCATCAGATTTGTTGAAATGTAGCATTACATCACTTACTCACCAATGGATGCTCTGCAGTGATAACAACATCACAATAATCCAAAAGTAATCCACACCACTCCAGTCCATCAATTAACATCTTGAGAAGACAAAAACTGCATCTTTGAAAGAAACAAATCCATTATTAAGATGTTTTTAACTAAAATACGAGTCCATAATCTATAATAACGCTTCCTCCAGTGAAAAAGTGTTCTGGTCTGAATCAGGAGAGAAATCTGCACAGATCAAACACTGTTTACAAGACAAAACAGTCACAGCTCTAAACAAATATGTGGCTGGATTTTGATGTGAGAGACAACAGGAGATGCACTTTTTTGCTGGAGGAAGAGTTATTATGGATTATAGACTCATAGTTTCGCCAAAAGCAACGGTTTGAAGTTAAAACGTCTTGATGGATTTGTTTCAGCTTTTGTCTTCTCCAGATGATAACTGATGACTGGAGTGGTGTGGATTATTGTGATGTTTTTATCAGCTCTCATTCTGACGGCACCCATTCACTGCAGAGCATCCATTGCTGAGACACTGATGCAGAGACACATTTCTACAAACCTGATGAAGAAACTAAACTCGTCTTCGTCTTGGATGGCCTGAGGATGATGACATTTTCAGCACATTGTTTCAGCTATTCCTTTAGCATATGGACATATAGAGATTTTTAGTTTACTTGTTGAAAATCTCTCTCTTTCCTGACAGCTTTAAGCAAGTAAAAACACTTTTCCACCCAAAGGTAGGCCGCTTATCCTGATTCTGTGCAGACAGATAGCAGCTGAAGGGCAGTGAAGTAAAGCACATGGAGAAAGTTCCTCACTATATCAGAAATGATTTTCTCTGAGAGCGGCGAGTGGAACGGAGAGCACGAGTCTGAGAGATGAATTATAATGGCACCATCAGGATTTGCCACTGCTTAAAGCAAATAGTTTACAATTAATTTATGCTTTGTTTTTGTTTAAAATATAGTGACAGTATTGTTGCTGTTAAACAGAATTAAACACATGGGAAAGATATAATAGTTGGCTTAAATGGGCCATTCCTGTTCTATAGTACTTTAAAAACTGAATTTGGCTTTGTTTTAATCTAAAGAAGACTTGCAGAAATTTATCAAGCTCTGACACTTTAATTAAACTATTAATTATATCTTAATTATTTACTAAGTGGAATGAAAAAGAAAGATGGAAATAAAGGAAATGAGGAAAGGAAGATTACATATGTTAAAAATATATTTAAAAACATTGGACCTACATTATATTAGGAGGCCTTAACTACTATGTACTTACATTTAAATTAATCATTTGATACAATGCACTTATTGTGTACATGTTTTTACATTGTACTTCTATTTTTTTAAATACCTATATGTAGTTACATCTGTAATTAATTTCTGTAATTATATTTATAATTACACTGTTGACCCATCCCTTAAACCCACCCATACCACCAAACCTGCCCCTAACCTTACCCGTATCCCACCTCAATAGCAGCAAAACTGTTTTACAATACAACATGACCACTATAAGTACATTGTACTTATTTTTTAATGTAAGTACATAGTAGTTAAGGCCACCTAATATAAAGTGTGACCAAAAATTTTTTAAACAAAGCCATAATACAAGAACTTGGCACGTGTTGTAAGCCTTATTTTAAAATGATTTTAGGCACTCTCTTGACCCATTTAACCATTTGAAGTGGATTTGTGTTTGGTACAGAGTCACTTATGTAAATCTTGTACACGTTTCTGTGCGTCACGACTGGAGTGTTTCATCTCTAAAGCTGCGCTGCTCACTTTAACATCCACTTGTGTTAACTCCTCCTCATTGTACATCCATTCTTTGATTCTAATGTGACAGTCTCATGCTTCATCCTGACCTAGAATTAAGACACGATTCTGAGTTTAAGTTTGCATGCATGCATAAATTGCATCTCCCAAGGTGCTCTCTGCTCTCTTTCTGCTGCGTTTCATCAACGTCACACCAGACTCAAGGGTTTGAGTAGTTAACAAGTCAGATGTTTCAGATGTGATGCAGAATTACCGACTTCAGTTTATTTTTAATATGCATTAATTGTTTTGACTCCATAGATAATTGTTTAACTTGCAAAGTCTGAAAAAATAATGCACGTGTGAAAGCATGATGATCAATGGCCTTAAGTCTATGTGTGTGTGTGTGTGTGGTTTCCATGTCCTGTGGGAAACACTGGGCTGATTTTCATATGGGTCTGCAGTTCATTAAGTTAAGTGCAACTAAACGCAGAGAATAACCTTGTGAAATACGGTCATTTGGGTTGAGGTTTTCTTAGCACTTCCCATCTGAGAACTTCGTACAAAGGCATTCTGTGAACAAAGCATAAAAAACCCTTCTTAAAAGATATCGCAACTAATCTAAAAGCAAACAGATGGTCCTTTGAAAGCGAACCGACCCTGATTCAATATATAGATTGCACTCGGGAAAAGAAAATGATATTTGCTCTTTTGCCTGTGGGCGAAATTGCACCAGATCTTTTACTCTCTGTTCCCCATTGGTTTGCTGTCAGAGCTGAACACAGGTGAGATGGTCATAAAGTGTTCAGTTATTTGCAGTCGTGTCTCTTGTGTATAATCAAGCATTGCTCTCTAGTATGACTGTGCATCCCAGAGCTCAATTAAACACACACACACACACACACACACACGTGCACACTGTTGGTATTTGACAGCCACACACTTTATTATACTGATGTGTGAAAGAGACATTGTAACTCGTCATATATTGATCTTGTGCATCGACTGCATCTTGTTTTTGTCCAATGGCAGTTAGCCATTGTAGTTTCATATATGCTGCAGACGTGCTGCTCAAACGACAACATTGTGATTATGATTATGAATGTGCATTTGAAGCAGTGTTTTATTGAGCAGAGTTTAATCACTCTGAGTGTTCTTCCGCTGTCATTGCTTTCAGATTTATTTCAGGAATCCGTAGGGAATAGGTCTGGTGGGTGTGAGACTGCCGGGCCATGTTAATGTTGTGCCCTAGTGAGCTGGAAGATTATTATTATTATTATTATTTTTTTTTTGGCATGTATGTAAGATAGATTTCTAGCTATCATTGCAATTTTAAATTTTAAACTTAATTTTTCAATGCAATATACTCATATGACATCTAATTTGTATATAGGGTCTGTTCTCTGTTATACTAAATTACAGTTACATTCACAATCAAATTTATTTAAATGGAAAATATAGTTTTTTTAGTAACATTACAATTGATATTTGCATATTTCATAAATTTTATGATATTCTTATATTTCCTATATTCTTATATTTTCAAATGCATACAATTTAAATGCAATATTGTTATATAGATGTGATATAGAGAGAACAAGTGTAATTGTAATATGTATTAAACAGAAAATATAGTTGTTTTGTAATAACATTTAAATCTAATATTCTTACAGTATATTAGATCAAAGTGTATACAGAACAAATCATTATTTTTGAGCTCTGAATTTAGTGTTTTAAATCACAAAATGAAAATATAAAAAGTATATAATATTGAGTATTTTGAGTTACACATCTGTTGCAATAAAAGATCACGTAAAATATCCCAGAGGCACTTGGTGCATCACCACTTCTTAATAAATAATAATAATAATAATAATCACATGGTGTAAAACCACACTCTGAATGGTCAAAAGGGACTGCTCTGCAGAAGAAGATACACGTGACTGTATGCCTTTTTTGAGTACCAGAGTCCCTGGGCAAAGAAATGAAGCACAATTTGTCCATTTATGATGTGCATGACTCACTTATTAAAATAAATTAAACATCAAAACTGTGTTGCATCACTTCGGCGAGCAGGACTAGATACGCCATCGTGTTTTATTAAGCACAAATACTGCCATAATGCTGCATTAGACATTGCAGGCCATTCACCTTGCCTTTTCATTATTGATTTGAAGTCAAGCTTTTCTCTATCCTTCAAGTCAAGAAAATGGCTGTTTTGTGCTGGATATTTGGATGGAGATATAAGACGTGTTAATTTCTCTCTTTTGGAGCACGTGAGTGATGAGGAGGAGGCTGAACGAGGGAAGATCGTGTTTTATGGATGGAGGTGGGGTATAGATCAGCTCGAGGGGATGTTTGTAATGAATCTCTTGATGTGATTACACTGTGTGTGTGATACGAGCGTTCCTGGCAATGCTGGGTTTAACATGTAGATGTGTGTTCAGCTGCGGTTCTGGCCTGAAGTGTATTTCACACAAGAACAATGTGATTTCTCAGATATCTTATTGTGTAGTTCGTCAGCACTGCAGTGGGTCCTAACGACAAGTGTTATTAAAACTGCCCTGAAATGTAGAATTAAAACTATTAGGCTTCCAGCAGCATTTATTTCTCATCAGATCTCATGTGGGCCGTGGAAAATGCATAGGACAGTCTTAAACGGGATCAAATATAAGCCTACACAATTTTTAGTATTTTCTGCCGATTGTGAGAGACAATATGCACAATTTAATACATTCTAAAACAATTAAAAAAAATATATATATAAAATATAAATATAATGTATATAGTAAAGTGTGTTAAGTTGAAATAACCCATGTGGTGTTAATGTTTATGTGGGGGGAAAAAAAAGAAGAAGAGGAGAAAAATTGAAGACGTGTCATGCCAGGGTTTTTTCATTTACTAAAACTAAAACCATAAAAAAAAAAAACTTTTTTGTTGCTTTAAATACATGCATATAAAAACAAACAAACACGCATGCATTAACTGATATAAAATGAAATATGATTTTCAGCTAGTTTTAAAGAAGTACTAAAATAAGTAAAAGTAAATCAACTAAATACATATAAATACAAAAATATACATAACATGCATAAAAAAGAGAACTATATATATAGACATTTCTTATCATTTATTTGATAAAAACAGTAATATTTTGAATATTATTGCAATTTAAACTAACTGTTTTCAATGTGAATATCTGTTAAACTGTATTTTATTCCCATGATCTTTAGCTGTATTTTCAGCATCATTTCTCCAGTCTTCAGTGTCACATGATCTTCAGAAATCATATTAATATGCTGATTTACTGCTCAACAAACATTTCTGATTATTATCAATGTTGAAAACAGTTGTGCTTTTTGTCGAAACCGTGATATATTTTACTTGTCAGGATCCTTAGAAGAATATAAGTTTAAAAGAACAGCATTTATTTATAATATAAATGTTTTCTAACATTATAAATGCCTTTACTGTCACTCTTTATTTCTTTAAAAAAATGGAAAATAAAATCTTACTGACCCCAAACCCACCTCTCAGCTTTCTTAAAGCGATTGGTTTTCTTAAAGACTCTCCACATGATCTCTTCTTGTTTTAATAAAGTGATAGCTGCAGGTTCACCTTTAGATGCTTTGCTGGTGTGCTTTTAGATTCTGAAAGACAACCTGAACTGTCACTTTAACCGCAGCACAAGTGCTTGCTTCAGACTTTTATCTGATTTAATCTCAGGTTGATTTGATATCGAATGCATTTACATATCCTTAATTTCCTCTGAGCCCAGAATGAATTTTCCTGGCTAAAGATAAGATTGACTTGATTAATCTGAGTGATGACTTTGAATTTACATATTTACATAAACACACACACACACACACGGATCTGTCCGGAGGTGTGTGTCGCTCCAGGAGCGCTGTGGTGGATGATGGGAGTTGAATTGGACTCTGATTGGATGTCAGTTTATCAGATGGCTGAGGTTCTGCTGGACTGAAAACGTGCATCTGTCTCAATGCTGTGTGAGATGTTTGAAATCTAATCTCAAATAGCAGAACAAACCACATGAGATCAAGACAAATCCAGCCCCACACATGCACCGATGGCTCGCTGATAACAGGAAACTGAGAGTAAACAGGAAGCAAGTTTGGAAAGTGATTTTGAACATGAACTTTGTCCGATGTTACACATTTAATATAGGGGTCACCAGAAACACACAATGCATTAAGTAACATATGACTCAAAAATGAAATTAAACAGAAAGGTTGCCAGAATTTTACTATAAAAGTTACATTAGTAACATTTTAAGTTTACAGATTTATCATAAACTTAAATAATGTTAATATACTAAATGACTAAAATCAGATTTTTTCCATTTTTATAAAATGACAACCACCTTAAAAACACAAGTGGTGATGAGTAAGTTACACAAACGCACACCATCATGCATAATACACTAACATACACTAAATGACACTAAAATAATGTGATAAACCTTAATTTAACAACAGCAATTAAACAGCATTTAACAACAAAAGCAATTGCGACTTATTGTCTCACAATTCTGACTTTTCTTCTCAAAATTACAATATCTTGCAATTCTTAGTTTATATCTCACAGTTTTGAGTTTATATCTGGCAAATTTTGACACGTCACAATTACACTTTATTTTATTTTACTGTGGCAGAAACAGACTTCCATAAAAGAAAAACTAAATCTCTGCCAGTAGAGTAAAACAAATTCAATTAAAATTAATTCAAAGAGCAAACAAGCAAGATTATTATTCTTTAACTGTTTTTCCCCTCGTTTATGCCAAAAAAAAAAAAACTTTTAATTTTTGATATTTTTCAGAAATGCATGAAAAATACACTAAATGACACTAATGTAATAAAAATAAATTTAACAACATAAAATGTAACACAATTGTGTTTATGAAGTATTTTACAATGGTTTCAAACACAGCTAAGCCAATCATAATAAATAACCAAAACTCTCAGTTTTTTAGTTTTCTTTAAGGCCACATCTATCTTTAAAGGGAATCTGAAAATTTAAATTATGTCATTCCAAACCTGTATGGAGCACAAAAGAATATATTTTGAAGAATGTTGGGGTCTGAGCAACTTTGGACATCATTGACTTTGATTCTATGAAACAATAAATATATAAATAAATATCTGTTTGTGTTCCGCACTGCATGGCGGCAGGTAAATGATCACAGAAACCATCCCTTCAATGGCTGTATGGCCTGCAGATTCATTTCTAAGTCACAGTGACCCAAGAACTAGACAATTACTGGACAGATGATTGTCTGTGTGGCAGATAACAAACATCCTCTGCTCCCGCTAGATTACTAACATCTCACAGACTGCCTTCAAAGCACATTTGATGACTGTAAATGGAGTGCAGTGCAGGAATGATGGGACACTTCCGTCATCGGGCTTGATTTTGTGTGATCAGTTTTCATTTTCTTTTGGAATTCTGTCCTAAACATCAGTGCACTTCTTAGCAGACGAATGATGAAAGCGTGACCAGGTGTGTGTTTTGTGTGTTTCAGAGGGTTTGGCTGTTGGCGTGGGCTTTGGAGCAATCGGTAAAACTCCCTCGGCTACATTTGAAAGAGCCAGGTAAGACATGAACAGGATAGTTCATCCAAAACTTTTTAATTTAAAACATTTAATCAGAATCAGAAAGAGCTTTATGGCCAAGTATGCTTGCGCATACAAGGAATTTGTTTTAGTGTCATAAGCTTCCAGTTCACAGAGACAACAATGACACACAGATAATAAAAATAAGATGAGAATAAAATATACACATATATAAATATAAATAAACAAAAAATTATTTGAAAAATAAACAAATTGTATGTACAGTTGTGCTATAGATGATAGAATGGAATAGAATAGAAAGAGATGCAATAGAAAGAGATAACTGTTCATAAGGTTGATTGCCTGGGGGAAGAAACTGTTCTTGTGCCGGCCAGATGGCAAAAATTCAAAAAGGGGATGACTTGGATGTGAGGGATCCAGAGTGATTTTCTGAGCCCTTTTCCTCACTCTGGATGTATACAGTTCTTGAAGTGTGGGCAGGGGAGCACCAGTGATCCTTTCAGCAGTCCGAAGCGTTCTCTGTAGTCTTCTGATGCCTGGTTTTGTAGCTAAACCAAACCAGACAGTTATTGAAGTGCACAGAACAGACTCGATGACGGCAGAGTAGAACTGTTTCAGCAGCTCCTGTGGCAGGTTAAACTTCCTCAGCTGGCGAAGGAAGTACAAGTTGGCTTTTTTTTTTTTTTTACAATAAAGTCAATGTGAGGGTCCCACTTCAGGTCCTGAGAGATGGTGGTGCCCAGGAATCTGAATGCCTGCACTTCAGCCACAGTGCTGTTCATGATGGTGAGTGAGGGGAGAGCAGGGGGGTTTCTCCTGAAGTCCACGATCATCTCCACAGTTTGAGCGTGTTAAGCTCCAGATTGTTATGACTGCATCAGACAGCCGGCTCTTTAACCTCCTGTCTGTAAGCAGACTCGTCTCCGTCCTGGATGAGGCCGATAAGTGTGGTGTCATCTGCAAACTTCAGGAGCTTGACAGAGGGGTCTTTAGAGGTGCGGTCGTTGGTGTAGAGGGAGAAGAGCAGTGGGGAGAGTACACATCCCTGAGGGCCGCCAGTGCTAATGATGCAGCTGTCTATCATGAATTTCCCCAGTTATACTAGCTGTTGCCTATCTGTCACAAAGCTGGTGATCCATTGACAGATAGAGCTAGGGACAGAGAGCTGGGTTAGTTTGGTCTGGAGGAGTGTAGGGATGATGGTGTTGAAGGCTGAACTGAAGTCCACAAACAGGATCCTCACATAAGTCCCTGATTTGTCCAGGTGTTGCAGGATGTAATGCAGTCCCATGTTGACTGCATCATCCACAGACCTGTTTGCTCAGTAAGCAAACTGCAGGGGGTCCAGTGATGTCCTTCAGATAAGCAAGAACCAGTTTTTCACTTCATGACGACAGACGTTAGAACCACAGGTCTGTAGTCATTAAGTCCTGTTATCTTGGGTTTCTTTAGGACGTGGATGATGGTGAAGTGTTTGAAGCAGGAAATGACTTCACACAACTCCAGAGATCTATTGAAGATCCGTGAGAAGATGGGGGCCAGCTGGTCAGCACAGGTTTTCAGACAGGCTGTTGTCTTTTCTTCTTTTCTTCTTTCTGAAGACCTGGCGCACATCATCTTCACTGATCTGAAGAGCAGGAGTGGGGGAGAGGGGGGTTACTGGAGGTGTTAACGGTTGTGTGAAGAGATGGTCAGGATGGGTGTGGGGGGTTTCGTATCTACAATAAAACTCATTCAGGTCTTCAGCAAGTTGTTGATTCACCTCAGTGCTGGGGGACGGTGTCCTGTAGTTGGTGATGGCTTTCAGGCATTTCCTCGCTGAAGCTGAGTCGTTGGAAGTGAAAGATCTTCCAGGTTTTTAGCGTAGGTCCTTTAAGCCACTCTAATCTCCTTATTCAGTGTGTTCCTGGCCTGATTGTACAAGACTCTGTCCCCATTTCTGTAGACATCCTCTTTGGCCTGACGAAGATGTCTGAGTTTTGCTGTAAACCATGGCTTATCATTGTTGAATGTTAAACAAGTCCTGGTGGGAATGCATATATCCTCGCAGTAACTGATATATGAAGTTACAGTCTCTGTGAGCTCGTCCAGATCGGTGGCAGCAGCTTCAAAACATTCCAATCAGTGAGAGACAGGCTTGTAAACCCCGCTCTGTTTCGTTGGTCCATCTCTTTAAGTCTTAATCACCCCTATATCATTCCAGCACATTTATTTTCTTTCGCAAAGCACAAAAGCAGAACATCTGCGCTTCTGTTGTCTGCAAGCAAACGGAAAGGAATAATGAATAAATTATAATAATACATCTTTGAGCATAAAAAGATTTTCAGCCTGAATTTCTGTCTGGTCCTCACAAAAAGCTAAATTCGGAAGGACACAGTGCACAAGTCATCATTTTATTATACTTTTATAGTGCTTTTTTAGCTTCCCCATATAAATCACCATTATTTTGTTGTTTGAAGAAGAGCCTCTTAGATGTTCTGAACATCTTATTTTTTGTTTCACAGATAAATTGAATGAAATCTAACATGAGGCTGGAAAAACATTGGAATGGAGGCAGACAAAATGTAATGATGTAATGGTAAAAGACAATATGTGCTAGTGTTTTAGGTCATAGTGACCCAGGATCTGTAATACTTCTTGTAACTGGAAAAAAAAAAAAAAAAAAAAAGTTGCTTTGGAAGAACATCTAAATGTCGTCTGCTAGATTGAAGGTAATGGTTTTAACTGCTTACATCTCATAAACTAACCTAAATGGAGGGATTTTTTTTTCCCAGTACAAATATATAAACATTTTTATATCAAGAAATATTTACTTGAGAAGCAAAATGTCTTCTTTTCAAAAAAGGGAATGTAAATTCATATTTATGCCTAAAACATAAGCCCGAGATAAAAAAAAGAGATAAAAAAGCGATAAAGATTTCAAATAAATAAATAAATAAAAAGTGAAATTTTATCTCACAGTTAATACTTTTTATCAGTATTGCAAGATATAAACTCATAATTCTGACTTTTTTCGCCTCACATTTCAGAGTTTACATCTGGCAGTTCTGTTAATTTCGTTTCTGCCATGGAATAAAAAAAAAAAAATTGCAATTTGTAATTGCAACTTTTATTTTATTTTATTTTGCAATTGTGAGCTCATATCTCTCGATTCTGATTTTTTTCATTTCCTGAGAATTGTTTACATCTTGTAAGTTTATTTCACAATTTTGTGTTTATACTATGCAGTTCTAAAAAACAGTTTTGTATTGTAAGATAAAATGTCGCAGTCACCTTTCTTTTTTATAATTTTATCCTTTTTTATTATTTATTTGAACCCTTTTTTATGTTTTTTTAAATTTATTTATCCTGTGCTGGAAACAGGCTTCCATAAAAATAAGAAAAAATTAATTTAAAACAAGATTATTTTTCTGACCCCATTGGCTGTATCTTTTTTCGTGTTTAATGCAAAACAAAATTGATGCTTTTCTCAGAATGCAAGATCTGATATAATTTTGCTTCTGAAGTAAACATATCTCGATTTAAGAATGTGTAGATATTTGTTTGGAAAACAAGGCCAAAATACTTAGGAAGTAGCTGATTTTCAATGACTAAGATTTAATGAGTGAAAATGAAATGCTGAGATGCTTCTTCTGTTGAGAGTTGAGAGCTCGGTCAGGCGTATTGCAGAACAGAACAGTGTCTGCTTAATTGTTCTGTCAAACTACTGAGGCCAGAAGGATGTGAGGATGAGGAAACGATGACATAAGTTTAATTTCGGGGTGAATTATTTCTTTAAAGGGCACATGCAGTGTTTTCTGACAGTATTGTGTGCTGCTGTCACCAAGTGGATAAAGCTGGTATGGTGAGATCTCTTCACGCACACACACACACACACACACACACACACACACACACACACACACACACACAGCGTGCTGTTGTGATTATGTTAGTATCCATGTTCTTGGGAACTGTCTGTTTAAGCGGGACAATCCTGGCAGACAGGGTTGGAGCGAGCGAGCGAGAAGGAAACCGGCTAACAAGTGTTCACATCACACCACCAGATGGAATCTATTAGCCGTCGCTGAGAATCAGAGCCGCATTGTAAGCGCTGAAGCACCTGGACTCCACTATGGGTCTCAATGAGGTCCTGTGTGTGTGTGAGAGACCGCCATCCAGATGTGAGCTGAAGCTTGCAGATGTTGAGATAGAATACGTGTCTTTATTTAGTATTTGTGTGTTTCTCCATAGGGAAAGCTGTTCTGCATTAGTCTTACGATCATGTAATCTCTTTACATCCGCACTGACAGCTGAGGGCTTGTGCTTTCTGTTTGCTCGTGATTCAAAGATGAATAGATACATGGTTTGTTCAATAAGTAAACACAGGCAGCAGCTTTCTGTGGTGTGTTGAACTTATGATACGGCATAAGAAAGAGGCCTTTGTTAGCCTGAAAACAGCCAAGCAGAGAGTAGAGTCCGTTTCATTTCTATAGCGCTTTTCACATCGTTTCAGCTTGACAAGAAACCGTGATATTGATGTTTGTAATATCTTAATGTCGCATTTAGCAGATTAAAGCTGGGCGACAATGTATATTTTGCTTACATCGCCTAATAAAAGCAATATATAAAAGAGGATAAAGCTGAAAATACTATAGAATTCAGATTTTTTTCTTATAATTATAATTCTTAAGTTTATATCTCTTAATTCTTCTCTTAATTGTGACTTTATATCTCTCAATTATTGTGAGGTAAAAATATTTTTTTTTTTTTTTGGGAAGGAAGAAAGGAAGGAAATATTTTTCTCAGAATTGCAAGATTAAAGACAGAAGTTTACATTCAAGTTCTGTTATACTGCACTGTTTTCTGTTCTCCTTTATCCTTCTTTCTAGTTAAAGCAATGATGGAATCAATACTTGCATGAGCGTAAAGTCCTTCGGTTTGTTGTTTCGAGGAACCAGGAGAATCCCAGCCCTCTTTTAAGGGATTTCTGGGAAGAGAAAGCGTTTACATTAGCGTGATTAGTTTTTGGTAATTAAGGTGAGCTGGCTGAGCATCACAGGGAAGCCACGTCAGATCATGTTTTCCATTCACCAAAGAACTAAAACTTTCCAAATGTTTTCCAAACATCAGAAACCCTCACCAAATGATAATAATGGACATTATAGACTGTTCAGTCAGCGGTGACTCTTGAAAAGCCATGTTTGCGAAGCATGACGTTAGTCAACCAAGAATTGCTGCCTTTTTTTTTTGTTACTGAAACCATAAACTTTCTCGGCCTGAACTTTATGCTGACTCCTGTCTCATATTTTTGTGATTTTTCCTGATTGGACAGGTATAAACAAGCTGAAGTGCTTCTGCTAACATTATTTCACCTTGGCTCTGCTTGTTTATTCAGAGTCTTGTTCTGACCTCCTCACGGCCTCAGAGCTCTAGGAGGTTTTTGGATGTATTTGTGCAGTTTCTGAAACTGTCTCTTTCTCCATCGTGAGCCGCAGAAGCCAGACAGGCAGTCAGACAGTCTTCTCTCTCTCTCTCTCTCTGCGCTCTGAAACAAAAGTCTGTTTGTTTTCCAGGGAGAGCCACTCTTCTGTTTCTTCCCTCTTTCCCAGCGCTCTTCTCCCAGTCAAAGCAGTCCTTGCATTCCCCAGTACCCACATACTCAAGTGAACTGTTAAAACCAGATGCTCAGAGGCTCTTCAAAGAAACGGGGACTGGTTTTTGCAGCTCCAGTGTAGGCAGCGTTTGAAGGTACAGAGCATATGTTGCTGACCGGATCCACTGAAGCCCACTGGCCCAGGCATGCAGTGTATAGAGTTTGGTGAATGTTGGGATCAGAGTTATTTTAGTAGCATTAAAAAACTATCATTGCTTTTGCTAATATTTTGAATTAGATTTTATTTTTCTACTGTCTATTTTACATTTTAATTTTTACTAGTTTTAGTAATTTTGTTGCACATTCATTCATTCATTCATGATATTTCTTACTTTTTATTTATTAGTTTTAGTTTTAATTTGTTATTTTTATATTTTCTCTTTAACGAGTTACTTTGTCATTTTGTTGTGCTTTTGTCATTTTGTTATTTATTTCTATATACTATTTATTATTTTTATTTAGTCTCAGTTATTTTTATATTTTCTATTTAACTAGTTACTTTTGTAATTTGTTGTGTTTTATTAATCTTTATAATTTTTTTTATTTATTTATTGGCTATATAATAGTTATGGTTTTTGTTCATTAGTTTTAGTTTATTTAGTTTCAGTTATTTTATGTTTTATATTTTCTCTTTAATTTTAATTAGTTTTAATGCATTTTTGTTTGTCTGTTTATCTATTTATATATCTAGATCTTTATTATTTTTTATTTAGTTTAGTCTTTATTATTTTTTAGTTTATTTAGTTTTAGTACTTAAACTTAAAATGAAAAATATTGCCATGGCAACTATAGCTAAAATAAAATGTTTCAAATATTCTTTTTAAATATTTATTTATTCATTCATTTTAGTGAACATTTATTGTATGCAAAGTATTTTTACTGGTTTATTTTTATTTAACTAACTAATGCTGGCTGGATAAGTGTGACATGAGTGAAGTCACTCCTCATCACGTTCAGCAGAGGAGGTGACGTGACCCTGGAGCTGTCAAAACATTTTACAACAAGTTTATATTATCTCTAGGGCTAAATGTGACGAACTCAGCTGGAATAACAGTCCCCCGCCTGCTTCTCTGCTGGAGGTGTTTCTCTCAAACCCTGAATCATACTAACATCAGTCCACATACTAATTATAATGAAGTGTCACAAACTCATTTTAATAGAAATAATCTTGTGCATGTTTTTTCTTCAAAGAAAGCAAGCCCATTTCCTCAGATGTGCTCATGAAAAAATGAAAACGATGAAGGTTAGAAGGCAAAGGGATTGTGAATAAATAATTTAACAGAATTAACATTTTTGCAAGATTTTAACACAAAGTGCGTCAGTGAATTGATTATTGTATTATCATATATTTAAAATTGTGTCCAAACAGTAAGACATCTGTCATTTAATATCAAGCCAGTATTGAATAATTTGTCTGGGAATCTTGTATGATTTATAGTTATTACATTACTGATGTCTGCACTGTTTAATTTCTAAACTAGTTGTTATTAGATATGCTTTAATACATTGACTAAATTTACAGTAAAAAAAAAAAAACAGCAACTGTGGTTGCCAGAATTTTACCGTAAAAATACGGTAGGTAACACACATGAAACTGAAATAACAGTTAATAATACTAAGAAACCGTTATTTCAACAACAACAGCAAAATAAATACATCAAATTTGAAATGTAATGCAGGGAATCCTGTGAATGTCAGTTTACGGTTATTCACCGTAAATTATACATTCTTTATCCACTTTCAAAAACAGTATACTACTGTAAAATTAAATGTAATGTCCAATGCAGTGTTTCACCATGTATAGTCGGGGAACTTACCGTTAACCATTTAACAGGTTTTTACTGAAGCATTTTTACAGTATTTTACCGTTAAATTCACTCATGGTCATTTTTTTAAACTAGTTGGATCTACTTGGTGATAAAGGCTGTTTGGTGAACATTTACAGCACACACAGTTTATGCTTAAGTCTTTTCATAAGCTGTAGCTGTTACTCTGAAGCATTGGCGTCGGCATTCGGGGTTTTTTGGAGCTGATCTAGTAGTGTTTGGAGTTATTTGTGTTAAACTGCGGCACTGTGTTTACTAGTCAAATGAGCGGGTTTAACCAAACTCACATGCTGACAGGAATCTGCAGTACAATGGACCTTTGCAAAAAATCATAAACAGCTCGTCAGCCAAGACCGAAACACTTCCAGCCTGATTTCTTGTTGAATTGAGATGGGCATCAACGTGGGACAGAAAATGTGGGCTCCTCACAGATGTCTTCTGTATCTGTTGGTTTTAATTATTTATTGAGACTTTCTTCCGTCAAACAGTGTAGCAAAAGTGAGCTGATTTCTCGACGGTCTGCATCTGTGTGGATGGATGTGCTTCTCCTGCTCTTTCTGATCTATAGGCTGTATGGTTATATTTATGTCTTCCCCCAGGTCGCTCTTGATGTTGTATATTGTGTCTCTTTGATGAAGCACAGCACATTAGTTTAATGAGTTGTGTTTCTTCATTTAATACTCATCTGAAAGGCTGACAGGAGTTTTATGGTTCAGTTCCTCACAATCATCTGCTCCAGGATGCTTCAGATGGTATATGATACTTAATGTTTGTTTGTTTATTAAATGGCGAGACCCACTCGGAGCAAGAACAAGTTGTAGCGGTGCAGACCCGGTGGGGTTACAAATGCACCACTGGCTCTGCACCCCTTTGCCTCAATTCTCTACTTCAGACTTATGTGCCTCCAGAAGCTTGCGTTCTGCAAGTGAACAACGCTTTATTGTTCATCCCAAAGAGGCACAAAATCACTTTCACAGACTTTTACATTAACTGTTCCCTCCTGGTGGAATGACCTGCACAACTCAATCCGAGCAGCTCAATCAAGAATCGGCTAAAAACACATCTCTTCCTTCTATACTTGACCTTCTAACACTAGCATTTTCTATTCTTTTTCTGTGCTATTGACCTGTTTTCTTTTTATTATAAAAAACAAGCAATAAAAAGAAACCTTGCTACGTGTACTGCCTTACGCTAACTGAGACTTGTCATAGCGCTTGCGTATCATTGCTGTTTTGTTGTTTTGATTTATTCTATTGTCCTCATTTGTAAGTCGCTTTGGATAAAAGCAACTGCTAAATGACTAAATGTAAATTAGGCTTTGGTTTTAGATTTTATACCTAAATATATTACGTATAAAATGAAAAAAAAAAAAATAATAATAATAGTCTGCCAAATCAGGGTTTGACCTGATTTAATGAATTATAAACTCTGACAAAATGTTATCGTGCATTTTGCTTCATTAATCAATTTATTAATTAAGTTATATATTTATTTTTGAGAACAATTACATAAATATACATATAAGTCTGTCAAATCCATGAATTTGTTTTAATGAATTGATTCTGTTTCTGATTCAATTCGTTTCAAGTTCATTCTTGAAATACAGTATTTCATTAATTAATTTGAATGTTTTAGTAAAAATATGTAGTTAAATATTGCTTTTTAAAAACGCTTTGTTTGTTTGTTTTTATGCATTTATTTTTTTAGAACTATATAATATATTATGTATAAAATCCAAAGGCTGTCAAATCCAGATTTGACCTGAATTAATTAATGATGTATCATGCATTTTTCATCTTGATTGATTGATTGATTGATTGATTTCTATTTATTTATTTGAGGACTGTTAGATAAAATAGATCAAATGTAAAATCAAGATCAGAGTTTACTGCATGTACACATGTCTCAAGAACTTCTTGTTCTTCTTCATGTGAAATGCTTTTGAAGCTAAGATTAGTGCCGTCTGACATGTACATTTTTTGCATGATTTGAGTTAAATATATGATACTGTTTTTTCAGAGTTTATCATTGTTTTGACATGTTTGTTGCCTGGATAGAAATTGGCTGATTTGCCTTTAGGAGACTTTGGTGCAAACATGCAATTATGGATGAAGGTCGAGCCCTCCTCAAACAAATGAAGCCTGCATTTGCTGTATGATTCATTTTAATAATGCTTTTGAAATCACCCATACAAGACTTGATGTATGCAACACTAACGACTTGAATATAATCTTCTAATAAGCACATCTGTGCATTTCAGCATCTTTTTCTCCATGCTCTTCTCATATGTTCTGCATTGTTTTCCACATGCGTTCAGATGAATTGCTTTCAGAATAATAAACAACACTAATGTCCCGATCATTCGTCTCCAGCGTCTCTCTGCTCCTCAACATCACACATTATGTTGCTTTTGACTAAACGAGTAGCTGTTTCTGAAAACTCATTTTGTGTGTTGTGATTTTTGAGATTAAATGGAGTCTGGAAATCTTCATCGCGATTCATATGTCTGTGTCACAGCTTCAAAATGTTCCCACTGTTTGCTGAATACTGTCTCTTTCTCATCTCGTCCACATGTCTTTTTTGCACAAATGCATCAATTTGTCAGTGATGGATGCTACATATTTCTTTCCATTTCTTCTGTATGTCTCCAAATGTATATTTTTTGCTTTAGTTGCAGTAAAGCACCACTAACGCTGGGCTGAAACCGATCATAATTTCTCATCTGCTGAATTCAGTGAACAGATCGGTCAGAAATGCTGCTAAACAAACATTGTTTTTGTGGATTTGGGTTGGTAGGTTTGTGATGGACCTGTTTCTTGTTTCCTTTCCCCCCAAATCCATCAGGAATAAGTCGGCTAGAGCTTGTTTTTTTGTCTGATATTTCCCATCTTGTAGTTGATGTATTATTTAGGATGTTGTTGCTTGAAATTTTTTGTCTGAGGGGTAAAAACGCCCACTGTGTTTACTAGCTAAATTAAAAACAACTGTTGAGTTTAAGGATCATATCAAGATTGTATCACAGGTTAATAAGAGATATGTGTGTAATTAAAATAATAATACATTAATGAGCTTTAAATGCTCATGAATTAAAAAATAACCATTTTAACCCATTAATTGCATTACTTTGTTATGCAAAATTATATCATTTACATTTTACAATTTGAATGATCGCTTATTCTAAATTGGATTGGATTTGGATTGGATTCAATTTATTGTCATTGCACATGTAGGTACAAGGCAACGAAATGCAATAAAGAAGAAGAATACAGCACAACATGAGGAAAGAAAGGAGAAAAAAAAATAATACAGTGTGAGAACGAACAAAAAACCTCAGCATAGAGCACAATCAATACAGGACAACTTGCAGGAGGATGATAGTGATCCAGTACAGACGAACGGCCATCCGGTCTGCAGCCATTACAGCTCCAACACAGACCCGTTTATCAAACCGGCGGGAAACAAGAAAAAAAATAAATAATAATAATTAAATTAAATCTATTATTATTATTATTATAAATGCATAAATTGGCTTATGAGTATAAGAATCAAGATCATAATTTAAATGTAATTTAATAATTTAAGTGCAATTTTAAAAACACAATAATACATTAATGATATTTAAATTTTCATGAATTACATTAATTTCACGTTTTTTATTTTTATTTATAACGTTCATAACATTATTATTTATATTTTACAATTTGAACAATCTCTTATTTTTCTAATGATCAATATCTTGCAGATTTTACAAGTGGTATAAATGTCTTTGTCT
Organism: Barbus barbus; assembly: GCF_936440315.1. NCBI lineage: Eukaryota > Metazoa > Chordata > Actinopteri > Cypriniformes > Cyprinidae > Barbus > Barbus barbus. Next base: position 1,575,724 of record NC_136760.1, on the reverse strand, counting down.
AGAAAGAAAATTGAGTGTCCATTATGATATCTAGCTAAATCTAACACAACTAAAGAGAAATAAGTGACATGGGTGTGATTTAAAATTATTATTATTGTTATTTTATTTTTAAATAATGAGCTTTACATGCTCATGAATTATTCAATAAACATTTTAACCCATGAATTAAATAAATTTAATGATCTGTATTTTTTTTCTAATGAATAACATTGGCTTTTTAAGTAGTTTTTGTGTGCTAAAAGTTCAGTCTACGCTTCAAAATGTACTGTATATGCAAGCTGTGAAAATATTTAGTGAAAATGTGATGTAGTGAGAAAAGAAAGCAGGAGAGAGAGAGAGAGAGAGAGAGAGAGAGCGGGGTGAGGGCTGGACTGATGGCTCTCTATCTAAATGTTATTCTCTGCAGTCCTCAAAGAGCACATTGTGCTTTGAATCTCAAAAACATAGGGCCCCTGTTCTCCGGCTCTCTGTCTCTCATCCATCTCTCTCCCTCTTTCTCCACATCCCTCCATTTCCTCCACCCCACCCTGCTTTCCTGCGTTTTCATTTTGCCGTCTCTCATCTCTCTCACATGATAAGCGCTTTAAGAAACCTTAAGGGATTGGAAGAATTCATTTCTCTCAACCACTTGTTTATTGAGTTTTGGCAGAATTGTCAGGCTCTTCAACCTTCCTTGCCCTCTTATTATTTGTTTGTCTGTTTTTTTTTTCCTTGAAGGTAAAGCATGTTGATGGCATTTGATTAGTTGACCATAATCAAAGAATCACAATCATTACCAACATGAATGCCTCGTGTACATAAATGTGCAAATTTTCCCTAAAAATCAGTGCTGAACGTACATCTGGGTGTCCTCAGAACAGTGAAGGTTTTTCTGTGAGCAAATGCTGTTAATCAGAGTTTGGACGTCATTCAGGTTAGGTTTAGCAGGACTTGGCTCCACACTACAGGTGTGTGTGTGTGTGTGTGTGTTGCATGAAATACGTCCCACAATCCAACTTTCTGTCTGGCTTCTTCAGAGACGCACCTGCCATTCTCAAAGCTGCTTTTATAACAGCTAACAGTTTGAGAGAGGAAACCGTGAGATTCTGCATTACAGTGCTGGAACTTTGAGGTATAAAATGGGACAGAATGTGTCTGTATAATAGTTCAGCCTTAATTGTTCACATTCATTTTCCCTCATGTAGCTGAAGTACAAGGTTTCTTGAGCTTTTTTACTTGGAACTTCAAAATAAGTACTGCAATTGTACATACTAAACAAGTACTTACATACACACACACACACACATATACACTGCTGCTCAAAAGTTTGGGATCAGTAAGATTTTTAATGTTTTTTAAGGGAGTCTCTTCTGCTCTTCAAGGCTGTATTTATTCGATCAAAAAGACAGAAAAAACAGTAATATTGTGAAATATTATTGCAATTTCTAATATTGGTTTCCTATTTTAATATCTTACTGAAAAATCTTACTGATCCCAAACTTTTGAGCGGCAGTATACATACTGTACATGCACTCACTTCCGGTTGAAAGTTTGGAAAAAATAATATTTTTAATGTTTCAACAGTTCTTTTAAATTGTCATTTAAAATGTGATTGTAAAAATCTATTTTAAAAACATTTTAAAATGGCAATTATTTCAGTCTTCTGAGCAGTAGTGTGTGAAATATATTAATTCAAGCAAACAAATAAATAAATGCAATTTATTGTACTTCATGCTTATAAAAATACTTTATTCTTCCAATACCAAAATCAACCATTAAATCAATAAATTAATTCAATTTTAAGTGTGATTTAAATTGAATTCCAGTTTATACTTGTATACTTCATGCTTATACAAATACTTATATATTCATACATATATTCATCCAATAACAATAAATAATTAATACATATATAATGCGATGATTTACATTTTAAATGCAATTTATAATTACTGTATGTACTAATGAGTATTCTTACTCATGCATATACAAATACTTATGCAGATTTGTAGGTTTTGGTCTTTCTGTCTTTGGGTAGATACTGTAGATGCTGTACATACAGTATAAGATGTCGGTGTGGTGGCATTGCCATCTTTTAAAGAGACTGGTTCAGCAAAGCAAAGCTCTGGTCTGTGCCGCCTTTGAAACAAACTAATGGCAAATGACAAGCCAGTACAAACATTGTGATCACCATCTTACACTCGCCAGTAAAACTTTGCATTAATGTCCATGCAGTGCAGAGCAACAAGAAAATAATATCTTAATTTTTAGAAAAAACTATCTAGAGTCTTTTACTGACTTTTAGAGTATTAGAATATGCATTTTCTCATGATTTTAAAAATCGTCCATCTGAAGGCTTAAATTCTTGAATATTTAATGATTTAATGCTTGTTAAATTTTGCTTAAATTCTTGAATATTTAATGCTTCTTCCACTTTTGACTGAAGGCCATTTTGACTGAAATTTCCTCAGTTTATCTGGTAATTATCTCACATTGATATCAATGCTACTTTTTTAATATTGTTAAAATTTGCTTAAATTCTTCAATATTTAATTAAAAAAGATAAAGAATGATTGATTGATTGATTGATTGATTGATTGATTGATTGATTGATTGACTTAAAGGCCATTTTGACAATCTTGAATATTTAATGAATAATTAAATAAATAAATATATATATATATATATATATATATATATACACTCACCTAAAGGATTATTAGGAACACCATACTAATACTGTGTTTGACCCCCTTTCGCCTTCAGAACTGCCTTAATTCTACGTGGCATTGATTCAACAAGGTGCTGAAAGCATTCTTTAGAAATGTTGGTCCATATTGATAGGATAGCATCTTGCAGTTGATGGAGATTTGTGGGATGCACATCCCGGGCACGAAGCTCCCGTTCCACCACATCCCAAAGATGCTCTATTGGGTTGAGATCTGGTGACTGTGGGGGCCATTTTAGTACAGTGAACTCATTGTCATGTTCAAGAAACCAATTTGAAATGATTCGAGCTTTGTGACATGGTGCATTATCCTGCTGGAAGTAGCCATCAGAGGATGGGTACATGGTGGTCATAAAGGGATGGACATGGTCAGAAACAATGCTCAGGTAGGCCGTGGCATTTAAACGATGCCCAATTGGCACTAAGGGGCCTAAAGTGTGCCAAAAACACATCCCCCACACCATTACACCACCACCACCAGCCTGCACAGTGGTAACAAGGCATGATGGATCCATGTTTTCATTCTGTTTACGCCAAATTCTGACTCTACCATCTGAATGTCTCAACAGAAATCGAGACTCATCAGACCAGGCAACATTTTTCCAGTCTTCAACCGTCCAATTTTGGTGAGCTCGTGCAAATTGTAGCCTCTTTTTCCTATTTGTAGTGGAGATGAGTGGTACCCGGTGGGGTCTTCTGCTGTTGTAGCCCATCCGCCTCAAGGTTGTGCGTGTTGTGGCTTCACAAATGCTTTGCTGCATACCTCGGTTGTAACGAGTGGTTATTTCAGTCAAAGTTGCTCTTCTATCAGCTTGAATCAGTCGGCCCATTCTCCTCTGACCTCTAGCATCAACAAGGCATTTTTGCCCACAGGACTGCCGCATACTGGATGTTTTTCCCTTTTCACACCATTCTTTGTAAACCCTAGAAATGGTTGTGCGTGAAAATCCCAGTAACTGAGCAGATTGTGAAATACTCAGACCGGCCCGTCTGGCACCAACAACCATGCCACGCTCAAAATTGCTTAAATCACCTTTCTTTCCCATTCTGACATTCAGTTTGGAGTTCAGGAGATTGTCTTGACCAGGACCACACCCCTAAATGCATTGAAGCAACTGCCATGTGATTGGTTGATTAGGTAATTGCATTAATGAGAAATTGAACAGGTGTTCCTAATAATCCTTTAGGTGAGTGTATATCACACACATCAAGACATTTATAAATATGATTAAAAGATGAATATGAGACAAAACTACAGAATGTCACATTTTATTATTGGGTAATTCTACTCATAGATGTTTTACCAGCTAAGAAGTTCAGCACTTTTAGAGTTTCATCCCTCTATCTGATGAGAGCATACGTATTGGAACAGTTGCCTCACAGAATGACACACACAAACCAGGATGAAGATGAGGGAACCGACTTTGAGAGAAAAGCAAGCAATTTGGATGCTAAAAGAAAAGAGGAAGTCAATTAGAGCTATAGCAAAAACAAAGGGCATGGAGAAATCAAGAGTTTGGAAACCACCAGCAACCAACAACGACCTGATCGGCTGAGAAAACAACAGTAGTTGATGACAGACAAATCATAAAAGCTGTGAAAATGAACCCTAAAAGACGTGTCTGTAAAATCACCAACAACTTCCAGAAAGCTGGGGTGATGCTCTGACAATCTACTGTCCTCAGGAGACTTTGACACAGAATTACAGATGCTACACAGCAAGATGCAAACCTCTGACCAGCACCACAAATAGAAAGACAAGAATAGAGTTTGCAAAACAGTGAGCCAGAAGAGTTTTGGAACTGTGTTTATGGACCGATGAGACAAAGATGAACCTTTATCTGAGTGATGGGAAAGCAAAAATGTGGAGAAAACAAGGGAACTGCAAATGATCCCAAGCATACAGCCTCATCTGTAAAGCATGGTGGAGGTGGTGTCATGGCATGGGCATGCATGACTGTCTCTGGAAACCCAAAACACCCTGCCAGTTCAGTCAAGGAATTTATAAGAGCAAAGAAATGGAAAGTCTTAGATTGCCCAAGTCAATCTCCAGATTTAAATCTGATTGAACATGAATTTCACCAGCTGAAGAGGAGAGTAAAGGCAGAAACTCCCCAAAACAAGCAACAATTGGAATTGGCTTCATTAAAGGCTGGGAAAACCAAGAGTCTGGTGATGTCTATGGGTCATAGACTCACTACTGTGATTGTGTGCAAGGGATCTGCAACTAAATAATAGCTTTTAATCTTTAATATCTACCATATGTTCAACTGTCCCAATACTTATGCTCACATCAATGAGTGGGATGAACTCTAAAAGTGCTGTTCTTTTTATTTGGTAAAACATGTATGTGTTGAAACGGCTAATAATAAAATGTGAAATTCTGTAGTTTTGTCTCATATTATTTATATCACATATAGTGTTATTTATTCTATTAACCTTTAGGAACCAATATTTAGCGTAACCTTTTATGAAAGAGAATATAAATTTATTTACATAGGACTGTAAAATGCAATAAATAATTGACTGGGTTGAATGTTTCAGCACTGCTCAGTGAAGCATTGCTTTGAGCCAGTAGACCACACAGCCCGATCGATTGCGGCAAAACAGAGGTTGTTATAAAATGTTTGTAGGTATATTTTCCCACAGTTGTGAGTGAAAAGCAGCGGGTGCGCTGGGTACGCAGGTCATAGGTCGCTGGAAAGCCATAGTGATTGGTGCAGATGGTTTAGGGGATTTTCCCTCATTTTGCCCAGATCCCCATGCTCTTCCCAACACACAGATGCCCATTCAGGGCAGACCCCCATGGATGGAGGGGGGGCACCAAAGGCCCTTTGTGCCCAGAGAGGAGCTCTGTGGTCAGACACTGGAGCCACTGTCTTCCCCTCTCAATGGAGGCTTCTTCATGCTTTTGCAATAACGCTGGAATGTTTCCCTTTATGCTTTTTTTGTTTGTTTTAATACAGACGTCAGCCCAGACACACACTGTATCACAAAACCACATCCCGCTTCGTTTCCTTTTGCTCTTGAGCTCGTATACCGAGCTAAGAAAGGGACGTGTTGGAATGGCATTGTACGTTTTGAGATCTCCACCCTGTTTTACTGCTGAGAGCTTGCGGTTACTGAAGCCTGTCCTTAGAGGTGGGTGAAAAGACTCATAGAAATAAACCTGCCTCAGAGGAATGAAATATGCCAGAGAAGAATTCCTGGGGATGGGAAAACATGTTTCTGAAATGGTGAGAAGGGCTGTTGTTTCCACACTGTGTGAACATTAGGCCGTGGACTCTTCAGTTGGGTGAGCGAGTTCGCTTCGCCCTTCTCCAAAAAACTCCCCTTGGTTTTCTCTTCAGTCTTTCATTATTGCCACACCACAGTTTCTCCTGTCCTCTCATCCGTTCTTCCTCTCTTAAGTCAACATGCAGTGGAAAATCACTTTTTAAACACACATCTACTTTTTAAATGCATCTCATAGATCTTATCGTGAACGATTCATCCATGCAAAATCCATGCATCCATAAAAAATCAACCTCAAAATGTTTATTAAAAATGTCATAGTTTCTGCACTGCCAATCAAAACTTACACATACTGAATTTATATTTCTCCTGATTGAAAAACCTTTCACTGTAAAAAAAAAAAAAAAAATTACATTTACGGTAAAAAAAAATGGCAGCTGTGGTTGTCAGAATTGTACTGTAAAAAATATGGTAGCAACATTTTAAGTTACGGTTTTAACTTAAATTTACATTTAAATACCATAATTTCATTAACTGATATAAAGTTAATATACCAACATATCGAGGTACTGAAATTACCTTTGTAATACACTGATAACCACCAAAAGCAGGTGATGATGAGAAAGTCACATGATGAACCAAAGCCCATCACAAGCAGCTTTTAAATATTAACATTTGTTGAAGGTGCACAGTGTCATTCACACAAACACTAAACATCATCATGGTAACACACAAGAAACATAGTTATTTCAACAACAAAAAACATCAAATTTGAAATGTAACGCATTGAATTCTGGCAATGTCAATTTACGGTTATTCACTGTAAGTTAAATGTTCTTTTTCATTTCCAAAATCAGTATACTACCGTAAAATTACATGTAATGTCCAATACAGTTTTTCGCCGTATATAGTAGGGCAACTTACCGTTAACCATTTAACAGGTTTTTACTGTAGCATTTTTTACAGTCTTTTACCGTTAATTTCACAGTCATTTTGTACAGTGTTGATCTAAAGTTTTAAATTCATGAATATTTACATTTTAAATAAATAAATAAAATATATAGAAAATGCATTTATTCATTTTTTATTATGTTTTTTGAAAGATCATTTTGCGTGAAATTTCTTCTCTTTATCTTATTTCACATTGAGATCAATGCTACCTCAAAATCTCATAACTCGATCTTCTGGTGAAACGTCACTTCTTTCTGATGACATATGCAGGACTTCTCCAATCATTTCGTTTGATTAAACCCTGCGCCTTTCTCCCTCCATCCAATCAACAACTTATGTACAGAACCGAGTCCCCACCTTACTTTTTATTTTTTTCCTAACAATGAGTCAGATGTATATCACAATATCTGCTGATCTGCTGCTATGTCTGCTGCATTGCATGTTATAGCCCCGCCCACCATGAAATCTCATGAAATCCCACTCCACATAGCTTATAATTTTATGTATGTTCTGGTTGGCTGAGATTGTGTCATGTTGCATTTTCATGTTCAGTGTGGACAGACTGAAATCTTTAATTGCATTGCATCAAATGTTCTGCTTGTATGTTCATGCATTCTTGTATTCTTGTAGCTCAAACAGTATAGCTTGACCTTAAGGTCATGGGTTTGATTTCCAGTAAATTTCCACTAATGAAAATGTAAATAAATGTTTGAATCAGGACTTTTTCATCCTGTAATTGCAAAGATTGGTACACATGGATTGCAGGATTTTGTTTCAAACTTGACTTTCTTCTGTGCAACAGAGTGTTTTGAGTCATTTACTCATCGCTCCTTTGCATACAATTACAATGAATGAGGACCGGGGTTTACAAGCAGGAGGTTGAAGCACCTGAACGCTTGAAGTGAACGCTGATAACACGCTGGAAGGTCTCCCTCCTCTTTAGCCCGGAGGACAAGACGTCCTTGATTTCCAACAAGAATGTCAAATATGGACTCGTCTGACCATAGAACACTTTTCCACTTTGAAACAGTCCATTTTAAATGAGCCTTGGCCCACAGGACACGATGGCGCTTCTAGACCATGTTCACATATGGCTTCCTTTTTGCATGATAGAGCTTTAGTTGGCATCTGCAGATGGCACGGCGGATTGTGTTCACCGACATTGGTTTCTGGAAGTATTCCTGAGCCCATTTAGTAATGTCAATGACAGAATGATGCCGATGAGTGATGCAGTGTCGTCTGAGGGCCCGAAGACCACGGGCATCCAACAAAGGTCTTCGGCCTTGTCGCTTACGCACAGAGATTTCTCCAGTTTCTCTGAATCTTTTGATGATGTTATGCACTGTAAATGGCAATGGCAATGGCAATGGCAATTTTATTTATATAGCACTATTTACTACAACCAAGGTTGACCAATGTGCTTTACAATAAAAATAAACTAAAAACAGCAAATAACAAGGAAGTAATACATCATAATATACAAATGATGAGATTTGCAAAGCCTTTGCAATTTGACGTTGAGGAACGTTGTTTTTAAAGTATTCCACAATCTTTTTACGCACTCTTTCACAGATTGGAGAGCCTCTGCCCATCTTTACTTCTGAGAGACCATGCTTCTCTAAGACAAAAACAAATAGACATGTTCTTCAAAATGTACAAAAAAAGTATGAATTAGATTGTACAAATTAGCCAGCAATTTGCCAAAATGGAACTACAGTAATTGGGAACTGCCATGAGATTGTGTTATAGGAACAGACAAAAATTTACAGTACTGCATCAGATGACTTGGAAGAAGAGCCATTTGTCCATGTTTAGGAGTTTGACAGTCCTAGTCCTCATTCATGTGCATTACATTAAATGTAAATGAAGTCTGCTTCAGAATACTTGGAAGAACCACCATAATTAGACCACTTTAATACTATTTTAATGGTCTTTTTTATTTTTTAGTCCTAGTTGTTATTCACATGCATTCCGTTGAAAAGAACGGCCAGAATGTTCAAGTTGTATGAACAAGATTTTATGAATTCATGCAAATTAGCCAACAATTTGCCATAAAGTAAAATAGTTAGAAATTGCCATGAGATTGTTATGAAGGAACAGTCCAAAATGTACAGTATTGCTTCAGAAGACTTAGAAGAAGAGTCATTTGTATCACTTTAATAATAGTTTAATGGTGTTTTTTGTCATTTTGGAGCTTGAAGGTCCTAGTTCTCCTTCATGCACATTCATTTTTGTTGCATTACTTTGGTTCTGTGTATTGGTTCTCTTCAGTCTTTCCCTCAAACTCTCCAGCATTACACAGGCGCTGTAAGCCTTTCCGTGACTAGCTGTCATTAATCTGACTTCTCTGGGGGCAGTACCTTGAGCGCATGCCAGTGCACATCGTACAGCAGGAGAGATTGAAGAAGGCAGTGAAAGAGTGTTGGGCCGGTGGAGAGGGGGAGTCAAAACAGAGCAGCTTTTCTTGCTTTGTGAGCACAGGCTCCGGGAGGTTCCGGGAACTTCTAGAAGCCGCTCGCATTACGATGCGGAGAAGTGCAGGCCAAACAAACAGAGCTGCTTATCAGTTGTGCGGCAGAGACCACCCTCAGACTGCCTCGGGAGAGAAACCAGCTCCCAGCGCCTTCCCACAAATCTAAACCATCCTCATAATGAAGTGTTGTTCTTACGCTCTCGTTGCTGACACACTCGTGAGCCGTTTTACAGTCAGCGTCTTGGCTTGTGCGAGAAACTCTCACGCAGGATTATCCAAACACAACAACGTGATTCCAGATGTAGCTCGTGCCCTGTCCATAACCTGCTTTTCTCATGGTCTTGTGGTACGACACACCCGTATGTTGTGCTTCAGAAAGCCTTCGTCTGGAGAGCTTTAGTCAGCAGTCGTTTCTCCAGCCTGGCACGGTCAACGCCGTTAAATCTCTCACTGAGATCACGTGTGAAGTTAAGAGAGTTGAAAAGATCTGCGTGTGCTCACTGTTGGGAACTGATTTAGCGATAATGTCTGTTTCTTTCAGAAATCTGGCTATTGACATTGGCATTCAGAATAACAGATTGTATGAAAATCTTTGAATGAGGATGTTGGAGAAACAGACCAAAATTGACAGCATTTGTGACCCTGGAGCACAAAAGCAGTCATGAGTAACACAGGTATATTTGTAGCAATAGCCAACAAAACATTGTATGGATCAAAATTATACATTTTTCTTGTATGCCAAAAATCATTAGGATATTATGTTCCATGAAGATATTTTGTAAATTTCCCACTGTAAATATATCAAAACTTATTTTTTTGATTAGTAATATGCATTGTTAAGAACTTCATTTGGACAACTTTAAAGGAGATTTTCTCAATATTTAGATTTTTTTGCTCCCTCAGATTCCAGATTTTCAAATAGTCGTATCTCAGCCAAATATTGTCCTATCATAACAAGCTTATTTATTCAGCTTTCAGATTATGTATAAATCCCAATTTCAAAAAATGTACCCTTATGACTGGTTTTGTGGTCCAGGGTCATATTTCTTCAGAAGATTTGGAAAAAGAGCCATTTGGACCACATTAATAATAGCTTAATGGTGCTCTTTTGATATTTTGGAGCTTGGAAGTTTTAGTCCTCATTCACATGCATTATGTTGAAGGGCCAGAATGTTCTTCAAGATTCAAATTAGCCACTAATAAAATAGTTATGAATTGCCATGATCATTTGAAGGAACAGACAAAAATGTACAGTTTTGCTTCAGAAGACTCAGAAGCAGAGTCATTTGGACCACTTTGATACCGATCTGCCAAAAAGGAAAGTAGTTGCAAAAAAGATCTGCGTGTGCTGACGGTTGGGAACTGATTTAGTGATAATGTCTGTTTCTTTCAGAAATCTGGCTATTGGCATTGGCATTCAGAACTTTCCAGAAGGCCTTGCTGTGAGTCTCCCGTTGCGGGGTTCTGGGGTGTCCACATGGCGATCCTTTTGGTGAGTCCAGACAGATACACATTCACAACATTCACATCCAAAACCTAGTGAGCTGCCTGCATGGGTGCCGTTTTAAGGTGTTATTTGCACTTCCAGGCTGCTCTGAACAGTTTAGAGACTGTAATTTGGACAAACATTTGCAGATAAGGTGCTCCTAGATGCACCGTGCCAAGATCAGTGGAAAAAAATAATCACAAAATAAAAATGTTATATTCTTTTTATTACTTATAAGTTACCAATTTAAATAAGCTATTTTTTGAGTCCAGTCTATTTGATAAAATATCAGGCCTAATAGAATAAAATAGGCCTAATCTGTTTGATTAAATCAGCTTTATTTAGTGTAAAATGTACCTTTGTAAAAGTTACATTTAAAGCTGTCACCTGTGAGGTTCGTTTCACTTCGGATTAGTGGTTGACAGATATGGATTTTTTTGGATGACCGATGCCGGAATTTGCAAGTTTGCAAGGTTCATGGATTTAAATATTCATTACATATTCAAAGACTCACTTAAAGTATAAAATTGCCTATTTGTTAAATGCCAAAAATGTGTGAGAAAGTATCATAGTATTTGCTAGTAATTACTAATAATTACTGTTCAAGTCCCGCTTCCCACATTTATCAACCAATCAGGATAAAAAACTAACTAAATAAATAAAAATTACTGTTTAAGTCTTGCTTCTGACACATATTGGCCAAACAGAAAAAGGTTATTAAAACAAACAAACAAACAAATATGACTGTTTATATCCTGCTTCTGACACTTATTGGCTAAACCGAAAACTTAATTTTAAATAATAAAAAAATAAAAATACTGTTTAAGTCCTGCTTCCAACACTGAAAAAAACTTCATAGAAAGAAAGAAAGAAAAAGATTACTGTTCAAGTGACAGATATCTGACAGATATTGTCCAAACAGAAAAATGTAATTACAAACAAATAAATAAATATATATTATTATATAAATACTGTTTAAGTACTGCTTCTCACACTTATTGGCCAAACAAATAAAATAAAATAAAATAAATAAATAACTACAATTTATGTCATGCATATGTCACATATTGTCCAAAATAAATAAATAACGTAATTTAAATAAATAAATATAATAAATGTAAAAAAATGTAATAAAAAGCCAAATTTCGGCCAGTATATCAGCCTTATATATTGGTCAGCTACTAGTAAGGATGCTGTCTTAGAAGGAAGCTGCTTATGGACCAAGGCCACAGTCACAAACATTTATTATGGTCTATTTGTCTTAATTTATTCCTAATATGTCCTGTTGATTTCAGAGTTCAGAGCGCTGCAGTGTTTTATGCGTGTCTCTGCCTCACAGGTACGGGCAGCTGAGCGGGATGGTGGAGCCTCTGGCGGGGTTGCTAGGGGCCGTTGCCGTGGTGCTGGCGGAGCCGTTGCTACCCTACGCTCTGGCCTTCGCTGCAGGAGCCATGGTGTATGTGGTGGTTGATGACATCATTCCTGAAGCCCAAGTCAGGTGAGCAGCGGCACAGTGAAAGCGTTCAAGCCTGCAGATGCTCACACACCACTGAATGTGTGTGTTTCTTTACAGCGGGAACGGGAAACTGGCCTCATGGATGTCCATTCTGGGCTTCATCGTCATGATGTCACTGGATGTGGGGCTTGGCTGAGCCTTTTCATTGGTCGAATCTTTGAATGTCAGCTTTACTGCACTGAAAAAAGTGACCAAATCAGCCTTTCTTCTCAGTGTATAGGTTTATTGATCAATGGAATATTTTTCTACTTAATGTATTTTATGTAATTTGTTTGCTATTTTATTTGTTTTATATGGAAGCCTGTTTCTGCCACTGGTTAGAAATAAAAGGTAGTTGCAACTTTTTATCTCAAAATTATAAAAATTCTTTTTTTTGGAGAAAAAAAGTCAGAATTGTAAGATATAAACTCGCAATTGTGCAAAAAAAAAAAAAGTAAATTGTGAGCTATAAAGTCACAATTTGGAGAAATTAAAGTCGCAACTCTTAGGAATAAAGTTGTAATTGTAAAAAAATTGTCTTTGTCTCTCAAAATTGGACTTTATAACTCACAATGGTGAGTTTTTGTCTCAATTCTGAGAAAAGAAGTCAGAATTACTAGAAAAAGATTGTGAGATATGAACTAGAAAAATTGTGAGATCACAATTTTTGGAGAAATAAAAGTTGCAATTCTGAGAAAGTCATAATTACAAGAAAAAAAAATCCAGAATTGTGAGACAATCATCTTTTCTTATTTTTTTATTCAATGGCGGAAAACAAGCTTCCATAGTTTTATGAATGACTCACGGACCACATTTATTTAGACAGGGCGGAAAGATTAATTGCAAAATACTTGAAAAATTATTCAAACTTGAATGAGTGACTTGAGGGGTTGTGTGTGTGTGTGTGTGTGTAGGTGAGTGTTTCCCATCATTAATTTAAAGACCATATGTTCTAGATATTGTTGGGCACTCATTTGAATGAAAGGCAATGATGTCTAAGTAAATTGGATGTTTTTGAACTAGTCTTTCCAGTCAGCTGTTTGCTTTCAAGTTATGAAATTAAGTTGTCATTTTATGGACAATGTTATGTTTTTTTTTTTTTAATTGCTGATGATTACAGATATGCAGCAAGACTATGAATAGGGGAAATGTAAGGTAAAATTCACGTGTAAATGATGTAAAATGATTACTGTACAACCCATTTGTGTTGATTTGTTCTGCACTGTGTGTGAAAGACATGGGAATGTTTCATTTCACTGCTCAAACAGGGAGAAAGAAGTAATAAACTGATTTTCACACTGCTGTTGTTTTGAGGCTAACTGATGTCTTCTGGCACAGATTGTTAGTGTAAGTGTAATTTAATGTTTTCATCTGCTGTGCCATTAACAGTCCTATCAAGCTGCTTCCTTCGGTTTATGCTCTATGCTCTATGCATGCATGGACTTACATCAGTGTTCATAAAAGACTGCAAGCTAAAAAATTTGAAGAGCAACAGCTGCAATAACTCTTATCAGGAAATACTTTACATATCATAAAGAGTAGCTAAAAAAACTGCAAAAAAAAAGTATATATTTCATTAAATGGTATGCCAAAGATGTTTGCGTTCCCTCGCAAAACTAGAGAATGCAAAACTTTGCGAGAGAACGCAAAAGATTTGAAAAATATGTTTTCACCCACCCCGAAATCTTTCCACCACCATGAGCTCTGGGCTCCGTACAAACTAGCTCTGAAAACTTTGTTTTTTTCCCCACCCTTTTTCTTTTTTAAATATTATATTTATTTTAATATTAATTGCTAAAATGCTAGATAAAATGACACAAATCTGTCCCAAAGGTTGGTAACATGTTTAGAAAAACAGCAGCTTCAAGAACAGCATATATAATTTGTATAAACATGCTGAGGTTGACATTTGGACATTTTCTGGATGATAATCCGACTCTGCTTTGTACTCTGTATTCATGGAAAGTGCCAATGAAGTAGGAAGTGTTTCAGTCAAAATAGTATATGAACTATGAAGGAGATGTGGAGGAAACCCAATGTTTTGCCCTTGAAGTGGCCATTAATCTTGTGGTTTCCTCTTGCAAAGTGGCTAATATACAACAGCATGTTACTCCTGTGCATTCATGCTAAATCTTGTCCATGGTGGAAGTTGTACACTGCACATAGAGTTATATTCAGCCCGTCTGAACTTCCGTCTGAATCTCATTTTTGTCCTCCACCGCATAGCTTCAGCCGTTTGTTCAAACTGCAGATTTACTTCGTCGTCCATCACTTTGTTGCATTATCCTGCAGGACGACCAAAGAAACTGAATGTCAGATTCCCATATACCAGCTGAATATGCTTCTCCATAAGCTTCTTACCGAGCTCAGCCAGCTGGAGCGCATATTTATAGTTCAGACAATGCATTGTGGCAGCAGTTTGATGTGATCCGCAATGGATTCAATTTCAGCCTCTAAACTTTCTGATTATACCGAGGTGGATAAGAAGGTTACAATCAATACTTCATCACATTAGAAGCCTTGCTTAAAAGATTTCATTGTTGATCCCTAAGTCTTTGAATAAGAGGGAGACCGACCAACTGCTTGCACCGAGCTGCCCTTCATCTGTCTTTTGTTGAGTCAATAGAGCTCTGTTCTGACTGTTAACTCCAGGCTGGAGCTGGTTATTGCAATTAACAAAACTGACTCTGTCTTGAAAGTTACATCAGTTTTATTAATGAACCGCACTGAGTTTGTCATGTCAATTAAACCACTTACAATAGAAAGCCAAAAAAAGGTTCATTTTGAATAAATGGCACACAACAAATGTTTATGATTCGTGGCGTTCTCATCACCCTGACCCAGATCATGAAGAAAGAGGTCTTTCTTTTGTGTTTTTCACATAACCTGGAATAGTTGGCTGCAGTCATATGAGCTGTGGCACTGAAGTGGTTTTGGTTATGGCATGTGTGAAGGAATGTGTTGGGGTTAAACAGAGAAACGGCTCACAATGTCTTTGTGTTTGGTATTCGGCCTCCCGGTCACACAGTAATGCAGCTTGGACGAGCTCACCAACCAAGAATTATGTGTGGGTGAGCGCGTATTATTCAATAAATCATTGCTTTTGACCACATATGCACTAATTCTAACAAATTGATTTCGCTATATAGTTTCACTAAATCTGAACATATAATAAATCCTAAATATGCAGCCATACATCTGAATAACAAAGTCAAAGCTCTTTTAGTGTAATTGTACAAACATCCTCCTTCAGCTGGTGCTTCACGTGTCGTTTAGCTGTCAAATGTTACTTATTTATATCAAGTAAACGTCAGAATAACTGCAGCCATATTTCCAGATGAACTCTTACTGGACCGAAGCAGCTCCGTTTTACTTGATTCTCCATCAATCTTTTTTTTTAATTTTTTTTATAAAAATCAGTGCGTCTCAAATCTGATCATCAGGATCTTTTGAGGAGCATTTATTTCCAGAAGCTTTACTTTCTCTGTTCCTCAGCGGAGGAATGATCTTCATCTCATCTTCTGAGGAGCGTTTATTTCTTCATCTCTCAATCAGCTTTGCATTGGATTATATTTTTGGATCATTTCAATCTCATCTTTCTAAGACATATTATTGGAGATATAGAGCGACAACTGATTTACATGCATTTTATGTATCTACTTTTTGTCCATATAAATATCAGAATCTGCACCAAATTGCATGTTTTAGTTCAGTTTGAGCCTCTGAATAAAAATGAGGTGTTTTTCCCACCATATTCTCACTATATTAGATTATATGAGGCATAAAATAATGTATCAAATATGATACAAAGCATAAAACACATATGCAAACTTTTTATTTATTAATATTGAAAAAAAATATTTTGTTTAAAGGTTCCATAAAATGTTGCATAATTTTTTTTTTTAATATCTGAGTATTATTTCATACAGGGTTTTATATGGGTTTTCTAATGTAATGGTTTTATATGCTGTAACTGCATATACATATTTTATTTTACTAAAAATTTTTTTTTTTTAATCTTTAACATTTTCTAATTTTATTATTTTTCTTTATTTTATTTTACTATTTCTTTTCAATGATGCTATGATGCTTAGGTTCAAATTCCATGTAGTCTCTAAATTAATCTGGCCTCATAAAAAACTGCATCCAAAATATTACAATGCACTTTGAAAATATTGGTTAATATATGTTAATGCATCATTAATATTAGGCATACCGACAGTAGATGAGATATTATATAGCCTTAATAGTATATAGCATATATGAAAGAATAAAAAATAAAATAAAAAATGTTTGGGGCAAACTACAACTCCCATGATGCAGCAGCGGTGCTCTGAGCGCGTGTGCGCGCCTGTGGAATGAAGGGCGCACTTGTTGAGTTTGGGAACTTTCAGAGGCTTGAACTTCTCACTTTGGACGCAGCGGAGCTCTCTCATTATCATTATCATCAGGCAACATGGATTCCTGCTGACTTTTCACTTCTAGGACTATGTTTTTCTTTGTCGAAGTGTATGTTGATTGTCTTTAGTGTTTTACGCGTCAGACGCGCTCCGTTAGAGCGCGCAGGAGGAGGAATAAATAACATTACTGCGAGGATGAAGAAGACGTGCCTTTAGTCGATTAATATCTATAGGAGAGTTCATGTTTGGTGGAGAGAGATGGGACGCTTTACTGAAGGACGTGTCGTGTCGCTATGGGACGTTTATGGACTATCTTCGGACTTTAAATGAGACTGGAGTCTAAAGAGACTGGAGACTGGAGAACATCGCTGCTCTCAAGGTAAGAGCATTATTGCATCTTAAAAGACATGCTAGAAAAAGGCTACAGTATTATAAACACTGCTGACTGTCACACTGAAGCCTCACTTTGACTTTATTCTTCAGTGGCTCAGATGAAATAACCTGTGTGTGCTGTAGTGGACTGATGTGATGCACCTGCGCAAACTGCCCTCAAATCATTATTATTTCCCCACCTGTGGTATATGATAGAGGTGTTTGCACGGCATATGATTTATATATTTTACTTAAAGAAATGCAAAACTTTTTTGATGATGATGATGGTGACGATGATGCTTATTATTATTGTTATTATTATTAAGTTGAGTCAGGATTTTAAAAAAAAAATTGTACCTTAAAAATGAGGGAATTTAAGGGGGAAAGCATTGTATTGGTATACTTTTTGTTCTCAAGAAAAGCATTTGAGTGGATATGAGATCAGTTTTATGGGTCAGGCATAAAAGTTTATATTTCTGACAAGGGACAAGATCATTTTGTGTAGCTAATTTGATTCTCAAAAACTTGTTTATATATTAGTACCTCAAATTAAAGAAGATACGTTTGTCTCTCTGTAAGCCAGTAAACAAAGCAAAAACCACTGCCACTAAATATGTAAATACAGAAACTTTAATGGCCACTTCCATTCTGGACAGTTGCCCTGGAATTGGAAGAAGGACTTCTGGACTGATACAGAAAGCACATCTACATCTTCAGCAGTCTGTTACAGGCCACTGATTGGCTGGCAGAAAGTGCATCAATCCTTTGATTGGTGTAGTCAGAGAAACTGTTCATTCAGTCTGATTGGATGAGAGACCAGAAGCATTAAAGTTCAAGTGTAGGGCAGCAGATCCACCTGATTGAGCTCTGCTGGTCTCTGCTGGTCTCTTTCAGTGGTGCAGTCACTAGTCCTGGATTTTAAGCCGATCCTTCACCAGTCTGTTTGTCTCCATCTGCTGGTAGTTTGCTAGCACTTGCACTGTTTTATTTTTTTCTCTATTTCACTCCTCATTGGGGTTGAATGGGCATATATTGTGTGAGTTAAGGGTATATTGTTGCCAGAAATGTGGTGAATATGTGACAATGACAGTGTTTAATTTGATCCATTGTAGAGTCATAAATCAACATTTGACTGTTTATATATATATATATATATATATATATATATATATATATATATATATATATATTAGTTTGTTTATTGTGTTCCATAGCTCTGCTTGGCCATATGCACTTTTCATTATTGCTTATGCAATCCTTACGTGAAGTATTTGCTCTCATTATTTTAGTGCACATAAGATTATTAATCGTGAGGATTTTCTTGAACTAATGCTCCCAGAAGATGCTGAACATCATTAAAATAGTTAATTGTTCTAAAAGTCTCCACTGAGGTCAAAACATCAGGACTGCGGCAGTGCTGTGGGCTTATAATGAAAGTAATGACTCGCACTGTTTGAAACTGATACTGGTCATTAGGGCAGTGTTTTATAGGCTAATATGGATTGTGTTTCTACGCAGGGTTTGGAGTCTTTTCAAATATGAATCGGTCTGATAGTTTGGTTAATATTTTCCATGTGGACTCTTTTAAATATTTTGAAAAGCTTCATATTTCTTAGTCCTGTGAGCTTCCCTTACTTTGAATGAGACCTGGAGTGTCCACTCAAACCAAGTAACCAGTTAAACCTCTTCAACCAGCTCCACTAAACCATTGTTATCTCAACTGTGTCTTGTATGGCTGTATTTGAGACAGCACATTACTACTCATGCTGTGTGTTTAGTTTGCAGCTGTGACAGATGAACCAGAAATAATATTAGCCACAATTGTTGACATATCCTTCTTAGCTCATTTTTGGATTGAAATTTTGAGACAATTTGCACAAATTTAAATACAAAATAGCTGTTTTAATAATGAGATGAATTTTTATATTTTTTGGAATTTTTATGGGAATTTCCCCCCACATTTCTACACTTAAAGTTGTTCCCAGTCTGGCAAAAAGCTTATAAATATCTCAGTATGCTATATTACTACCAAATATTGACTTCAATCTTTTATTTCAACTTGTTTTTTTAAATTAGCACAGGTTTTGTATTTCTTTTTGGAACCAGGGGCCTGTTTCATAAATCAAGTTTACCAAATTAGCCAGGCTTATTTCAGTTCAGTTCAAACCGTGCATTAGGACGATATAGACACACGTCCTCTTTCAGGCAGATTCAAAACCTGCGCTAACTGAAAGAATGCAAAGATCGAATGTAATATTTGGTCATAATATAGCAGAATGAGAGGTTTCCACATGCTGGGCGGTCATTATTGATTAAATCAAGGATTTTCAGCACAACGCAAGGGTTAAACATGCAACCAAACGATGCCATAATTTCAAATGCAATAAAAACTGGAAGGAAAAAAAAAAGAAATCTGAAAATGTATTTTTCTGCCAGGACATTATTCATGGAGTTAAGGACATTTCCACTAACTCTAAAAAACAAATGTGATGCGTAATTTTAAATAAAACACCTGTGAAAAACCAATCCAAAGAATTCCTTCATATTAACCTTCATATTTCATATTAGTCTTTCTAGTGATCAGCAGCCAGTGTCTGTTCCAAACACAGCCAGAAGATGGCAGCAGTGCTCTATTACTAAAACGACTAGAGCAGGAGGTCATGCAGAAGCAACAAGTTTGCACATCTGAATTCTCTGTATCTCAGTGTGTTAGAAAATGAATAAGCACGTGACATCGGTAGATCACAGCACATTTTGACACCGTTTAAACATCTCACCAAAATTGTCTCTCCTCAGCTGTATGGATTCAAGTGTCTTTTTACACTCTCTTGTGTTTGCAGGTGTCAGTGATAAGTTTCTTCATCACATCGTAATCATACTCTTAAATCCTCTGGATTACAGTAAAATCTCAGTGTAGTTTACACTCCACAGTCATGCTGACACAGAAAGCAGATGTGAACCTCACAGTGGCAATTAATCACACACATTTACACAAATGTACTTGCAAAGACGTTTTGAAGTTCAACCAAATAAAGATTAAATTATTGTATTTAATTTGACTAGTTTAGACAGACTTCATACACACACGCACACACACACACACACATGTTGGTTTTTGTGGTTTATGGGGACTCTCCATAGGCGTAATGGTTTTTATACTGAACAAACTGTGTGTGCTATTGCCCTACACCAACCCTACACCTAAACTTAGCCCTCACAGGAGACTTTGTGCATTTTTAGATTTTCAAAAAAACACCATTTAGTATGTTTTTTAAGCCTTTTGAATTACGGGGACATAGTGTCCTCATAAACCACCTTCATATTGTAATACCTCTGTCATACCCATGTCATTATACAAATTTGTGTCCTCATAAACAACATAAACACACACACACACACACACTCACTCTCTCTCTCACACACACACACACACACACACACACATATATATATATATATATATATATACATATATTACACACACACACACACACACACATATATATATACATATATTACACACACACACACACAAGGTCAGAATTATTGGCACTCTTGGTAAATACGATCAAAGAAGGCTGTGAAAATTAATCTGCATTGTTAATCCTTTTGACCTTTTATTTAAAAAATTCACAAAAATCTAATAAGAATTTAATATGAGGGAAAATATCATTATGAAGTAAATGTTTTTCTCTAATACACACTGGCCAAAATTAACGTCACCCTTTTATTCAATACTTTTTGAAACCTCCATTTGCCAGTTTAACAGCTCTAAATCTTCTCCTATAATGCCTGATGAGGTTAGAGAACACCTGACAAGAGATCAGAGACCATTCCTTCATCCAGAATCACTCCAGATCCTTCAGATTCACAGCTCCATGACGGTGCTTCTTCTCTTCAGTTCACCTCACTCATTTTCTACAGGGTTCAGGTCAGAGGACTGGAATGGCCAGCAGAAGCTTGGTTTTGTGCTCAGTGACCCATTGTTGTGTTGTTTTTGAGGTTTGTGTTTGGATTATTGTCCGGTTGGAAGATCCAAACATGGCCCATTATAAGATTTCTAACAGAGTCAGTCACTTAGTGATTTTTTATCTGTTGGTATTTGATAGAATCCATGATGCCATGTGTCTGAACAAGATGTCCAGGACCTCCAGCAGAAATATAGGCCCACAACATCACAAATACAGCAGTATATTTCATTGTACACATGGGGTACTTCTTATCCCTGTGTTCACCAAACCCATCTTGAGTGTTTGCTGCTCAAAGCTCATTTATTAGTTTCATCTGACCATAGAAGCCAGTCCCATTTGAAGTTCCAGTCGTGTCTGATAACTGAATATGCTGGAGTTTGTTTTTGGATGAGCTAGGAGAATATGCAGCTGTTTATCCCACAGGCAGTGCTCCAACTGCATTTTATTATAAATCTTTGGTTTTAACCTTTTGTCCAGAAGGCTTTGGAGGTGTTTCTTAACGTTATTCTTCATTTGTTAGCAGCTTTGTGAGGGCGGGTTGGTTTTAGATCTCAGTTATACCTAGTTCCGCTTTAATAGGATTAGGCTTTGGACTGCAGGGGTTTGTGTGTGTCAGCCAGCTCGATCTGCTTCTAGGATGTCAGGTGAGCTTCAAACTATTGGAGAGGCATCATGTTGTTTACAGTCATTCAAAGGGTATTTCCAACTCGCATGTAATGTAATCTGACAGTATTCTGCTGAGAAATGGTTCCTACAGGAACAAATTAAAAAGTAAGCTCTCCATAATCTTTGCTTCTTTTTATTTTCATGCATTTTTTTCTCCTAGCGTTGTGTGGCTTATATAACCAATGAGGGACTAGATTGCACAAACATAACATGAAGCAGGTAGAGTCTAAATAAAGGTCCAGATAGATGAAGGCCGGTGAGCCAAGAAAACCTTCAACGTGATGTAACTAGTACAACCACCTACACTTGAATGTTTTAGTGAAAACAGAGAATTGTTTCTTTCCTCAAAAGAGTTTGTTTGACATTCAGCTTGTAGTTAATGGTTTAAAAAAGAGAGTTATTCTTATGTGTGGTTCATTTAGAGGAATAGTTCATTCAAAAATGAAAATTTGTTGAAAATGTGCTCATCCTCAGGTCATCCACGATGTATAGGGGTTTGTTTCTTCATCAGATTTGGAGAAATGTAGCACTGAATCACTGTCTCAGCAATGGATGCTCTGCAGTGAATGGGTGCCGTCAGAATTATCAGCTGTTTGGACTCTCATTCTGACGGCACCCATTCACTGCAGAGCATCCATTGCTGAGACAGTGCTATATTTCTCCAAATCTGATGCAGAAACAAACTCATCTACATCTTGGATGGCCTGAGGGTGAAGACATTTTTAGCAAATTTTCTGTTTTGGGTGAACTACCCCTTTGTCTCAGATGTTTGTTCTAAAACTCTATTTGGTCTTTGGTCTGTGTTTCAGACATCGATGAGATGTCATCTGAAAAGGCAGGTCTTTTTTTTTCTCAGAAGACGAGTTGAGAAGTCTCCATTTAATCTCACTGCTGTTCAGGAGAAGCGGCTCACAGATGCCAGCTTGCCGTCTTCCTCTAGGGTCTGTGTGTAGAGTAAATACACGTGTGATTGAACGCTCAGGCTAGTGATGCAGCGTCAGATGTAAGACACGAGGGCGTCCTTCTGTAAGGCTCCAGGGTGTTTTTTGTTTCAAGCACGGATTTGCATTGTGGCGAGCCAACTGGATAGCAAAGTCCATAAAGCACAGTAGAGCATTACTCTTGCTCCTGAAACGCAGACTATTCAGCGTGTTTGACCGGCAGGCTTACTGCTCCCCGCAGCTTTAGACATTTTTCACTGTCATCTGCTGCTGTTGGGAGTGAAATTGCAGTGTTCACACACAGCTAATAGACTTAGATAATTGATATTAAAAATATTTAGATTGATCAATTTAGATTAGGTATTAAAATGCATATAAATGAATTTAATTTGCTTTTAAATGCTTTATTTCTGTGCAGCGTTTTTTTTTTTTTTTTTTTTCTCTCTGTGTCTTCTGGACTTTTCCACATGATCACGACTTCAACTGTAACAGTACAGGTCAGAATGATTAGTTAATATTAAGTAACTTACATTTTAGACACAGAATGCTTGGTCAATCATATTCCACAGCTTAAACTAACTCTTAGAGACAAGTTATAAAAGGAAAACATCAGGTTTCATTCAGGTTCCTCTACTGGGTCTTGTAGTTGTGCTTCAGTCGCAGACTTTGTAGTACGTAATATCATTTACTGTTTTTTTGTCTTTTGTAGATGAATGAATAGGAACAATTTCAGGAACCCTAGGAACTAACTAGAATAGGAACCCTATTTGTAACTATTTGATATAGGCTAGGGTTTATAAAATTTCCACAGGCTTTTTAACTAATTTCTCACACAGTTTTGTCAAAATGCAGTCTTAAATGAGTTTAAAAAGTCCTAAATGACCATAAAGTGTTAAAAGAAAATTGGATGTGTGTCAGATGCATGAGGTTTTAAAGAGACAGCGCTACTTTTAAATATTCTGATTATACGCTGAGAAGTGTGGTTTTTCTTACCGTCTTTACTCCACAACATGATGACCTGACATACATTAGACGTGTTACTGTCATACATCAAATGAAAAAATATGACTACAGGCATATTATGGAAGGTTATTTGGCACCGCCATGAACTTCGCAATCTCACAAAGTTCTGTTATAATCAACAAATCTCTCTACACAGGCCCATTATAATCGCGTATACTCAAACAATGATGTAAATCAAAGAACTAAAGAAAAAGAGATTTACTCACTGCCCTGCTCGCTTGAATAAAGATGAATCTATATTAATTTTATGTGAAGATTATTTAAAGTTCACTTAAATTAAGTTTTTGCTCTATTTTTTCAAAGCCTATTAAAAAAATGAATAATAATAATAATAGCTTTAAATAACATTGTAACATTGACTAATCAATGGCTAACATTGAGGGGGAAATTGCATTTAATAGAGACATCAGTAGCAGTATTGGTATCAGTGATACTGGCCTTCATTAAAGATGACAACATATTATATCAGTATGTAATTAATCATGATTAATTACAGAAAAATGTGCAATTAATATATTTTTTTAATCGATTGACAGCACAATTTTTTTATGCTCAACTGTGCATAAAAGAGACCGAAAATGAAATATACCTATGCTCTCTCTGAGCTATTTATTGCCAACTTAGCAACTTTGTCTCTCAATTTAGTGGCATTTCATACTCCTTTAGTGACTTCTATTTTTTTAAAAAGCACATTGTCCAGTGACGTTTTGGACAAACTATTTTCATGGTACTGGCCCACAATACTTACTTTCCTGACACAGACACGAGCGCTGTAAAATAGTCATTCTGTTACGTCTAACTTTCTCTCTGAGTGATCATTTACATGTTAATGAGGCAGAAATCACAGCACAGTCATGTATATAAAAAGGTTTACCTGCCTGTAACTCAAAAGGCATTAAAGACACCTTACTATCCTTTTAGGTTCTGGTCCTTAATACACTTTCCTTTTGTTAAATTCATTTTAAAGCCCCTCAATTGTTCAATCCCAGAGATATGGAGATCTTAATGCGGCTCCGTGAGTAAACTGGAAATTGGCTCTAAATCTCGGGTGGAAATGGTTATTTTGACCCCCCCTCTACAAAATAGTGGATTACTCCGTAAATATACTTCTATGGCATTTAATATGTTGTCTTTCCACAGAAAACATCTAAAAATTGAGCTGGGGAAGTTTTATTGAGAATTCAACTTAAAATACAGGACACCATTTGAGCTCAGAAATACAATAGGGGACTGACACTAAGCAGTATGCAAATTAAACTCTGTGATGTCATGAATATGCTAATGAGCGACATTTAACGACCTCGAGCAAGTTTAAGTTACTTTCTTAGTAATAGTTGTCAACAGTGGTCTGAACGCTTTGTAATGTCCTCATTGATGAGCTGTTCACACGGGCTACTGAGTTTGTCCTTGCACTTCCAGCTCTTTTGACATCCAATCTAAAGACATTTATTCCACATGCATGTGTCACAACATTACAATATGCATAGAAGCTCAGAAAACATCGTCCCCGTTCTGTTCCCCCGACGGTGGCTTTAGGAAGCAACAGCTCTTAATGGGGATGGATGGCACCACTATGTAATTCTAGACAAAAAGAACAGATCAACTTAGAGGAGGGGAAAAACTGTGAGTGTAAGAAAACAAACAATGAAAAGAACATTCAAAGTTTTCTTTCCACTTCAGCTCAGTGTTCATAAAAAACACACTTTCTGCTTAGTTCAGCCTTCCCTCTGGGGACTGAAATCGAGAGTTTGGCCTTGGAGAAGGAGAGGGAGGGAGACTTGTGTTTTTGTGTCTAATTGTCGTGGTGATTGAGAGGGAGAACAGAATGGAGAATGAAAGCGTGAAAGAGAAAGGGCCCTCGGTAACACGCTAGTACCCATGACGACGGGCCCTCCGGGACCGCCAACCCCTTTCGGAGCTCCACCTCCAGCTAAACACCCGCTAATTGGGCCACTTCGCTTTGTGTGCTTCTCCACTGATCCTCGTGCCAGAAATATCAACATCCTTGTTAATTCTCTGTCGTCTAATCATTTTCTCTGGAGCTGGTTTGCGAGTCGTTAATCACGCTGCTATAGATTCCCCCCCGATCATCAGAACGTGTGACGGAACGGCTCGTATAAACTCTGCGACGTAAATTATACGAAAGCGCTCCGTCTCCTTCATGGTGGTGAACGCTTTTGGGAGGATCTTAAGCAAACGTAAACCTTTTGTGGTGATCACAGGCTTCAGACTGGTTTAGTCGGCATGCACCAAATCAATTCAGTCTAGTGCAAGTCTTAAGTCTTAAGTCCAAAGCAAGATGGGTTCACTTGAGATTATTTATTTTTAGTTTCCTTTTGAATGCATTTATACAGCACGGGCTAATCTCAACTATAACCTAGTCATAGTTTTTCAAGTTGAACTCAAGTTTGTGACTGTATAATGTAACTTTTTCAATAAGCATCAGTAAAGCATGTAAACAAACAAGGACATATAAAATAATAATAATAATTATTATTACTTATGGTATAGCATGACTAAACAAATGTAGTTGTGTAAAAATACTTTATTTTAATTATGTAAACAAGAATGTGAAAAAAATTAAATAATGTATTACTATATTTTCTAAAGCTTTGACTAATATGGAAGCCTGTTTCCGCCACGGAATGAAAAAAAAAAAAAGATTGCGACTTTTTATCTCACAATTCTGAGGTTTTTTCTCATATAAACTCGCAATTGCGAGTTAAAGTCCAGTTTTGAGGGGGGGGGGGGGCTGATATGTTCTCAGAATTTCTGACAATTCTGAGAAAAAAAGTCAGAATTGCTAGAAAAAATCTCAGAATTGCAAGTTTATATCTCAGAATTATAACTTTTTGACTCACAATTGCAAGTTTATATCACGCAATTATGAGAAGAATTGTGAGATAAAATGTTGCAATATCCTTTTTTATTTTTTAATTCAGTGGCGGAAATGGGCTTCCATAAACTAATGAACTCAGGAGATATTTAAAAAAAAGGTATAATATTATAATTTGTAGGGTTCAAGTACACATCAGATGTTACTTAAGTTGCCTGAAAATGTTAAACATTTAATTCAACAGCAGCTGATTTAGTAGTTGTTTGACATTCGAATATGATTGTTTATAAGACTGATCATTATAAGATTAAATAAATATAATTTAAGAAAATTTAAGAATTAAAATAGCATTATTTTTGAATGTACACAAAAATATTATAATAAAATATGAATATTAATTATATTATATTAATATTCAAATATTATTTTTATTTTTAAATATTATTTATTTTTATTAAAATTTTAATATTCATTCATTATTAATAATATTAATATTCAAATATTATTTTTATTGTTAAATATAATTAATTTTTTATTTATTTGCTGTCAGTTGTGTAAGTTTGCATGCCCTTGTGTTTCAGAGTTTGACTGCATGCAACTAGCAGATCGAGAGAGTATTACATCAGGAATTTGAAAGCAGCATAATTGCCTTACAAAAGAGCTTTGCAGTAAATGTTTACTGCCAGTCCACTAACACTACCTGCTATTCTGCCCACCAGCCTCCTGCTGAGAGGAGAAAGCTCTGCTGCTGCGAATCAGACTGCTTTTAACATGATGCTGAACTTCATCTGTTTTATTAGGGTAATATATACTGTATAATTGTGAATATCAACCCAGTTTATGAGATAGTGGTCCAGCAAAACATCATGTGAGCTTGTTTACTGAAGATGACAAATAAGATGGATATTAAGGGTCTGGAATCATTATTATCTTAATTATGTATTATTGGCATTGGCAGCTGTTTGTTCAGGTTACTTTGGGCCACACATCTCGTAATAGTGCAGGTTAATGTTTTATAGGTTGTGTAAAAATACTAAAGATTTTACAATATTCAGCAGTAATTTAGTATTTTCGTCGTCTTTCTAGAATTTTACTGTGAAACCAATGGAGACAAGATAATTTTCCTTTAATTTAATATATAAAAAAATCTGTTATGCTGCATTGTGTAATATTGTGTCTATCTATCTCTCTATCTCTATCTATCTATAGCTAAATGAATGATTGACTCTGATCATAAATTGTCCTTTAAAATATTCATATTAATAAAGTTTTATAATCAGTTTGGTGGGATGGTTTTGCAGTACTGGTGTACAAAAGCGAAAACAGTTACTATAAATTTTATAATATTTAAGAAATCTTACTAAATACTTTTATACTCAATTTTTTACTTTAAAGACAATGGAGACTAGATTGTTTTCTGACCTAATTTAATGAATTAAATAAAATTGCGATTGATATGGTAATTGATTGGAGGAAAAAATAGCTAAATTAATTATTTAATTTTTCAAACTTTTTTTGAAAACGTTCAACTACAGTGTACTTTTCATACAATTTGTGTCTAAGTATGAAAAGACTTTAAAATAAAATATTTCAAATTGACAGTCCTAAATATTAATGACTCATTATGCACGACACATATTTTTGTCCAATCAGATGCGCTGTGGAATGAGAATGTCCCGCCCCCTGCAACTCACTAATAGCGAATCACTGTTCATGATTGTGGATGTATTGCGACAGATATATTTTACTTTCTTCTCAGCTGATTGGTCCAGTTTCGGTCTGCAATCTCTTATCCTAAAAACCAATATATTTTCTTGAACCCAAACAACAGTTTGCTCAAATTAAACACACATTTGCGCTGAAACAGGGTTTATTGAGGCAATTGGAGGAATAAAAAGCTCCACATAAGCTCTATTTGCATCAAATGAAACAATACAAATCATGCGATTACGTGTTGCCCCTCCAGCACTTTCTGGCCTCTCTGAACCCTGCGCTGGCATCCCATCCAACCTTGGGTGAGGAATTTGGGCGCTCATTCCTGTGAACCCATTAATTCTGTTGTGTTGTTTTGATTTTATTTCTCGCAGCATTGTTTACCAGTCTGTGTGTGAGTGAACAGTGAGAGAGTGTGTGTGTGTGAGGATGATGAAGAACAAGATCACATCAGTGCCCATCACACATCGGTTTCCATCAAGCAGTGTCTAAACTTGAGTTTATCTCAAATCTACGACGAGCCCCACAGAGTGCAGAATTCACTATTCCCTGAAGTCTCCTGCAGTTTATGAACGGTGTCTGGAATGTTCTGTAAATAATCGGATTTCTGAACACTGCTGTTAGTTCTGGAAAATGTCCGAGTGTCAGTTTTTTTGAGTGGTATTTCAGTGAAAGGTGTCTCTTGAAGTTGGAGTGGGATCAAGATTTCTCTTTTACCCACGCTGCTTACAGTTTTAATCAATTAGTGTGAATAATACAGACCTGTTCTCCAGGCTTCTTACACTGAAGAGGCCCTGATAGAGAGATTACAGTTTGATTCGTCATGCTTGCAGGCATCAGGGTTTAATCCTGCCGTCCTCTCATATGCTGGACAGTGGTATGGCTTTAATCTGAAAACTCTTCCCACCGTCGACATCGACTGGTTTCATAACCCATAGGAACTCTTGGGTACCAGATTAGGGTTCTTCAGCTTGTAACAATAGCAACCCTTTTTGGTGCCAGTTATGAGGTTCCATGAAGAAGCATGCTTTGAAAGTGCTACCCTAGTGAAAAATAAATGTATTTGAAATACATTTATTTCATGCAAAGTTTACACAAAATGCATTTACATATTTATGTACTTAATTAAAATACCCTGCAATTGTACTCTTGGTATACTTAAAGTCTGCTAAATTGGAGCAACTAATTTTGTCCTTAATGCACATTAATTGTGCGGAAAGTGTATTTTGACACACTATATCCCTGTTTAATGCTGTAAAGCTGCTTTGACACAATCTGCATTGCAAAGCTCTATATAAATAATGGTGACTTGTCTTGACTGAATATATTTGATTGTGTATCTTGCATTTACAGACTGATATTAATTCACTTTTTATTTATTTACTTACTAACCATTTTTGCTTCCACAAAGAACCTTTCAGTAAGAAGTGAACCACGCTTTCCTTAATGTGAAGATATTTTAATGATCTAAAGAACCTTTTTCCATTATAAAGAACCTTTTGTGGAATACATGTTAAAGATACCAATAAAGGACTTTTATTTTTAAGTAAAGAAGCTTTTAAAGTACCATCTTTTTGTGTTAATTGGCAATACGTGCTTCAAGAAAGGTGTAAATACAACACATGGCTGGTCAGTGTAAGCATTTGTTACATTTAGTCTTTTTGGGCGAGAATGTGCTTTCCTGATATTGTTGTTTTACTCCTTAGGCACATTGCGTAGTTTATAATGTTACAAAGTTACTAGTACCACAGCCAGACGTTTCAAGGCCATCTAATCAGGTCTTCCTGAATTGTAAAAATACATTGTATACTTACTGTAGAGGGATTTTTTTTTTCTGCAGTCAAACATCCGCTTTAGTAAAATTAAACCCAATTTACAAGAGCCTTAAAAATAATAATAAAATAAAACAGCGCTTCTATTACCAGAGATCCTCGTCTCTGAAGTGGCCTGAAAGGTGTCCTGATGAAGCTGTTGCTCAACATAGAAGCAGCACACATCCAGGAGGAGAAAAGCCTCAGAAAGCTTCATCTCTGATGGCTAGGAGCAGTTAGTGCATGCATTTGTTTTTTTAAAATGTTGCTCCACACATAGTACAGAACATGTGAAATAAACATAATGCATTGTTTCTCTGGCCAGGGAAACATGCCTCCTCCTCCAGACAGTGCTTATTATATCTGTGTAAATGTAAGCCATCATTTAGTTGATTAGATTTTTTATGCTCTTAAAAAGTCTCACCAAGGCTGCATTTATTTGATCAAAATTCAGTAAAACAGTAATATTGTTGTGAAATATTGTTACAATCTAAAATAACTGTTTTCTGTGTGAATACATTGTAAAATGTTATTAATTTCTGTGATTAAAGCTGAATTGTCAGCATCATTACTCCAGTCTTCAGTGTCACATGATCTTCAGAAATCCTTCTAATATACTGATTTGTTGCTCAAGAAACATTTTTGATTTATTATAAATAATTTTGTGGAAACCGTGATGTATTTATTTTTCAGGATTCACAGATGAACAAAGAACATGTATATATTTGTTTGTTTGTTTAATGTTATTTATGTTGTTCATGCCCCATTATCAGACTACCCTGCATTACCTATCGCTCTTTCTTCAGAATAAAGACCTGAATAAACATGAAACCTCTCGATTAACTCCTGTTCATACCTCGGCAACTCAGAAGTTTCTTCAATCTGCAGAATGTCAAACCTAGCTTCCAGAGGACAGCGTGGTTTTCATTTGCTTTGATGTTGGCCTTCCCCATGTCTTTGTGCTTGTTCATTTAAACCGTGGAAGACAATCAGCACTAATGGATGAAAAATGTGATAAACATTGGAAAGAGACTGGTTTGGGGTCATGATGCTCTCTGGCTGGAAGATGAAGAGATGAAGTTTCGCCAATAAATGTGATGGTCTGTCCTTGAAGGGTTCAATTCTTAAAGCGAAAATAATAAAAGACAGTCATCATCTTCTCGGTCTTCACATTAAACCAGCTTGTAGTGTCCTAGTGAGATCAAATTAAACCTGCCCAATTTGACCTAAAACCATCTGTACTATTTTATTAAGTAACCTAATATGAAAATTACACTGCCATTCAAAAGTTTGGTAACACTTAAAGCCATTATGTATAATCCATTATAATGCACCTTATAATGCATTGTACAATCTCATGCATTTTTCTTGAAAGAAAATGAAATGCAAGGATGCATTAAACTGATCAAAAGTGACAGAAAAGTCTTTCAAATTTAAAAAACAAAAAAAAATGTTCTTTTGAACTTTATATGCATCAAAATAAATCATGATTTCCACAAAAAGATGAAGCAAGAAAAACTTGAAAACTTTGATAATAATCTTTTATTACATTTTCGACATTGATAATAATGAGAAATGTTTCTTGAGCAGCAAATCAGTATATTAGAATGATTTCTGAAGATCATGTGACACTGAAGACTGGAGTAATGATGCTGGAAATACAGCTGCGCATCACAGAAATCAATTACAGTTTACTATATATATATATATATTCACATAGAAAACACTTATTCTGAATTGTAATAATATTTAACAATATTACTGTTTTTACTGTACTATTAATCAAATAAATGCAGCCTTTGTGAGCAGAAGCAGCTTTTCTCCAAAAAAAATAAAAATAAAAAATCGTACTGACCGCAAAGTTTTGAATGGTAGCGTTGGTATAGGTTTAAAGGGGTCATCGGAAGCCGATTTTCCACAAGTTGATATGATTCTTTAGGGTCTTAATGAAAAGTCTATAACATACTTTGGTTAAAATTTCTCAAACACCCTTTTTTACCCTGTCAAAAACAGCTCTGTTCACAGCGAGCTGTTTCGGTGCATGTCCCTTTAAATGCTAATGTGCTCTGCTGACCCCGCCCCTCTCTTCCGTGGGGTGACGAGCTGTTCTCTGAGAGACTGTAAACTTTAGCTGCATTTGTCACGGAACTTGCACGTTATTAGGAAAGGCGCTTTGCAAAGATTCATAAAAAAAACTAAAAACATTATACTCATTCTTTTGTAGGTGAGGCTGGATCACGGATGATTTGCGCGAACATAAACACATTTATGTAGATCGGGAGCGCATTCCCTTCAGAAACAAAAGTAATCCACTGCATCTTTAGCGGCTCAGATGTCAGGAGTAAATGATGACTGCTATGTTCATTATTACATCCAACTACAAAACACCTCAATCACTTAGGAGTCATTCTTATCTACAGCTGCTCCGGCGTTGAAACAGTGGTGGACTGTTGACAGCTCACTCAGGGCGGGTCTGAGGTAAAACGCTAGTGTCAATCAACAGCCGTGGGAGGGGCCTGGGTCTGTAAGACCTCACACTAGTGATGTGCAGATAATCCGCGGGTCAGGTGGGTCGGGTAATAAATTGAATTCTGATTATTTGCGGGTGGATAAGATAAATCATTAATGATGCAAATATTAACTACATTTTCTAAAATATGAATGTGTTTTAAATAGGCTACAGTAATTGAATAAACTGTAAATTAACATATTATAGTTATTCAACAAAACATTATTTAGTCAAGAAGAGCAGTGAGGGATTTTCTTTTGTTGTTTCAATAATATTAATGACAAATGGCACAGCTTTATTAGGCTGCTGTCACAAGACCTATTTCACGGATCCAATACTGATACACATGCGTTTTCATTCGCAACTGTTTACATTAACTTAAGACAAACCCGACAGTGCTTGCACTGGAGGATACTTGCCAGGACGACCTTTTCGACGTCATTTTGTGTGCATTTGGCCACGCTTTGGATGTGACTGAGCGCACAGAAAAGCGCCTCTGGAGCACAAAAGGCTTAAAAAGACATGCAAATAATACATTTCTGTGACGATGCAACAACGATGCAGCAACGATGCAACATTAGGCAATTGACAATTCTGTCAACTGTACCAAAATGCAAGCTAAAGTCTTGTGAAGAGAAGGTCAAAGAGAGAAGCACAGCTGAATCACTCACGCTGTTTTCAAATGACTGATTTGATCTGATGGTTCGTGTGAATTTATTTACTCATCTAACCTGCACGCTATAGGCCTATTGGATAAACGTTTGGCAGGAATTTCCCTCATTTTAAAGTCGAAAGCTGTGGGAATGAGTAATGCCATATATGCACAATACCGCACTGAAATTCAGGACCGGATTAAACATAATTCTATCGTACAGAGAATTGTGAAACATGACTTTTCCAAAACGTTCTGGGTTTATTTATTTTTTCCAAAACTTTCCAGGCCTGGAAATTGCCGTTTTAAAATTTCATGACTTTTCCAGGTTTTTCATGACTGTATGAACGATCGGGTGCGGTTATCTAAATCAGACACAAATATAGGTGCGGGTGGGTAATTTATTTGAAGCTGCGGATTCGGGTGACGTTTTAGTTCATCTGAGCATCAGTACCTCATGGCTTGATCTGAGAAAGGGGTTATGATTTTTGGGGATTAAAAAAAAACAACACTGGGTGGATTTTTATCATTATAGGGTGGCTGCGTCCACACACTGCCTACACACATTTCAGTTCATTGAATTTTTATTCAAGTTATGCTGGTTACACACCACAATATAATCGGGCTGATTTCTCCCCTTCCGACAATCCTAGGTAATGTCCCGATTATCTTGGTGGTTCTAAAGATGATCTTATTTTATCAGATTTTCCTGTGGTGTGAGGTGTGTTAAGAGTGACTGAATCTGCTCGGAAGAACGTCGGAGGCGTCCCGATCGCGAATCGTAAATATTCAACATGTGGGGGGAACCCCGAAGACCAACATGCAGCAATATCCCATCAGAAAGCGAGCTGACAGCTTGGACACCATCATCGTAATTTCTTCCTGCCATTACCAAAGACTGGGACTTTAAAGCCTTAAATCTGTTCTTTGAATAATTTGTAATTATTTATACTTGTTTAAGGAAATGTAATTTTCTTATTGCTTTTATCTTTTTTTATTTTATTTAATTTTTTTATTATTGTTTTTTTGTTTATTATTGTATTTTATGTAATTTATATGTTATTGCCCTTGCATGTTCCTTGTTCTAAAATTGTAATAATAAAAAAATCTTGTTTATTCTCAAGTCTCCAGAGATTTTGCGAGATTTCCCGTGTTCACAGTCGGGACAATCTGAAAATCTGTTGGTGTGCTGTCTTTGTCACATCGCAGCACACCACACACTATAGGAACAGTTAAATCTAGGATTTTTTTGGTCCTCAGGTTTGTAGTCTCTCACATTTTGAAGATCTTATGAGAGTTTAAAAATCTTTTAGTGTGTACCCAGCATTAGTGTTTTAAATGATCACTATTTCCTGAGGGTTAAACACCTCCTTTGAAGTTTTTCAGCCCTGATTTCATATCTTCTCACGTGCCCATATCTAACGAGGCTCGCTGGTGCCAGTTCTGAGTTCCTTTATCTATCACATCCTATTTCTGTTGGTTGCAGGTCAGAAAGGAAAGCTAGCGGGGAATTTGGAGGTATAAAAGAATATGCGTATTCCCATGTGGAGGAGATAAATTGCTGTTTATGTTTCAGCGTAGGCTGACAGACATAATGTTCCTTTGTTTATGTTTTGGATGAGGACCTGCCTGGCAGCGGCCGCTAGATGCATGTTGAGACAGCCAGAGCTGCTGTATGACTGCACCGCCGTTTCCCAGAATGCCAAAAACTGGCACCTGAAGGCGTTTGTCATGGGATCATGCGATCTGAGCTCGAAAAGTTGCATTTGAATATATTTATTTGAATTGGTATTCCTCCTTCGCTTGCAGAAATGCAACGGCTAACTAGATCTTGGCGGCCAGGCTTTGCTAATGAATATTGAGATGGGCCCAAATGGAGTATAGAGTGATAACTAAATGAGAATTCAGCTCCTCTGCCTGCTGTTTCTCACTGATGGCCTGCCGTTCGGAGCCGTCATCAATAGCTGGAAAGGAAATAATCCACAGTGGGACAGGAGCCCCGACTCAAGCCACTTCCCACGGAAAGAGCCCATCGCGGCGGACACCAGCGCACAGGAACCGCAGCAGACCAAAATAAATGTGAATCCTCAAAATGTTAAATCCAGCTTCCCAGCGAGTAGCATTTGAGGACAGCGTGGTTTTCATTTGCTTTGATGTCGGCTTTCGCCGTGTCTTTCTGCTTGTTCATTTAAACTGTTGAAGACAATGGATGGAAAATGCGATAAACATTGGAAGGAGGCCGGGTCGGGGTCACGATTGTTGAAATTTCGCCAGTTTTTCCTCTGAAACCGAAGCGTATTTTTGAGCCACACTGCTGCTTCGGCCTTCTGTGCGCATCTATGGGAGAAAGCGGCGAAGATTATGCAACATGTTACTCAACGGTCCCTGCACAATGCAGATGAAATGGCAAATGTATGTAAGTTTTAGCTGATTCATTCCAGGTTTCTTCCATGCGCAGTGAGTTTGAGGAGCTCTCCGGGAACAGATCCGAGAGGGAGGGGACGAGGGGAGCGGACGTGCTTCCAGAGCTCAAAAATGTCGTCCTCAGAAAAACCGGCGACCTGAAAGAGAGCCATGTTTGCTTTGGATGCAATCAAAAGAGTCACCGAGCGATAACGGATCTTTCTCTGTTCCTGTAAATGACCCATTGACAGACGGAAAGGAGACCGTCCTTTGTCCTCGTGCCATCGTAGTACCAAAAAAGAAACCAGGGCAAAAAAAAAAGAGCGCTTCCTCTTGTATTCGTTCTATTTCGGTCTTACTGTAGGATTAGAGGTAGTGCTTCTACATTTCTTTAGTGTCCAGAATGAATGAAGGTGTTATATAGTGTTGTCACAATACTGAGATTTCTCATTTTGATACAATACCTTGAAAATTATCGATATTCAATACCAAAAAAATTCCACAACATTAAGGGTGTAACATTTGAACAGTATATACTGTGTGTTAATTCATTTTTGACCTGTATTGTCTGAAACGCTTGTTGTCTGAGATATAATACTACTACTACTACTACTACTACTAATAGTAGTAGTAATAATAATACAATAAAAAAAACATCATTTTTGTTTGTAAGACAGAAATATTACTGTTGTTATACAAGTGCAATGTAAATATAAGCATATTAGTAAGTATATGAATTATTTGACTTAATTTAAAATTACAATGCTTATGATTTAATAGCTTAATAAATAATAATAATAATAATAATAAAATGTATTATTATTATTAATTTTATAATGATTATTATGTAATAAAAAATACCCCCCCCCCCCCCCCCCCCAAAAAAAAATCTTTGGCAAGCCTTTAAGTTTGTGTGACTACAGGTTTATATCATCAGGTGGTGAATCATGAGCTGCTGGTGTGCAAATTATCACTGTGCTGCGCTTCACTTTTAAACATGCATGCAATGGACTATGATTAATTAAAAT
Source organism: Barbus barbus (assembly GCF_936440315.1). Taxonomy (NCBI): domain Eukaryota; kingdom Metazoa; phylum Chordata; class Actinopteri; order Cypriniformes; family Cyprinidae; genus Barbus; species Barbus barbus. The sequence continues at coordinate 1,539,053 of NC_136760.1, read as the reverse complement.
GCACAGTGTGGTGTGTGCCAAATCGCTGGTATCGTGGTATCAATATAACAGATGAAGAGTTTTGAAACTATCTAAAATATATTTTACTTTCTATATATAGAAAAATGAATGATTATGACATGCTGCATCAGCATCTTTTCCTGAACTCTTATTTACCTCTAGCAGCATGTAATCATATTTGTTGCTAATTTTAGATGGTAATCCTTGGAAATTAAAAACGTTAATCACACAGAGTGACGGTTCTGTTTTGTAACTGACCTTCGAGTCACGCTGTGTCATAAACAGGCAGAAAATATCCGCATGAGTTACACAAGCTGAGATTATAGATGTTGGCGTCACAGCAGCATCATGTTTGTGTGTCAGAGAGAAAGTGTTTCACAATCGAAAGGTGACCTGAGGCTGGTGTGAAACACACTCACATCACAGATGTTAAACTACCTTTTTATGGGATATTCCTTGCTGTCTCTGACTGCCAACATAAAGATGGAAAGTTCCAGCCTTGGTTCTGATTGATCGATACAACATTTTAGCCATGCCAAAAATTTGCAATATAGTGGCACTGTTTTTTTTATTTTTACTTCTTATCAGTACCTTTTAAGCCATGACTATAATCACAATACAGTGATTCCCTCTCATATCTTCTTGCTTAAAAGTCAAGTTTGTCATTTCTGCACCATCAGTCCAGTCTGACAGGAAAGGACAAGTCCTGCAGGAATGATATATTTTTGTAGGCCAGCGCAGGAGTTCTCATCACCCTGGTTCCCTCAACTATTTTATATGATATATTTCATTATGTATTTTATGCCATAGAATAACATGTGAAAATGTCATCAGATTTTGTTGAACACATCTTATTGTGGGTAATTAAAGTGCCCCGAGTATTTTGGTTTTGGGAGTCCCCAGCGACAGGCTGACATGCATGCAAGGTCAAAAAACACTTTCATTGTCTTATAATTTGCATTTATTTTTTACCTTACTTGCTCAATGGCTCCCAAACAATTCGCTCAGCCATTCATTTTTCCAAACCCCTCCTTTGCATGACGCTAATCTGCGGTGATTGGTCTCATTTCCATTTCATCTCGCCTGTAATGCCTGATAAAGCAGTGTTTGTGAGCGCAGTGTACAGCGTTACCGGAGAAACCGCTCCAAAAGCGACACCTAGTGGCAAAGAATGAATCTGCATTTTCATTCAGACCAATGCGAAAAGACCAACAAGTGGGAGGGCAATATGCTAATGTTTCATGTTGACGTCAATCTGAAATGTCTTGGGATTCGTTTTAAAAACGACTCGTTCCAATGATTCAGAGTCGACTCTTTCTTTTGAGAGACAATAACTTTATATACGGTGCACTTTCAGATTTAAAACTTTGCAGGATGTTTTCATTCACTTAGAGCTGTGTTACACACTGCATGAAAGACCATCTTCAAAAATACATAATAGGGGCACTTTAATAAAAAAAACCCATTGACTTCAGGACTATGGAGCTGAAAGTGCAAAACTGCTCTTAACATTTGTCTGGATTTTAATAGTCATTAAATCACCTCAATTATTTTAGTTGTGAATTTGATGTTTAACAACTTGGTTTTCCGACTAGCGTCAGATGGCAAAAAAAATTTATATGAGATATTATTTTTGCTTTTTCTGTTTGCTGACGCTTGTGGTGCATAAATAACACATTTCACAATCAACTTCACACTCTGCAAATATTTCCTATACAGGTTTTATTGTATAACGTAGGAGTTTTGACTCTAATTTGCTTAAAAGTGAAGATTTATCATGAAGCGTGAAGATCCTTCCTGGGTGCTGCCATGCTCATGTAAAATTATACAGACAACATCAGATTTGGGGATTTCCGTACAAGTTTCCAAGTTGATCGTTTGTCTGTTTTACAGCAGTTTTCCAAGTAAGATGCAGGAAATTCCAAATGGAGTGCAGTGTAGTGTGATCTATTAACTACAATTTCAAAAGAACATATGAGTCGGGTTAAACCGATCATGAGCATCATGTTTTATTATCTGAGAACCACAAAGGTACATGTAACATACATGTCTTGAAGAAAGAGCCTAAGAGAGGCTCTCACACACACACGGATGCAAAAATAACAGTGTAGCTAAGATGTTTTGGCTGTATCACGGGAGCAGACAGAAATGTGCTCTTAACTGATATGATGAATTGCTCGGCTTGGCTGAATTATGACCGGTTCCTGCTTTATTTGATCAGTTGAAGGGATTGTGGTGGATATGTAATGCATTTCAGAGGGTATAATGGACCACATGCCTTGAAGCTCAGGTATATGAGATGTTTTCTCCCTTGGTGGCCAAACATACCTGTGTTTGTAACCTTTCATTATGAATGAAATCTTGTTACTACAACCACAGTACTACTCTTTCTCTCTCTTTCTCATGATTTCTCACACAATCCAGCCATAAAAATTGAATTTACATTATAACGTGAAATGTCATGAAATTTGGCAACTGTTGGATGAATAAATCAAAAGTAGGGCTGTACACACAAAAATAAGTCTGCTATGAAGTCATTTCAATTGATTAAACTATCACCAGAGACGCACAAAAAAGATCTTCTGTTCAACCTGCCAAAATAACAAGAAATTATGATAGAAACATACTATTGTACAGCAGAATGTGCTTTAAATAATTATTAATAATAATAATAATACATAAAAAATAAAGTTGTAATCTTTTATTATTAGTATTATTGTTATTAATTATTTAAAGCACATTCTGCTGTAGTATTATCATTACTATTATTATGAAATTTCAGACCATTTTTCTTTAAATGTCTCATTAAAAATGAGGGTAAATGTACCTATTAAGCTCACCAAAATCTACATTGAGACATTTTTGACAATTTGACAATTCACTTAACATTTTTTTTAAATTATTTACTTAATTTTAAGGCAACGGGTTTCCTCGAAGTCAATAATAAAAAAAAAACTAAAATCAAGCAACAGGGCATTCAACATGCCTCTTTCATCTTTGGGCATAAACTATACTTATGTCTCGATTTTGTCATCAAGCTGTTAAAATAAGTTTTCTAAAGATTAACTTAAAGTGACAACCATCAGTTAATATGTAAAGTGTGTTTATGAAGTATTTACACAGATGGTTAATGTGGAAGAGCTTAACGAGAGCACACTGAGCTTAATCGGAGCAGCAACCATTTTTAATACTTTTCATGTAATATTTATTAAAATAATAATAAATAATCGTTCATGTTTTTAATATGAACAACTATTATTAACAATATCTCTGAAAGGATCGTTTTTCTTATTGATGTCAAACTGAAGCTGTGATTTTCATAGTAGTGCACCCTTTAAGCTCACCTTAAAATAATATGAAATCTTTAAAAATTACAGCACTGTAAAACCACAGACCAGCAATAAACTGTCAATGTATAATATTATGGATGTAAAAGTAGAAGCCAGTAATGTCTGTGCAGTAATATGTTAGCGTAGCACACAATCTTATCCAGCTAGTCAGCTAACTGTGTTCTGGAGCATCTGCGCTGTGCTGCTGAAACTATCTTTTGGATCTAATGTCATTATTTCCCACATCTAAGTTCCAGGTTATAATATGCAAAAGTCTAAACATTAATCTCTTAATTTTACAGTAAGTAGTGAAACGTACCCAAAATAAACATCTAAAAAATGCACGTTTAAGGGGCTCCTCTTTTGGTGAGTTTTTAGACAGCTTTCTAAACGGCCGCCAGACCGAGTGAACACATGGAGACTCATATCTCAGCGTGGGATGATCTGATTGACTTCTAATTACAGGAGGTATACAGTAACAAACACATCAATTGGTTAAGAAAATAAATTATTTTTTCTTTTTATAATCCGAGATCAAAAATGAAAGTGTGCTTAATAGGTACGTTTACCCTATATAATTTTATAGTTTTAAATATGATATCACTATTTAAATAACACATGCATAGCAAGTTCTTCAATAAATAATTAGAAATACATTATTTGAAAGGTAAATAATATAAACAAAGAATTTGAACTTAATGTAAAACAGATTTGTATATAGAAAATATTTGATTCTGTAATATAGCATTTTCTCAAATAAATAAGTCGTTAATAAACAAATAGAAAAATAGTCACTGCACTCAGTAATCTTGTTTGTCTGCATAACTATCAAAATAAAAGTCCCTTCTGATGCTAACTGGCTGAATAAAACTTGATGCCAATAACTTAAAAATGCCAAATATTGTCCGATTTATCGGTTTAGGCAATACATCGGTCAACCACTAAAATTGAGAGCTTCGCATAGTGACATACAGATGCCATTATGGCTTTGATAGGATAAGCAGTTTTAAAGACATTTCAAAAATACCTTCATACATGAAAAATCTCTTACTCTGCTGCCCCTTAAAATCTGGGTCTTGAAGTAAAGCAGGTTGAAAACCACAGGGATAGATGTCAAGTATGTCAAACTGGGAAAGAGTCTTTTTTGTAGTTTCTCCTCTCAAAGACCGAGCGAGCACACAAAAGGAGGTGAACCCATAGAGCCGAGCCAAAACAGCTAATGGACAAGTGATGAAACCGTGTTTCCTGCGCTCTGAAAGAAGTGCTGAGAAGTCGCTCGGGCTTGATAAGTTTGATGGCTGGACATGAAATTGGTTTGTACATTAAAATAGTTCGCCGGATCAAGTCAAACACGGTCGGAAAACATGATGAAGCTATCAGCCAAACCTGAGTTACTTCTCCTTTGACAGGCGCTGCCTTTTTCCAAAAAAGTATTTCAGAGGTCCAAAGGATGTTTTTTTAAGGAATACTTAAAAAAAAAAAAAACTTGGTAGCAACCACGAATATTGTTTTACTGGCAAAGCAGAGTAATTTACTGGAAATATGCGTCAGGGAAAAGTATATATTACTCCGTTTGTCTATGTGCATGTGTGTCGGCAGTGATGAAGTGTTTCGTCAAAAGACATGGTGCCTACGTGACTTGGATCGATTGTTTCAGGTGAGAGAAGAGTCCAGAGGATTTGGCTCAGGACCATGTAGTTGTGACATTTTTATTTATGATACTTTCTCCATGACTACTACACTGTTTAGCAGTATGACCTTTCAGTAAATCCTATTATATTCACTTTAATCTCAAATATAAACCCGGGCAGGGCTTGTTCCAGCAGTGCGGTTTCAGTATATTACTGTATTATCCCACTATAACTCTGACATAACCATTAAAGAGATCGTTCACCTAAAGATTGCTTTTCTGCCATTATTTTTCTAGCCTTCGTCATTCCAAACCTAAAAGACTGTCGAGCATAAAGGACAATTATTAAGAATTGTGTTGGTGATGAGGCATCAAAACCACGCAAAACCAGTAGCATTAAAGTACTTTGTGCGCCATTGTCAAATGCCCTCTTTACATCTGGATAGCATCTGGATATTTTGTATTTAAACCTTCATTCTTATGCATTTCTGATGTGATTGCAAAATGTAATTCTTACTACATACTGTAAGTGGTTGTGCTGACTTAAACATTTCCATTATTTAATAATTTTAAAAACAATGGGTCTCATTAACTAATAATTCACATTTTAGATGAAAACGGTGTTGCATGAATGCCCCTAAATCTTCCCAGATGAGTAGAGTTTAATTTGAGTTGCTGTGTTTTCTCCTGTCCTCCTGAATCGTTACTGACAGTAGGGTGCTCCTCACCTCCATAGGAATGAATCTGGAGAGATATCTGAAAGACTCCCCCCCCCCCCCCCCCCCCAGACTCTCCTTACACAGCTGTTTGTTGATCCTCCTTTGATCTCTGTGAGAGTCCACAAAGCCTATGCTTTCAGTCGGCTTTTGGAACTTCCTGTAAATACAGTACATAATGAGACCCTAGATTGGATATTGTGTTTTCATCCCAATGCAAACATTTCATGTCACTGTAATTAATTAAGGTCAAGATCTGTTATTATTACCCAAAATGCCTCTCTCTCCCATCCTTGGCACACCATTTTTTAGTTTCCTTGGTGCCATCCCAGTCAACTGTAGAGGCATGACTGCCCAACACTGGTTTGACAGCATGCGCATCGCTGCTTGATCGAGTGGGAATGAGTAGCAACAAATGCATGAGCTGAAAAAACAGAGGAAGGAGAGGTATTCCCACTGGGTTGTTTATCCAGGCTTAAAGCTCTGCTAGACCTTTGCCATGCTGCCACGGCTATGAAGTCATGCTTTCTGACAAAACCGGCCCCAAAGTCCAGTGTGTGAAATAACAGGCAGAAGTGGTCAGCGGGAGCGCAGGTCTTTGTCCATTCTTTGACATCATGGGAAAAATGTTCTTGAATTCGCTCTATAAATGTGCAAACAGACCCCATTATTTCTGAGATAAAGCGGTTTATCCTGGCCTGGACTTTTTCAAAGATATGCTCTTCACTCCTGGGATGTTTTTTTGAGTGAGTTTGATTGGTCTGGTTTGATTGAAATCATGATGTCTGTTTACATGAGTTGTGTTTGCATGGTTTTGGTGCATTGGCATTATATAAAAAAACTGCATGATTGAGTGTAAGGAGAGGATGTGTGAACAGCAGATATTTAAAGGGGTCATATGATGCGATTTCAAGTTGTCCTTTCTCTTTGGGGTGTTACAAGCTGTTTGTGCATAGATAAGATCCCTGAAGTTGCAAAGACTAAAGTCTCAAAACCAAAGAGATATTCTTTATAAAAGTTAAGACTCGACCACACCCTCCTAAAACGGCTCATTCAAACACCCCCCCACATGTCTATGTCATGGTGTGGGGAAATTTGCAAAACACCGCCCAAACGTATATGCAATGAAAGAAGGAACTATTATTCTCGCTGTAGTATTGCCGTGTCCTGGAGACGCTGTGTTTCATTATGAACACGAAAGTACTTTTGTTTGGGCTTCCAAAAGAGGACACAACTAGAAATCAGGGGGTTAAGTTGTATTTACAACACTGTTCCAGAACAGTTCAACCCAAATATTAGAGTGTGTGCAGCGCATTTTACGGAGGACTATTTCCTGAACCTGGGAGTAGCCTACAATGCCAGCTATGCACAAAGGTTATTTCTATAAAGTGGGGCAATTCCAACTTTGCAAGGGCAGTCTGGCACCTCTGACTCACAGCTTGTAAGTACGTTTTCTTATTTAAAGAATGTGCCACTGACTATTCAAACGCGAGTTTTGCGCAGTGTAGAGTAGTGCTTGTTTGTTTCTCCGATCACAAATGCAGACATGGTAATGTTTACACGGCGCGATGCAACGCAACGCGTAAAAAGACAGTATAAGTCATTATAATCTGTAATTATGTCCCCACTGGATGCAATAAATGCCTCATTTATAATGGGTTTTATTGTTTTTGTGTCGTCGCGCCAGGACACAGCATCACAGTACGGTAAGGGGCGTAACCTTTCCGTCTCATGCTTGAGGTATTCGGCCAATCACAACGCACTGGATAGCCGGCCAATCAGAGCACACCTCGCTTCTCAGAACAATGAGCTTTGTAAAACCGATGCGTTTCAGAAAGGTGGAGCATAGAGGAGCAACAATAATGTACAGTATGTGGAAAATAATGTTTTTTGAGCCTTAAACCGCTTAAACACATTGCATTACACCAAATAATGTTCTTTTTAGCAACGCCATATGACCCCTTTTAGTTTGCAAAAAGTTTGCCACACATTTGATGCCAAGCACCCCCAAACATAATTATAATTATATTATGAGTATATATTTTTATGTATACAGACAATGTTTATATTTACTATATTATAATATCATATGTGAACTATATTAATCTGCCAGATCCCGATCCTTGAAATTGGCTGGGAACATCCCTTATTATTATATTATATTATTACGAAATTATAAAAAAGTCCCAATGAAACAAAAATAGCAACAGCTCTTTTTTTCTTCCATATTATGACATCAAGGAGGTGCTAGAGTGAACATTTCACACTAACTTTGTTAACACTTATTTATTCAAACTAAAATTATTTAAAATTATTTAAACTTTCGATTTTTATTTCATGCAAACTTTTGCATGTTATCTATCTATCTGTCTCTGTCTTACAGTAGTTAGCTGGCTCGGAGGTCCTCGAGTTCAGATTGCCCACCCCTAGACTAGAACAGTCTGGCTCAGCTAGATTATTTACATCTCTGGGTTTGTCAAGGCACACATGACCTGGTAAATCAAATATGTAAGGATTGACTGAACAGCGGGCCTTGCTCTGAAACCTCGCCAGTACCTCCTAGGGTTTGTCTTACCTTTAATAGATTCTCTAACCGTGACAATTCAGTGCGTTTTCCACCGCCTTTCCTCCCTGTGGGTTCTCTAATGCAGATGTATGTTTGGAATAGTCTGGAGTTTATTTCTCCGTTCCTAAATCGACCTCACCATTATTATGGCTCTCTTGCATTTGTGGCACAAAACCGCAGCGGTTTCTATAAAAATATTCTCCGTGCAAAGAAACAAAAGCCTGACGTGTTTAACTCTGATATTTATATTATATCAAGCTCTTATTATCAAGGAAATTTGTAAGCACTTCTCGTCGAGCTCGCTCATCAAAACACTGGTTAGGGTGTCATGTGGTGCGGTCCAGGCCATCGGCCCTGATTTAGTATGAATGATATGCTACAGCGTATTTATTTGAGCTCGGACTGCATTCTTGGAACGAGGACTTGGCTGGTGTTTCTGACCAAAGTGGCCATGCTAATAGCGATAGCACGTCGACCCAGTAGAACTCAGCACCTCTGGAGTCTGGAACGGCAACGTGCAATTACGCAGCCATTTACTGCGAACCCGACATGAATCATAGCAGCTTAAGCAAGAAGAAGAAATATGAATATTATCATCGCTTAGCAACAAGTAAACTTTAGTGTCTCGGTGCATAGTGTGGTCATGTGGGAGATAGAAGAGCAGAGGATCCCACGGCCTTCACGTACAGATAACAGAACCACATTCCCACAAACCCACTGCTCGGTGCTTTCGTGCTGTCATGGCAGCGGTGTCTAGCCAAAAAGAGCAAAAGGAAAGATATAAAATGGACTCCATTAAGTCAAATTATAGTGATTTAATGGGGTCAAATTAGAATTCAAAGACCGCATAAAGGAGAGGAAACAGGTCGTGAACGATTTGGCCCACTTGGTGAATCGGATCTGCCTAGGACCCCAGAGGGGGTGACGTTTGTAATGCCTGATCAAACAAAGACACTTAAATAAAACTCTATAAATGTGTGCATAAAATGCATATTTAAACATTGTGTATATGCATAAAATGCATATTTAAACATTGTGTACATTGTGTATATGCTATAAAAACACAAAGAACGAGAAATTTTATTTTATGTAGTGTACTACTTATCTAATACTATACATGTCTTTTGTGACTTTATCTCATATTTTCATTGGATTGCTCTTTTAAGGGGTCATGATCTGAGAAACCAAAATTCCCTTGATCTTTAGACATATAAGAAGTCATTGTACTATAAAAACATCTTGTAAGTTTCAGAACTCAAAACTTTGTTGTTAGTCTAAAAACAGCTTATAATGAAGGCAGTCTGCCAAAACGACAGATTGTGGAGTGTTTTACTCTATGATGTAATAGTGTGAATAAGCACCGTCTTCGCAGAAGATCAACAACATCACTGCCTGTTTATCCCCGCTCACTGATTCTACAGCACTGCCTGTTTAGCCCCACCCACCGATTCTACATCACTGCCTGTTTAGCCCCACCCACCGATTCTCCATCACTGCCTGTTTAGCCCCACCCACCGATTCTACATCACTGCCTTTTTAGCCCCACCCATCGAGTCTACATCACTGCCTGTTTAGCCCCACCCATCGAGTCTACATCACTGCCTGTTTAGCCCCACCCACCGATTCTACATCACTGCCTGTTTATCCCCGCTCACCGATTCTCCATCACTGCCTGTTTAGCCCCACCCACCGATTCTACATCACTGCCTGTTTAGCCCCACCCACCGATTCTACATCACTGCCTGTTTATCCCCGCTCACCGATTCTCCATCACTGCCTGTTTAGCCCCACCCATCGAGTCTACATCACTGCCTGTTTAGCCCCACCCATCGAGTCTACATCACTGCCTGTTTAGCCCCACCCATCGAGTCTACATCACTGCCTGTTTAGCCCCACCCACCGATTCTACATCACTGCCTGTTTATCCCCGCTCACCGATTCTACAGCACTGCCTGTTTAGCCCCACCCACCTATTCTACAGCACAGCCTGTTTACACATAGTGTTTACGAGAGAGTCGAATGTGCATGTCTACTCAGAAACCCAACGATAAAGATGCTCTGAAGACAACAAGATACTGCGCAGTGCCAAGCTGTGGAAAACAGTCTTTGCGTTGCCTTCCTTCTGATCCTAGCATTAGGAAAGTCTGAATGAGTTTTATTTTTAATGAATGTCCAGACCACATCAGTAAGAAGTCAATCCTTTTGTTCACTTCATTTTATCAGGGATTCGTTTATAAAAAATGCACAATTCCATGCGGGATTTTCAGAACTAAACTAAAAGACGATGCTGTGCGACTATATTGTTTCCGACAGTAATGTCGCAACACAAGTGTGAGTAACAGTTTTCATTACATGGTCACTATTGCTTTGTCTGTTCTTACAGATCGTTTGATATGTATTGAGTTATTTATGTGTTTTTGACCTAAATCACAGCAGAGTATTCAAACAAAGCGTTCTGATGAGGGGGGTTAAAACAGGACAGAAAATTAAGATTTTTTTTTAATGTAAAAATATTGATAACATTATAAGTGGACCTTAGAGAACAGTACAAAAAAACAAACAAACAAAGAAAAAACAAAGGCTGTTCCTGACCCCTTTAATACAGTCGTGGCCATATCCAGGGATTGATGATCTCGGTGGAGTTAAGATTTGTGCAATATTAACCCCTAAAAATGCAACTCATTATACACACTAAACACTTTAAAATAGTAGACATGTAGATGTTTGTGAAAGATGATTTCTCTGTTTTGGAGGAATGCGCATTGTTAAATCGTATTGCATCAGAATTTGTTAATACTTTACTATTGATAGTTTTCAGTCACGTGACCGGCTCGAAGACCATAGAACCGCAGCACAAGCGTGTAAATTTTTCATCTGTTTCCCAGCCACAAATATTTAGATCACCTAACAAAAGAATAAAAAAAGGTATTTCTTAACAAAATGCAAGTTTTGGCCATTTGCAATCCATATTAAGCACCCACGGCAATATTTCAATCATAAACAGTGCGACAAAACGTTGTAAAAACACTTAAAGTGCCTTAATATATTAAAAGATCAAATTCAGTAATCACCACATTAATGATGCAAATTTACACAGGCAAGCAGATGAGGCCGGAATATGAACGCAATCTGCTTAATGATTCAGTGTTTTCCTTCTAATGGTTTTCTATGGGAAGCCATTTAATGTGAAACTTTACACCATGTGTTTATATTCTGGCTTCATCTTCTTGCCTGTACAACATATACATCATCAATAAGGTGTTTACTGAATTTCGCCTTTTTAATATCTGCGTTTTACTACATTATTACTTGATGCAATCTGGGTAAAAATAGCTGGCGGTCAGTGGAGCAAAGCTTCGTTTTGCCCGCCAGGTGGGCGTTCCTATAAGGGAGTGACGTCACGTGAAAACTATCAATAGGCTAGGAGTGGATAATTTTAGCAGTTCTGAATTTGATCAGTTGTTTATTATTCATGCAAAAATACAAATTACTACTATAGACTTCATTAATAACCATTGCTATATAGATGATAAATTTGTCTAGTGCTCTTATAAATGTTTTTAGCATGATGTGAAAATTTAATTACTATACTGAATGAAGTAGCCTAGACTTCAGAAAACTGCTCTCAGCGAGACATTTCATGGGGTCTTTAAGAAAGACTGTTTTTGTAGCTCTTGGAAGCTCGGCTCAGGTTGGGAAATGCTTGGAATTTGACTTCACACCTAATGAGAGCTCAAACACACACTGACAAATGCATGTTTCCTTCAAGGCAAGAGAGTACAGGCAAAAACATTGTTTTTGCATGCATTGGTCAGTTTTGAGCTTTTGGGCTATTTGGCTTTTCTTAATGTGGTGTTTCACTCTAGTGGAAAGAAAGCATCCAAAATACATATTTAAGTGTTTATTTGATCTATTTGTGTCTGTAGATTTCAATTACAGTAGATATCTATCTATTTACACCAAACTTTACAGTTTTATTCCTATGAATATTCTGAAGGGGTTTGTTCATACATCATTTGCTTGATTTCATTTTTTCATTTTTATTCCTAAATATAGTGATTTTTTTTTTTCTTTTCTGGTTGTTGACAGTATTTTCTGATTTATGGAGTGCGCAAAAGAGAAATGCATAATCCCCCAGGGAAAACCCTTTAACTCTAATGTGTCAACAAAATTAAACAATTTTTAACCTGGCTTGATCCATTGTTCAGATATATGTGCTGCAAATCAGTGCTTTAAGTATTTATGAGATACTAGTATAGTTTCAACTCTTTATTTTTTTTATTTGTATTTTTATTATTTTTTTTGTCTATATTTATTTGTTATTTTAAGTACTAAATTAAATGAAAATGATAAATGTTTCCTAGGGAATTCAAAGAAGTTTTTATTTCAAGTAGCAATTGTTTTAATTATTACTTTTTCATAAAGTTTATTTTTTATTTTTAGTTAGCTATAAAAAACAAAGCAAATTAACGCATATTTAATTAGATATCGCCTCATGTTTGCAATTATTATTGTTTAATAATAAATTAATTCAATGTATTAATTTATATTTAATTAATTAATTAAATTAATGTTGCAATTATTAACTGTGGAAGTATGATGCTATCTACGGATGAAAATTAGCCAGTTTTGGCTAAATCTGGTGCATTTTACATATTGTATGCATTATTAATGTGCATTGTCCCTGATTAAATAAATGAAAATCTGGTAGTTCATTTTTTTTTTTTTTTACCCTGTTCACCTGAAGAGTCTTGTCTTACAACAGCAGCTCATGAACAGCAACAAGGAAAATGCTTATGTTGCAGAACAAAATTTCGGACAATTTCTGAAACATGCGTATAAATACACGTGTGCACATATTGTGAATGTTTGGTTGTGTCTACAAGCACCGTTCCACATCCACATTGTGGACGCACCGAGCCACACACTAAGATACCAAAGCGTGTACTAAAAGACAGTGGAAAAGCTGAGGTAACGCTATTGCACAGCGTTCTTCTGAACATTCGGCAACCACTAAGTAAACTCTTGATTGTTCAGGTGGAACAGAGACATGAGGAGCTCAAGAAAAGATAAACATAATCGAGCAAGAAAACAGGCTTGATTTTGAGCAGCTCCAGTCGTGAGCGTCACTCATTCAGCACGGATATAAATTTATCTGGCAAGTAGACTGAAAAAGAAAAAGAGCAGGAACAGATTTTGGCAGGAAGCTTGTGTCTAAACCACCACAAACAGGCCTGATGTTCACAAAGGTGGTCACGGTGGCCACAAAACAGCCTTCGGCAGCTCGCGGAGCCCACACAAACCCTAGCAACACACAGAAACATGCTGCTTAGTTATTTCAGAGCAGGAGAAAATATACACATGCAGAGTTTGGCTTTAGCAAAGGAATCTGAACATGTTCTGCATTTCAATGTCAGTGAACGATTACTGCAGGGAGTTCAAGACTGATACTGAAGACTGGTCAATTCATGCTGATCTATTCAAGGGCTCAAATGAACTTTTATTTTGATAACTTCTAGTATATCTATCAGTCCCAGGATTTCATCCAGGTCAGTGGATAAATGCATGAATTGGTAACTAAATATCAAGGTGATTTATGGGAAGTGGTAGCATTTTTCATTGGTAGTTCCAGGTTTAGTTCACGGTATAACATTTTATGTAAAATAAATAAACTGAAATCGACTTTGTACATCGGTGGATGGATGCATGTCATGGGGTAGAATACATTTGTTTGCATTTTGCATTGTGATTTTTTTGTTAGAATGGATACTTAGCTTTGTAAATGTGCTTAACTGATGTTTATGCACAACCTGTAAAGGGAAAATGCACTGAAAGTGTTTAATCTTTGCTATAATTTGTTGCTGTGTCTTCGAGTTGGAGCTAGATGATGAGCTAAATCTTAAAATTAAATATCCATTACTATATTTTCTGTGTGTTATAATGAGTATCGATCCAGCACTGTAATGTAATGTAATTAATGTTTTAGGGATGCACAACATATCGAGACCATGTTGGTCATTGGTGGACACTGCCTACAAAATATGACTAATTTAATTTAATTTCTAAAGTTAAACGTTAAAAACATTTTGAAAACAAGAATTTAATAACACTGTTGAATTTATTCTTTATCCATGTGTCATGCTGTACATATTATTGTGATGCCTAAATTCACTTGTAGCATTTAAAACAATTGCTTTTATTTATTTGATTTTTTCTCGAAATAATATAGAATTTAGTATTGTCATTTATCCTTCTGTATGCTATCAGCTCATCATTTTTTTTCATTTTGTTCGTATGTATTTTACAGTAATTAGGGATGCAATGATATTAAAATTCTGATTGGTGTTTTGTCAGTATTAGATGCATCCCAGCTGCCTTTTTCATAAAGTGACAAAAACAAAAAAAAAATGGACAAAGTCTGCCATGGCAAAACGTGTCCCTGCTGTAAATGAGATGTATGAAGAGAGAGATGAACAGAAGTCTTCATGCTTGTTGCAGCAGTCTAGGTTCTTGTAAACCACTTCATAAGTATCTCAATATGTCCATCGCGTTACTGGCCAGCAGTAATAATATGGTCTCCACTGACCTTAAATTACTGTGTGTGTGTATGTCATAGAGAATGAGATCCATCTGTAGGTGCTCCCAGCATGTGCTTCAGTTTAACCCCCTAATCAGAGCAATGCTGTGGCCGTATCAGAGGCAGAAGATGTGCCTCATCTTACCGCCCGTCCCTGATTACAGAAATCAAACTAATATTAAACTACCATGTGAAACTATTACATTTACGCATTTAGCAGATGCATTTATCCAAAGCGACTTATAATAGAGGAGCATAATCAAACTTTCATACATGGTAGGAGTCATACCATGCAACACGAGGTTGAGTAAATGATGACAGATTTTCATTTTTGCATGAACTGTGCCTTTAAGTGAGATGTCCTGTCTAGTTTAGTCGGCTCCCACAGCGCACGGGGTAGAGTTACCGTGCACAGGGCATGAGAAGGACCTGTGGTAAGTAGCTTACGGCTTTGCCAGAAACCATTGGTGATGGAATGCACTTCCTCCCGGTCTTAGCGCTGCCGCTTGACCACTTGGAACTGCGAGATCCATTAATAAGAGGCTTTTGTGTAAAAGCACTGGAGTAATGATGGGGAGAGAGGGAGCTGCACAGCTCTTGCCATGTACGGCTGCATTCAGAGACATGAAAAGTATTCATTTGTGTGAATTTATGTGCTTGATTCTTTCTTATCTTCTCATGCCTCATTTATCTTTGAGTCATGCTATATCTCATTCTGCAGATTATTGAGACATTACATTGTCATCATTTATTCAGCCTCATGATGACCCTCAACATGTATTATTTTATATTTGTTTACGTCTGTCAAACACAGAAGTTGAGAAAGGATCATGCACTTCATATATAGTCAAAGTGACCAAGGACTGTCAAAAAAGGGTGAAAAAAGCACAACATTATAAAGTCACCCTAGTAAAAAAACAAAACAAAAAACAATACCATACCATTTCATATTAAGTGTACTTCAAATTCATTAACATATTTATTGACATATCACTTAAGACTTACTGATTTAGTATAACATTTTATTTGGAGAATTTCTTCATTGCACAATGCACGCTTAATATTATGCCTAAAATATGTTTTAATATCACTATTAAACCAACATGAAATATTTGTACTGACATACTATATATCAAAGTGGCACAAATGTTAGACCCATGATGAGTGTCCAGTATTGATCATTAATATCAGGGTATCCACAAAATATTTTATAAATCACGTTAACAGGCAAATGATTGGCTGACACATGTTCCAGGTACGTCCTGCATCATCATCCTGGTGTCCACTATTGAGCTCCAGGACTGTAAACCTCTATCCAACAGTTGCATCAGCTCATGACATTTGCTTGTGACGTTATGGGTTGTGTTACGTAATGCTGGGCAGTATTTAATCGAGCAGACGGCCTGTGCTGTCCCATGAGCTCCAGGGGGGATTGGCCAGAGGAAATCCCGGTTAGGCTGGGCTCTGAGCTCTCTGATGACATCAGCTCCTGCAGTGCGCTACATCTCCACCACATGTGTGAAAAACCACATTATCGATCAGTTCTGTGGTTCAAAAGCAGGAACTCCCTCTGTTTCTTCCAATCACTTTCTCTTGTGTTCCTGTTCCTGTTCCTGGTGTGCGATATGACGATTTTTGATCGTGGACGATAAAAATGTCTCCACGATCTGCAGTTGGGTTACTGCCCAGAGGGTTGGGTTAAACATTTAACCCAGCTGTTGGTTGAAAACAACCCAGCATGTGTTCTGTCCAATATTTACCCAGCACTGGGTTGTATTTAACCCAGCATTTTTTAGAGTGTATGAACATGTGTAGTATGAATGTAATCACGACATACTGTATTCGTCATGTGACCTTCTAGCGTCAGTAGCGTCGCTTTCATAAATCCTTTCCTGTGGCCTCATGGGATATTAAAGTGTTCACCATATGTATGAATCTGGCCTCCTGTTTTATGAATATTGTGAATTCGTACATACTACTCTACTGTTTTCCATCTGCTATGGAAGTGTGCGATTTTTTTTGGATGCATCCAGTGACTTGCCACTACCTATTGGTGGTTTGTGTCAGAGATGGAAACTCGAGTCTGCGACTTGGACTCGAGTCGCACTTAAGTTGCATAAATGAAGACTTGGGACTTGACTTGGACTCGTGAAAAGCTAACTCGAGACTTGACTAGGACTTGTGACTCGTGAGTCATTTGGTATGGGAGTTCATATGAATGTATCTCTGAGGGGTACTGGCTGACTTTAGAAGTTTAGATGGTATTTTCTTTTCATCTTGCCTCTGTATAATGCATATTAAAGTAGTGTTCATAACGGCAGCGCTGCTTTGTTTACAGCGGCAACCAAGGAAACAATGTTTAATTGCTGTTCAAGCGCCCCCTGCTGGCAGAGAGTGAATCTGCATTCTAATTCAGCCTGTCTTCTGTTTTGTTTCATGCATATGTTTTATGTAAATAGTTTCACAAAATTAAAGTCAGACCATTTTGTTTATGCTTCAAATTACGAAATTATACAAACCAATTTAGATTAAAAACTGCTCATGCTGCATGTATGCAACCTCTTTGTTTGGATTGAGTTGTGTTTAAAACACAGTGGTTGCCTCTAATTTTAAATTGAAAAAGAGCACAGACAAAGCCTTAGTTTGTTTATATGAGATTTCTTTTCATTTGTGTTATTCATTTGGTTGATTGGGGTTTGTTTTAGAATTTCAATTTAGTTTTGTTGTTTGAATTTCAGTTTTACAAAGAAATGTGCAGTATTTTGTCTGACAGTTACTAAATGGACACCTTTTCATTTCTAAGTTTTTTGTTTGGTTTTTTGAGAAAATCATATCGTGAAATCATTATTTCAAAACTGATTTAGCCTCAATAACTAGCTGAAAGAACTGTTGCTAATAAATAGAACAAAGACTTGAGACGTGACTTGGACTCCACTTTAAAGACTTGCGACTTGAGACTTGACTTAGACTCGACCTCAAAACTTGAGACTTGACTTAGACTCGACCTCAAAGACTTGCGACTTGAGACTTGACTTAGACTCGACCTCAAAACTTGAGACTTGACTTAGACTCGACCTCAAAGACTTGCGACTTGAGACTTGACTTAGACTCGACCTCAAAACTTGAGACTTGACTTAGACTCGACCTCAAAGACTTGCGACTTGAGACTTGACTTAGACTCGACCTCAAAGACTTGAGACTTGACTTGAACCTCAGAGACTTGTGAACATGTCTGGTTTGAGTTACTTCAGCATGATTTTGAAAGAAATGGAATTATACTTTGAGTATGTGTAATTTAATATTATTATTATTATAATAATATCATTCAAGCCACATCTGAGCTGCATTAAACAGTCTGTGTAAATGCATCTAAATGCCACTTCAAATGCAGCTTTTGTTCCAAAGATGATTTGTTTTGACAGTGATTGGTTATTATTGTAATTGAATTGAATTAAATATTAAGATAGTTTTTTTTTTGTAAGTATCGCAGACCCATAGTTCTTGTACTTGTCTGTATGCATTACTTCCTTTTGAGTGACAGGTTATCATTTCATTGGAAGACATGCTTCCTTCTCACTCTTCAGATCATCCACGCTAATGTTAGACTACCCAAAAGTGAATATTAGGTTCTTGGTTGCAACATTGTCGGGCACTTTGCTATGTAAGCACCACTTTCTTCCTTGCAAATCCATGCATGTACAGCTGTGTTACCGCAGTTGAAAACACACACTCACACACACACACACACACGCACACACACACAGAGAGACACATTAGAGAAGCAAATACGCTCGAGCCACATCAGACGCAAGTGAACTCGATCACCACGGCATATTTTCCCATCAAACATCAGCTCATCAAAACAGAAGAACCCGCATTATGGGATTTTCCTCTCCATCACTGTAAAAAAAAGCTGTAAAACGGCACATGAAAGATTTTGTTCAGTCTGTTTAAAGTTGTTGTTGTGATTATGGATGGCAAAGCTGGAAAAAGGTCAGGACGCAAATCACAGCTCGTAAAAGGCAGATTCTGTCGTTTGTTTTGGGTCTTAATTGGTGACGGGGTGCCACAGCGCTTCAGTACCAGCTGCGGCTGGGATTTAAGACGGAACCGTTCAAAGACGAACACAAGGACCTCTTCATTGTACGATCTGTTAGAAGGCGTAATTGGAGTCCATATAATGGTGTTAGGCCTCATGGTTTCTGTCAGTGATGTTGTCTTTTGAGTCACTTGTAATAGGTTTCTTCTGCTGTGATGCTGGCACAGAAATACTCTCATACCATACACACTCAAACCCGTTTGGTAGGCAGAATATGGATGGACGTAATAAACGGAGCCCAGTAGATGATCCCTGTGAACGCACTTGTCTTCTGTTGTGTTTATGTGCTGTGAACAATCTCAGTCAGGTTTAGAGCATATTTTTGTCATTCTGAAGTGATTTTTTGGTACATGCTTGTGTAGTGATTGTGTAGTGATTGTAAACAATGTCAGATCGAAAGTCAATCAGGTTAGAATAATTAATGCTCCATTATTAAAACGTGGAATTCTAATCCCATGAACAAAAAGTAGTTTGGCACAATCTTTTAGTATTTCTTGGCACATTGTTTTATTTCTTATGGTTCTCAAAGTACGACCACAAAAACCTATAAACCAGGAAATGATGTCGTAGAGCCCTGGAGACTCTCATGACTGGGTGTGAGGGTCAAGAAGTCTCTTAAAATATCAGATAATTTGACCTTTTGATGAGTAAAATGTTATGGGGCGATTCTTTAAAAAATGTTTTCATAAAAATGGATAATATAAGTCGTGACGTATTGTCAAGTATGGTGACCCATACTCGAAATTGGTGCTCTGCGTTTAACCCATCCAAGTGCACACACACAGCAGTGAGTAGTGAACAAATGCACACACACACACACACACACACACCGTGAACACACACCCGGAGCAGTGCCCGGGGAGCAATTGGGGGTTCGGTGCCTTGCTCAAGGGCACCTCAGTCGTGGTATTGAGGGTGGAGAGAGCGCTGTACATTCACTCCCCCCCACCTACAATCCCTGCCGGCCCGAGACTCAAACCCACAACCTTTCGATTACGAGTCCGACTCTCTAACCATTAGGCCACGACTTCCCCAATGCGTTGGCACATTGGCACATAATGCAACAAAGATTGCTAAAGTCAACAGATTTTACTAACAGACCTACCAATCTCTGTGTAAAAATAACATTATGATGCTGCCATCTTTCTGAAGTCATTTTTACCCCCTTGTAATTTGGCTCCGAATCTCAGGTGAAAATTGCCATTTTGACCCCCCTCTACAAAATAGTGGATTACTCGGTCAATATTCATCCGTGACATTTAATATTTTGGCTTTCATCACTGTCTGTCTTTCTTCAGAAAAAGAAAGAAAAAAAAAAACTATGAGCAGAATCAATAATGTGATCCGGGGGCCTCTGGTTGAGTTTGACACGGAATGACCCAACTGTAGTTTTCTGCTGAGTCACAGTCATCTATTTCTCGCTCTCTTCTGCTCTTTCACGCCTGCCACTGTTGATCCAGAAGACGCGGCAGCTGTAATGACTAACCTGCCCGCCTCGGCCCTTTCCTCCGCTCCTCCGAGCCGTGCCAACGCACTGGACCAAGGATTCCCTCTGCTTTTTTCCTCCGTTCCGCTACTTATTCCCCCTTCCGTCTGTTAGCGGCCCGTTAGTCACCCACTCAATCCCTCGATGCGTTCCTATAATTGTACTTCCAGGGATGCAGCCAGGCAGACTGACTGGCGCAAGCTTTCAATATTTCATTCGGACGACAGTGATGTGATTCACTGCTTTGCTTCAGTGTTTTTGTGTTTGTTTGACGTTTACCATGTACTTGTCACCATTGACACATGGCAGGTTTTTAGCTCGCGTTACTGGAGTGCACTTTGCCCGTGCTCGATTTTTATTATTTATGAGAATAATCGTAAATGAAATTTGGGAAATGGATATTTTAGCACTTTTATATCAAATGGTGAGTCATGGAACAGTTTCTCTGGCGCTCCAGAAGCGATAGTCACCTGCTACTCCATGTCCTCACCCTCCTGCAAGCCAGTGGAAAGAAATGTTCCATCGGGTTTTATTTCTGTTTTCTTACGTCTCCAGGAGCGAGATGCTCGTGTTGCAGGAACAGCAGCACACCCTTGCACCTCGTCAACAGTGACGCGGGTTTCAGCGAGCGCTTTAGTCTCCTACTGTCCCGTGTCCAAATATACTAGAGGAAAAAAGCTAAATTTAGTGCAGAGTAAAGAAAGGACAGCATGTTCATTTTGAGATATGACTATTACTACGTGCACCAAGTAGTGCATCAGTCAGACTAGGAAAACAGGGAGGACAGACCGAAGATTAGGTCACACTTTATATTAGGTGACCGTAACTACTGTTTACTAACATTCAGTAACAAGACTAGGGCTTTACAATGTTGTTCTAGAAAACTCTCACAATTCTGAGTTTGAGCTATGGTTAGGTTTAGGAGTAATGGTAGGGTTAAGGTTATAGGGGTAAAGGTTAGATATTACAGTGTACTGTAACTCTTCCCAAGTTTGTAATGAGAGAGGTTTTTGTAAACCTGTTTTCCTGTGGTTTTCCACCAAAATAAAAGCTCTGTGTTTTGACGTTTGCAACATAACATATAACATAACATAACATATAACATAAATATACACTGCCGCTCAAAAGTTTGGGATCAATAAGATTTTTTATGTTTTTTAAGGGAGTTTCTTCTGCTCATCAAGGCTGTATTTATTTGATAAAAATACAGAAAAAACGTAATATTGTGAAATATTATTGCAATTTCTAATATTGGTTTCCTATTTTAATATGCTTTCAAATATAATTTATTTCTGTGACGCAGCGCTGTATTTTCAGTATCATTACTCCAGTCTTCAGTGTCACATGATCTTCAGAAATCATAATAATATGCAGATTTATTATGAGTGTTGAAACTCTTCATGTTGTTTTTTTGGAACCTTTGTATTTATCAAAGAATCAAAGAAAAAAGTATCAAAGTTAAAAAGAGCAGAATTTGTTCAAAATATAATTATTTTCTAACAATATAAGTCTTCACTATGACTGTTATTCATTTAACACATCCCTCCTGAATAAAAGTATTCATTTCTTAAAAAAAAAAGACCCCAAACTTTTGAATAGCATTGTGTATTGTAATTTCTTTTTTAAATAAATGCTGTTCTTTTTAACTTTTTATTAATCAAAGAATCCTAAAAAAATATCACAGGTCCCAAAAAAATAAATAAAAATAAAATATGAAGCAGCACAATGATTTCCAACATTGATTATAAATCAGTATATTATTATGATTTCTGAAGATCATGTGACACTGAAGACTGAAGTAATGATGCAGAAAATACAGCTGCAGATCACAGAAATAAATTAGATTTTAAAGTATATTAAAATACAAAACTGTTATTTTAAATTGCAATAATATTTCACAATATATATATTTTTTTCTGTATTTTTGATCAAATAGATACAGCCTTGATGAGCAGAAGAAACTTCTTAAAAAAAACAATAAAAATCTTATTGATCCCAAACTTTTGGGCGGCAGTGTATTTGTATAAATATTAGTTTTGTAATTGTACTGTAGTCTCTTGCTATATATAAAACAACAGCAACACTAATAATAATAATCAATCGTATTACAATATTTATTTGTTGTTTATTTTAATAATAATAATAATAATAATAATTAATTTTGTTGTTGTGTATATACCTTAACATTATTAATATTATTAAAAATGATCAGTAGTATTATAGTGACATTTCTTTATTGATTTGTTTAATTTTTTTAATTTGATGATGATAAATAATAAATAAATAATAATACATTTATAAATAGTAATAATTTTTTTTATTTGTTTTATTGTTGTTGTTGTTCTTGTTATAAGCCTGTAACTTAATATTATTTACTTAATAGTAATCAGTAGCATTATAGTGATATTTCTTTATTGATATATTTTTAATAACTTAATAATAATAATAATAATAGCTGCAAGCAGCGATTACCGGGGTTCAAGCACTTAAAGCATTTATGATTAAAAAGCATTTTTGGCAAATCCAGGTAATTTACCATAGAAATATGATGATTTCCTTTAGGCTTTATAGGATTTTGGGTAAATCTGGACAGGCCCCTTTTCTAAACTAACCCGTTATAGCTTCCCACATGGTAATTTTCCATATTTGTTTGGTAATTATTGGCCTAGAGAGTCCAGAGAATTGTACTGCAGTGTTTGAGCAAAAGATTGAGCGACAAACCTTGGACTAGTTCGCAAAAGTATTATTTATTTATTTTTTTACATCTTCTGAATCATTTAACAAACAATTTGATTGACAGCATTCGTTCTAGAGGCAAAGTTGTCCGGAATCAGGAGTTTGATGCAAATATTGTGCGTATTTGTGACAACCGCAACAACGTATAATCATTTACGCCCTTGAAAAATGCAATATTGCCCCGCCAGTGACCAATTTCTTTCAAATTTCTCTGAGCTGAAATTTCTTGTAGACACTTGTGGCGCTTTGGACCAAGACTGTGCACACTGATTTTCATGTTGATAGGACAAATGGTTGCTCAGTTATAGCCATTTGATGTTTTTTTTCTCTTATTATTATTATTATTATTTTCCCTGTGACCTCACATTGAGCTCTTACACAAGTGGTTCTGAGTTTGGCGAAGATATCTCAGTCTGTTCAGGAGTTACAGGCATTTTAGTAAAAGTGGCCCCGCCCCTTTCGAACGTTTTGGCGCCACTTTGCGACAGTCGAAGGTTTTTTCTTATAATTATTGATATTCACTCTCCAGAGAATCTTTCTTCACTGGTTTGGTTCTGATCAGCGAAAAACCTAGGACTAGTTTGGCAAAAGTAGGTTTTTCAAAAAATGCGAAATACCTGAAAATTTCTCATGATCGAATTTGAGGCATGCATTTCTTTCTGGCGTGGGCCAAGGACTCCAACAACATAAGACACTTGAGCCTGCGACTGACGGTTTAGGAGCAATTTCGTACTTTTGATCGCTGTAGCGCCCCCTTCAGGCCGATTGCTACGCGCTTGAACCCCTAATAATAATCATTGCCATTAGATCAGAAGTTTAGATTTGTTTAATGAAATAATGCACATGCAGTAAAAAATATTTATGGCCAGTAAATTTTCAAAATGTGTCAAATGTTGTAGGCCCTAGTTATGGGCAGAGGCAGAAAGCTTACGGAAATATTCTACCATTACATTAATTAAATTTGACTTAAGTACAAGTAAAAGTACCAGTCTAATAATCTACTCAAGTAAAAAGTAGCTCATTTAAAATTTACTTAGTTACATTTTAACAGTGGGAGGGCGGCAAAACTGGGATAGGCCAAGGGTGTCAAACTCACAGCCCTGCACAGTTTAGATATAACCCCAATTAAACACATCTGATCCAGCTAATCTAGTCATTCAGGCTTATTTAAAAGCTCTCCAGGAACTGAGTTTGATACCCCTGGGATAGGCCTATAAATCTCAAACTAGTTGTTTTTAATTAAAGGAATCAGTTATTTAGAATAATAGAACATTTGGGTTGTTACCAGGCACATTAAATCAGTATCATCAAAATGAACCAGAAACACAGAAGCTTCATCTGAAGAGGCATTTAGATGTATTTACACACTGAGATGAATGCATTTAACCTGCAGTAACAAATGCAGAAATTATGTTTTGATATGTAAGACACAAAATGTTGAATACTCAATTGAAATTATAAAAAAAAAATCAAAAGATACTTTAAATGTGAAATTAAAACCGCCAGTAGGTGTCACCAAGTCACTGTTAATAAGTGAGTCATTGCGACTGAACCGAATCATTTAAGTAAAATGACAGATTTTAAAAATTACTTTAAAAAGTAGAAGTACACAAGAAAGCTACTCATTTACAGTAACGCGAGTAAATGTAATTTGTTACTTTCCACCTCTGGTTATGGGTTAAAGTTTACAGTGTAACTACAGATTACTAATATAAGTCAATTAACATAAGTAAATTGTACCAAATGATTAAGCATGTAGTACTTAAAGCCTAAAAGAAAGTGTGAATGAACAGGTAATGTAACAGAAAGGGAAAGAAGTGGTTAGAAACGAATGCTTTTTGTTTGAAAGGGTTCAGGATGGGACGTTCCTAATGAGAGCCACTCGATTATGATTATTGATGCAAGATGTTTCAATTCCCGCTTCTCAGTTCTGTGTTCCTGGCGAATCAGATCTCAGCGGGAAGGAGGGCCAGGGGCTCCTCGATGCCCGGAGAGATCTTCTGCGGAGCATCATATATCTGACATGCTGAAATCCAGCTTTTGCGTGAGCGGCGTCCTGGAGATACGACAACAGCAGAAATGTGAGAGGAAATGGAAAGATGGGATGGAAAGCTGTAAGTGTGAGATGGATAGCTGGTGAAGTGTGATTTGGAAAGGATTGGGTGTTTTAAAAGACTAACCTTTTTTTGTCCAAATGGGCACGAATGCCGACAATAAACAAAGTGGCCTGGCAGGAGATTTGCTCCATAACAAAGAGAAGAGGCCTGCAGACAGGGAAAGATCTCACTGTTTGTTGGATGATAACGAGTCTTGCTATAAGTGGGATTTTGGCCTCCTTTTTCCTCCTACACAACGTTCTCGTCCTTTCTAACGTATACTTCTCACTTTTTCTCTCCCCGTCTGGCTCTCTGTTTAAAGAGACACACGCTGATTAGAAACTCAGATGTATTACACAGATCCTGCCAATGAAACTTTGCGACGCGCGAGTCGAGAGCGTTCTGGAGAACATTAGGGAGACGGAGAGAAAGATGTGGCCTTATTGTGATCTTAACCGTAGTGACAAGTCTCAGGAAGCGTTATCTCCTACTCGTGATGAAACTCAAGTTTGCTAGTAGTTCATTTTGACTGACAAGTGTGGCTGAAATATAAATGTTTATATTTTTAAAAAATATATATAAAAAATGTACAAAAAAAGCCAACATTATTTGGTATAAAATTAATTTATTTAAAATATAAAAATAGCATAAAAATATTTGTATACATATTTTAGCAAATATATGAATACTTTTAATGCAAAACCTCTGTCTGAAATGTTTCTGGGATTTGTTTTTTCTTTTAAATTAGCATTTTTATCCAGCTCCTGATAAAAGATTTTATTTTATTTTGTTTGTTTGTTTGATTTTTATGAATGCATTAATAAATGAATGAATGAATGAATGAATGCCTGAAATTCTTAAAAAAATTTTTTATAAAGAAACTTGCATCTGAACCCTTCATATTTTTTGGCCATTTTCTTTTATTTATATATATATATATGTATATATGTATATATATATATATATATATGTGTATATATATGTATATATGTATGTGTATATGTGTATATGTGTGTGTGTGTGTGTATACAGTGCCCTCCAAAAGTATTGGAACAGTAAAGACAAAATTGCTCTGTTGATTTACAAAAATGTGATTGAAAGATGAATTTGAGAAAAAACTACAGAATGTCACATTTTATTATTGGGTGATTCAACTCATAGATGTTTTACCAGCTAAGAGTTCATCCCTCTATCTGATGAGAGCATAAGTATTGGAGCAGTTGCCTCGCAGGTCTTTCTAAGTGATCAGCTGTGTCCTGTTGCATTCATTCTTCAGATATTAAAAGCAGGGAATGTGTCGTATCAGTTATATCTATTACTTCTGTATTCTGAATCCTGCATTCGATGATGACACACACAAACCAGGATGAAGACGGGGGAGCTGACTTTGAGAGAAAAGCAAGCAATTTGCTAAAGAAAATGCTAAAAGAAAAGAGGAAGTCAATTAGAGCTCTAGCAAAAACAAAGGGCATGGAGAAATCAAGAGATTGGAAACCACCAGCAACCAACAACGACCAGATCGGCTGAGAAAACAACAGTAGTTGATGACAGACAAATCATAAAAGCTGTGACAATGAATCCTAAAAGACATGTCTGTAAAATCAGCAACAACTTCCAGAAAGCTGGGGTGATGCTCTGACAATCTGCTGTCCTCAGGAGACTTTGACACAGAATTACAGATGCTACACAGCAAGATGCAAACCTCTGACCAGCACCAAACATAGAAAGGCAAGATTAGAGTTTGTAAAACAGTGAGCCAGAAGAGTTTTGTAACTGTGTTTATGGACCGATGAGACAAAGATGAACCTTTATCTGAGTGATGGGAAAGCAAAAATGTGGAGAAAACAAGGGAACTGCAAATGATCCCAAGCATACAGCCTCATCTGTAAAGCATGGTGGAGGTGATGTCATGGCATGGGCATGCATGGCTGTCTCTGGAACAGGCCCTCTCAACTTTACTGATGACTTAATGTATGATGACTTTGGAAGGGTACAAAACCATCTTGCCTACCAATATTCAAGAAAATGCCACCAGATTCATGGGGAAGTGCTTCATATTGCATCAGGACAATGACCCAAAACACCCTGCCAGTTCAGTCAAGGAATTTATAAGAGCAAAGAAATGGGAAGTGTTAGATTGCCCAAGTCAATCTCCAGATTTAAATCTGATTGAACATGAATTTCACCAGCTGGAGAGGAGAGTAAAGGCAGAAACTCCCCAAAACAAGCAACGATTGGGATTGTCTGCATTAAAGGCTGGGAAAAGTATTTCAAAGGATGAGAGCAAGAGTCTGGTGATGTCTATGGGTCACAGACTCACTGCTGTGATTGTGTGCAAGGGATCTGCAACTAAATAATAGCTTTTAATCTTTAATATCTGCCTTATGTTCAACTGTCCCAATACTTATGTTCACATCAATGAGTGGGATGAACTCTAAAAGTGCTGTTCTTTTTATTTGGTAAAACATGTATGTGTTGAAACGGCTAATAATAAAATGTGACATTCTGTAGTTTTGTCTCATATTCATCTTTTAATCATATTTGCAAGTGTCTTGACTCCACAGCCAGCAAAATTATGTCTTTACATTCGCATAGGCTTTTGCTATTTATTTATTAATTATTATTATTATTCTAAATTAATAGATAGGACAAAAAACATGTCATTTTCCCAGTCACTGCAGTATTCTGCGTAATTTGCATAATGTTGAGCTCAACTTTGTCACTGCGCCAGTGGTGTCTGTCCTTGAAAAACACAACTCTTATTGAAAATGAATGTTCAGTTGCTTTGTTTCGGTGAATCACTATCAGTATGAACGTTCCTGTTCACATATATTTCAAAGTCCTAGTAATTATGTATTTTCTTTGCGTGTGAGTTGAGGTTTCACGGTTTGCACAAACACAATAGGCACAAAGGTCACAATTTCACCCAAAGTTTTGCTTTAGCACATTACTGAAATTTACTTTTGACTTTTTTGGCAGAGGATCCTGACCAAATGGATTTGTGTATATTGTGTTTATGACAAGAAGTTAAATAAAACCTGTCAACTTTAGGAAGTTCAAGACAACAAAAGCTCACGATACACATGATTTGAGCAGCGAGGAGGGCCTGTCGGTTTCCTGCAGGTTTCTGGGTCCAGCTCAAAGCCTGGTCTCATCAGCATCTGCAGTCCTGAGTCAGACTCCAAGTCAAACAGAGCGAAGGGGGATAGTCATGATCCGGTGGCTCATGGGGAGAACAGACATCCTTAACAACTGCTAGACCTCCCTACCTTCCTCGCTGCTGTAACTGAAGAGTTTATTCGTGGTATATGGTCTGAACTCTGTGCTTTAGTCCACATTAGCTTGAATTACTGTTTGCTTATTTGGTTATCATTTGGGTGTCCCCAGGAAAACGTTCTTGCACCTTGCTGGCTCTGGTTTCAGGAGTCTGCTTTCTTTGGGCCTGATGTTAGAGCGTGCATGCATGCACATGTATAAATATGTATTTAGTAGAAATTGCACTTGACACTGACCTGCAAGACTGTGTAAATGCATTGCTTCAATCCATATGTGCTTTTATACTTTCATTAGCTCTGAGAGTAGTACATGTGTATGTTTTCACGTGCTGTACCTTCAAGAAACCTTCCTTCGCTGTACACTTTATGGAGGGATATTAATCTCTTTTACACTTTCAGTTTGAATCAGGTGTCGTATTAAATATTTGGCCTAAACCTTTTAATTTGATTCAATTTGTGACAAACACTCAATCCAGATGCATAGATGCATGATAGTCCTAGTTTTGTTTTGTTTCATGTGTTTGGTGTGTTTTGTTTCATGTTGTTTTTTCATGTTTTTGTGTATTTTTGTTTTGTTTCCTGTTTTGTGTTGTTGTTTTGTTGTTGCATATGTTTTGTGCTGTTTTTTTTTTTTTTCCTTTGTGTCTTGTTTCAATTTTTTTCTAAGGGCAATTTGTACTAAAAGAAGTTGATTGGCTAGATTGTCTTTGGTAGATTCTCTCAAACGGTTAAGTTTGGGCTATGGAATGCTGGCCCCAGATCAGTAGTAGTGCTATCTATACTATACAACTTAATTTATTATATTATATTATTATATTATTAGGAACAGACACATTACTTCAGATGGAAACATTTTTTTGCAGACCACCATCTTTGTCCTTGTCCACTTTTGTTTGATTCTAGCAATTCAGATGAGGTCTTGCGGCTTGTGTATGTGGGAATGTGTTTATATTTTGGGGGTTGGCATAGAAATAATTTTTTTTTGTCTCTTAAAGGTATTTGCAAATAAGCGAATCACTGTTTGTTTATGTGAGTCTGTGCATGTGTGTTAATTCACGTTTGTATGTGTTTTTGTACTTCTCACCCAGTCTGTTATGGCGGTCAGAACGAGAGATCTGTCTTAAACAGGCAGTTGGGAGGCGGAAGAGAGACCTTGTGGTCGGGGTTGAATTATTGACATAGTCCTGGCCAGACCTTACCCTTGTGTCTCCAACAAATCCCTGGGCCTGGAATTTGACCCACTCATTTACATGCATACTGAGAATAGGCCTTATCCTGGTCCAGTAAAGTGCGCACACACACAGCGTTCCGGGGGGAGAGTTTCATTAGGACCGATCTGTACTCATGTGGAGTCTCTGGCTTTGGGGTTTGGAAAAAGGATAGAGTGGGATCATGTAAAAGAGTTGACTCGTTTTTAGATCGGATTGCATAATCGTGTGCAACATTCAGTTTTGGCCTTGATTGTGTATCAAAACATTCCACGTTTTAGGATTTAGGTTAAAGGTTACTCTGTAGTGGAGCGAGCGAGTCCTTTTACACTTGTTTGAGCCCATGCTGGACGTGTTTAGAGGATATTGGTCAGTTAGCAGGACTGATGTTGTCCCAGAGATGCTGCTCGATGGTATATTTATCTTCCCCTCATATTTCGTATGTGGCGCTCTTTTCAAGATCTTTGAGTGCAACACTGCTTTTAATTTGTAGTATCATTAAGCTTTTAAATTCATTGATTCCTGATTCAAGTCCCTTTCTTTGGAGCCAAATGGAAATAAATAAACACTTTAATTAACTTTTAATGAAAAGGCTTGAATGCCTCAGCTCCACTTTGCCTAATATCTGAAACATCATGGCACCAGATTTTTATAATTTGAAAATTGGATTAAAAGAGGACTGGAAAGGAAAAGTAATCATGGCTTTTGTGCTTCATTTTACACATATAATGAGTTGATATTTGTCGATGTTGTGAGAGAAAGTTGGCACTTGCAATATATTTTGTGGCTTTGCATTCCCAAATAAAAAATAGAGTTGAGTAAATTTGTATTCATATGTATTTATAAAACCCTAAACTATTCCAACAATATGTTTTGCTAGATATATTTAAATATGAATTTGTCAGGCTGACTAGCAGTTATGTATTTATGTGGTTTGTGTGTGTGTGTGTGTATCTGTGCGCACGTGCATTTGGAAAACATATGCAGTTGGCCTGCAAGGTCTGTTCCCAGAAGCAAGAGATAATTCCCCTGTGACAGATGTTTCCAGATGTGTGGAATAGTAACTAATTGCAAAAGACTCCCACAGAGCTGTTTCTAACCCCCACCTCCTCCACTTTCCATGCAAGCCTCTAACATTAAAACCCGATCAGGGATAAAGTCTTGCTAACGCTCCGCACAGAAGATCTCGCCATGTGGATGCGCACTGGCACACGTGCAGAGTGGGATAAGGTTCATTTTACCAATTACATGATCTTTGAAATGTCTTTTACTAGGCTGAGAGGATCGCCAAGAGAGGCTTGATCTGTTCCAAAACCTAGTGTGGCATCATAGATGCACTCCCAATGCGAGATTTGTTTCAAAAGGTCGGAAACTTAGTTATGCTGCCTGCTAAGATACCGTCTTTTGGCAAAATTCGAAGGCGCTTACTGCCAAGCTGCCAGTGTAAGCAAAAACTAACAGGAGATATTTGCAACCCAGGCTTATTGGAAAAATATGTCTCTACCTACATTTTTGCAAAACATACCTGTACATACAATTCACTGCAGTTTCCTACTGAATTGAACACAATTGTGACAGTAAAACACCAACAACTTTTATTCATTTTGATAAAGGGGCAGATTATTGATTAAAGACTTGCACAATTCCTTGCACAATACTATGCAAATTCCTCAAAATACTTGTATCATAGTGCACGATTTGTAAACAAATGCATTTTGACTTTTGCATCATGTAACCAGCTCAATATGTCTGGCTTTTCTGACGTAGTAAACTTGCTCGGTAGCGCACCCGGTACAGCATTGCACGATAAAAGAGGTCAAACACTAGTAGAAGCAAGATAAATTGTGACCCTGGACCGCAAAACCAGTCTTAAATCACTGGTGTATAGAGTAAACGTACTTATTAAGCTCACCAAAATCTACATTGAGACATTTTTAGTGCACAAGATATTGGTTTCGGTACAAAAAGTTATGTTAAAATATTAATCTCTCACATAAAAATATTTTATTTTAAATGACAAAAGCATTTTGATTAAGATATACATCAATAAATGCAAAATGTCTGGCTGTGCTTAATGGTTAACCCATTAAGTACACAAATGTACTATGAACACAGAAACAAAGCGCACGTTTCTGTGTGAGTTTGTTGTGATCGGAAGGGATTTAAAGTCTGCTAGTGTGTGATCCTCAGTCGTTTAGTGTATGATGGACAGTTTTCCTTTGGGACCATTTACAAAGTCGTTAAGTGTATGATGCCTGGTGTTTTAAAAATCTGTTCACATTTTAAGTCGTGTAGTTTATTTCAGCCTTTAGTTGCTTTTTTCCTGGACAGATACGACAGGTTTCTGATGGACGACATGCCTCTTTCATCTTTGGGCATAAACTATACTTATGTCTCAATTTTGTCATCAAGCTGTTAAAATAAGTTTTCTAAAGTAACTTAAAGTGACAACCATCAGTTAATATGTAAAGTGTGTTTATGAAGTATTTACATAGATGTTCAATGTGGAAGAGCTTAACGAGAGCACACTGAGCTTAATCGGAGCAGCAACCATTTTTAATACTTTTCATGTAATATTTATTAAAATAATAATGATTTTGCTAAATAAATCTAGTTCATGTTTTTAATATGAACAACTATTATTAACAATATCTCTGAAATGATCGTTTTTCTTATTGATGTCAAACTGAAGCTGTGATTTTCATAGTAGTTCAGCCTTTAAGCTCACCTTAAAATAATATTAAATCTTTAAAAATTACAGCACTGTAAAACCACAGACCAGCAATAAACTGTCCATTTCTAATATTATGGATGTATCCGCCAGACCGAGTGAACACATGGAGACTCATATCTCAGCGTGTGATGATCTGATTGACTTCTAATTACAGGAGGTGTACAGTAACAAACACATCAATTGGTTAAGAAAATAAATAATTTTTTCTTTTTATAATCCGAGATCAAAAATGAAAGTGTGCTTAATAATACGTTTACCCTATTTGTAGCAACACTGTAAAAAAATAAGTGGTTTCAACTTAAAATAATTTGGTACCCCGGCTGCCTTAAAATTTTAAGTTTAGTCAAAACGAATATCTAAGTTGTCACTTAGTACAACTTAACATTTCAAGTTGACTAAATTTATTTGAGTTGACTACACTTAAAATTTCAAGGCAGCCATGTAACAAATTATTTTAAGTTGACTCATTTTTTTTTTTTTTTTTAACAGGGAATAGCCAAAAATACATTGTACGGGTCAAAATGATCGATTTTTCTTTTATGCCAAAAATAAGTAAAGATCATGTTCCATGAAGATATTTTGTAAATGTCCTACTGTAAATATATCAAAACTTCATTATTGATTAGTAATATGCATTGCTAAGAACTTCATTTGAACAACTTTAAAGGAGATTTTCTCAATATTTGGATTTTTTTGCTCCCTCAGATTCCAGATTTTCAAACAGTTGTATCTCAGCCAAATATTGTCTGATCCTAACAAACCATACATCAATGGGAAGATTATTTATTCGGCTTTCAGATGATGTAGAAATCTTATTGACCCTTAAGACTCGTTTTGTGGTCCATGGTCACAATTGGCATGGTTGCTTCAGCAAATGTGTTATATATCATGTTTGTTTTTGATAGCACTGTTGGTTAAGTGTAGTGCAGGTGGTATGTTATTTTCAAATGCAATAGAGTATTAACCTTTTAGCCAATATTTTGTTTTTGAACTTTCATGACACAACAACCAACATGATAAAACGTTGCTAGATTCACGTTCATCCCTTTCGCTTTTAACACCACTCACTGGACATTTCACTTTGAAACATGAACCAACATAATATAATTTTGTGGAAATGTCGCCACATGCTCATGAGCCTGGGTTGAATGTTTGGGGGAGAACCATTGCACACAATCTCTACAGATAGTTCTTCTGGCCAGGAAACATTACCTCAGACAGAGGACTTCCTCCTCATTAGGATGCTGTTTGGCATGTGAGTGTTTCTGTGATTGCATGATCTCTACCTGTCATATTAAATATCAGCTGCTCCTGAACGAGAGCTGAGGCAATGAAGATTTCTACAAGAAGATGTAAGCCATACAGATAGCACATAAAGACGGTTGTCTTTTCCATCTG
The DNA here is from genome assembly GCF_936440315.1 of Barbus barbus. Classification (NCBI taxonomy): domain Eukaryota; kingdom Metazoa; phylum Chordata; class Actinopteri; order Cypriniformes; family Cyprinidae; genus Barbus; species Barbus barbus. Next base: position 1,505,203 of record NC_136760.1, on the reverse strand, counting down.
CGGCTGAGGAAATGAACACAATGACTTACAGCAAAGGCAGAACCAGTGGAATAGCTAACTAATGGTATTGTAGTAACTTTTAGTAGCATAACAGTGACTGTTTTCATAAAACAGTTGCTTTTGCACAAAAAAGTAACTTTTTTTCTATTCGATCCATCTGATTCATTTTAGTAAATCAGGTCACTCAGTTCATTTAAATGCATTGGTTCAATAGAATGATTTGCCTTGAAAGCATTTTAAGGCATCTTTTTTTGTAGTGTTACAAAAATGTGTATTACTGAAACCTATTAGTTGCTGCAGATTTTCTTTTTATGAATCGCATGGTGTGTAAATTAATAGCAAATTGTCATTTTGGGGTGAACTATCCCTTTAAGAATGAGTGAAGAAAGAGCTTGACAAGATTTGAGCTACTTTACATGCACCTGGCTGATACTGTACAAAATGTGCACGGTAATACAGCAGCATTTCTCCCCTCAATTGCTAACTACCCTCTCCCCCAAATGCTTTTTTTGAAGCTTCAGCAGGCCTGCAGAGCGTTACGTGCCTACAGCTCCTCAGGACGGTTAACAGACTCTCCTGCCAGCTCGATCTGTGTTGGCCAGCGTCCGTCGGTCCATCCGGCTGCGGCTCCTACAGTAACAGCCTGCTGAGCTGGAGGCTTGATTTGAGGCCAACGGGCCTGCCTTTAATCACAGAGCGCAAGACCAACACAATGCTCAGGAGTCTCGCTCGCATTCCTGCGTTCTGGGACGATCCGGGCTGGTGCCGTGCCATCAGGATGGACTATCTTTCAGTGCTCTCTTGGGCTGGTTTCTCCTATGTACTGTATGGCTTGTATTTAAGCAGCCTGAATGACATTTAGACACAACATGTTTATTTCCGTTTTTCGCTGTAGCAGATAGCATTAGCGCGCACCCTTTCTTGATTGATCCCTATCATTTCATTATGTAATTCCAGTGAACCACAGCCACCTGGGACCATAACAATGTTCTCAATGTTCTTCGGCTTCATCACACGACACGTTTTTAAAGGGCTGTGAAACAAGTTTTTTGAGACACTAACAAATGTATTTATTGCACAAGATGAGTGGGACTTTTTTCAAAAAAATTTTTGGGGGGGGGATATTTATTTAATTTTTTATTTATTTATTTATTGTATTGGGTTGTAATCAACATTGAGTAAATCAACTATTTGATTTACACTAGATTTGAAGACAGACATATATCAACAGTTTCTCTGTGATGATAATGAGATGGGCACTTCTCTAGCCTTTCAGGAGCACTGGATGCAGATTAATGTGTGATATTCAATTTTAAAATATGATGAAATAATATAATTTATATTATATCACATTAAATTATTAATTAGATGGGCACTTTTCTAGCCTTTCAGGAGCACTTTATGCAAATTATTTTGTGATATGCAATTATATAATGTAAAGTGATATAATTAAAAATAATTATTATATTATATCATATAATATAATATCATATTATATTATTGAGATTGGCACTTTTAGCAAATCTCACAGGAACACTGGATGACAATTACTTTGTGATATGCAATTTTATAATGTGCTATTATCATATCATATAATCATATATAATTTCATATATCATATCATATCTCATATCATAGAGATGGGCACTTTTAGCCTTACAGGAACACTGGATGACAACTACTTTGTGATATGCAATTTTATAATGTGCTATTATCATATATCATATCTCATCATATCTCATAATATCTCATCATATCTCATCATATCTCATCATATCTCATATATCATATCATATATCATATCATATCATAGAGATGGGCACTTTTAGCCTTACAGGAACACTGGATGACAATTACTTTGTGATATGCAATTTTATAATGTGCTATTATCATATATCATATCTCATCATATCTCATCATATCTCATATATCATATCATATATCATAGCATAGAGATGGGCACTTTTAGCCTTACAGGAGCACTGGATGACAATTATTTTGTGATGCAATTTTAAAATGTAAAAGGATAAAATGTAATTTAAATTATTATATTATATTGTATTATATCATATATTACATTATATTATAAAGATTTTAAAAATGATAAAACAAGCAAGCTTGTTCAGTTCTCAAAAACAAGACTATAGACTTGATTCATGCTTAGCTGTTTTGAATAATGCTTTCATAGGATACATGGACGCATACAAAAGCAATAGCCACATTATATTGGTTGTTTATAAAAGCTTGTTTAAATAATTAAATTCTTTTGATAAAGTACTGAATTCACCAAACACACCCTCATATCCCAACACCCTGTTGTCCTACACGCCCCGATCCCAAGATGTTCCAAATGTCTGTTTATGGAAGAGCATTTTAATAAAGTTTGAAAATGGAAACTGATGAAACACACACCATCATCAGAGTTACATTAACTCACGCACATCAGCATTGCATCATATCATATGAGACAAGCATTATTAAAAATGACAGTGAGAAGATGAGGTTTCAATGAGATGATTGATGGTCTGTTTTAGGTGTCTTCAGAGAATATGATATGCTTTTTTTATTGATTGCAATGCTTTTAATTTAATATTTTATTAAATTTGATAATTTTTTTTATGCTTATTTTTCATTTACAACAATTGTAGAGATTTTGTTCAATGCTTGACTCCCTCACTTATAGTTTATCCCTCACACAAGTGATGGTGATGTGATTTGGTCTGAATACCAGTATTTTAATCAAATAGAATCTGCCAGGGATTCTATAAACAAACATAACTACAGACCATTGTTTTGGGACCAAGAGATATGACAGCTCTATTTGGTTTCAAAATTGCTTTTCTAAGAAAATTCTGACATAATTTAGAAAACCAGTGGGAAAGCTGTTGCCAAATCTGTTGATAAAATTCCACCGGGTGTCCATCTGGATCTGGTGATTTGGCCTTTGCTGTGAGGCGGTTAGGGGTCTGTGAAAATGAAGTTTAATGACCTTCAAAATTAACGTTCTTTATGTTTAAGACAATAATTTAATGAACTAGATATTCTCCGTTTCATACTGCTTTTTGGACTTTTCAAATCTACAAATACTTGAATTTGGGCCGCAACCAATGATTATTTTGATTATTAAATAAGCTGATTAATTGGAAAAAAAGCCAAATCTTATTTAAAAAAAAAAAAAATGTTATTCCACAAACTGCCCAATGTTGTCCTCCAGGCTACGGAAGCAAATATGCATCATGCATCATGATTTTGAATTAATAAATAAAATATTAAAAATTATTGGAGTACATTTTTTAAAGAAAATACTGTTTCACATTTGTGAAATTTACTAGCATATTTTTGAAATTTGAAATTTGATTCACAGGAAATCTTGCACCAAATTTGCCATTTAGTTGTGAAGAAAGGGTTAAAATGTAAACATTACATTCTAAAACATGTATTTATTTAAAGCAAAAGATAAAATCACTAAAAAATTAAAAGGTAACACTTTACAATAAGGTTCATTAGTTAACGTTAAGTAATGCATTATATAATCTAATATTAAAAACTAATAAGATGAATATTAATACAATTAATAACTTTAATGTTAAGAAATGGAACTTTATTGTAAAGTGTTACCAATTAAAATAGAGACAGATTAAATATGAACTAGTAAGAGGTTGGATGAACACACTCTGAACATAGTAATTATATTGCTGTACATTTGCAAAAGGATCATATTTGTGGTTCTTGACATTGAAAAGTCAAGTCCTTTCCTAGGTTCTTCTGGATCGAATGTTATTGAGAAGTTACTTGCTAGAGTTTTCCGTAGTGAGACGGTCATCTTCTGTCGTTGATCTGCAGCTGGGCGAGCAGTTCGATAATGTGTGCCAGTTTTACTTCATTGTTTTTGTCTTGAAAAAGAGAATTCTGTTCTTTGTTAAGAATTCATCAGGTTTTGTTATTTAACTCCCATTTGCTCTGACTGTCAGAAGTCAGGAGACACAGCCAGGAATCCAAATCACGTTCATTGTCTTTTTCATTGTCTCGTTTTCTTAAAAAAACAATGATTTTCCCTCTTATAACTACTTTTGCTGTTTCCCCTAAGAGTCATTTGTTTCCAGGATAATGTCCATTCTTATAGAAGATAGTTATTAAAATTACTGTAATTTATTAATGAGGCATTAAGCACCATCTGCCAGTGGGGCGTGAAGGTGATTGTGTTCAGAGATGATTCTGCTGCCAGTAATCGGTTATTCTGAGTGTTTAGTGATGAAGTATTTATATGTGAATATGATGACTGTGACGTGAGTATGAGAATGTTTTTTTGTTTGCGTTATATAAAAAGATATGAACTTGTTTATACATCTGATGCATCACAAGATGTTCTGATTATCGGAGTGTGATGTTGCTTCACAGTTTAATAAAAATAAGTGTTAATATTGAGCAACTCTCATTTCAGGCCAAACTTGGCCAGTTTATTTGTATATTTGCCAATGAAAATCATTCCAAAAGAAGCCAAAGAATCAAACTTTCTGATTCATAATCTGACATATTATTATATACAGCTGTACTAAAGTTTGGGGTCGGTAAGTTTTTTGGGTTTTTTTACGTTTCTGAAAGAAGACCCTTTATGCTCACCAAGGCTGCATTTATTTGATCAAAAAACAGTAATACTGTGAAAAATTATTTGAATTTAAAATAGCTGTTTTCTATGTGATTATAGGTTAAACTGTAATTTATTTCTGTATTTTCAGCATCCAGTCTTTAGTGTCACATGATCTTCAGAAATCATACTGATTTACTGCTCAACAAACATTTCTGATTATTATCAATGTAGAAAATAGTTGTGCTGATGAATATTTTTGTGGAAACCATGATTATAGGTTTTTTTTCAGGATTATTTAATAAATACATAGAAAGTTCAAAAGTATCAAATGCATGCCACCTTCCTCTGTTCTGGTAAGCTTTAGTGTTGTTTTTATTGCTTTGAATAGCAATGGTTCTTGTCCTTCAACCCTCTGGAGATGTTCTTATGTTTAGTGGTTGGACGCTGTCCATGGGTGATCTTCATCATTTTAGTCTAACAGCAACAAGAATCCAGTCTTTAACCTGGATTCATTCTTATCCAGGTAAATAGCATTCATTCAGGTCAGAAAGTAAACAGCCACAAATAAGCAGCGATATGAGAGCGGCCTCTGTTTGGAGCGATTAGAGGCAAGAGATATTTATCGGTGATAATTGACATGTCACAGGGAGTGGAGGGCTGGTTCTGCTTGGCTTCAGAATCATACTGGATCTGTTATTTGTTTTTCCATCTGTTTGGAATAAAAGAGGGAGGCTCTGTTGTCTCTGAGACAGCTGTGATGTCAGAGATGGAGAAAGACTGGATGGCTGTGGAGGATTGTAGGGGTGAGACATGAGATGTTTCTGTATTAGGGTAGTAGTAGTAGTAAAATGCAGATTAATTGGGTTTATCAAGTTTATCAACGAGCAGTCTGGCTGATATGACGACAAACAAGTAGATCATGGCGTTAGTGCTGGTTGCACTTTTTCCAACTGAGTCAGGAAACAAACAATGAAAAGCTTGCATTATGTTGGTCTTTCAGCTTTGGAAAAAAAAAATTATTCATTACATTTTTTAAGGTAAGTGGTTGCAAACAATTTATTGTAGCTACATTTTAATTTTTTTTTTTTTAAACTTATTCAACTAAATTGTAATAATAAAGTAGCTAAATAAATAGATTGCAACCACTTACCTAAATTTTTTTTTAGTAAATTCAATTAATCATATTTTGAGTTATTTAGAGAGTTTTTCTAATAGTGTGTGTGTGTGTGTATTATTATTATTATTTTTATTTTTTTAAAGAAATTTATACTTTTATTAACAAAAATGCATTAAAATGATCAAAACTGACAGTAAAGACATTTATGTTAAAAAAGATTTCTATTTCAAATAAATGCTGTTCTTTTGAATTTTCTATTCATCTGTAAATCCTGAAAAATAAAATGTATTGCGGTTTCCACACAAATATTCTGGAGCACAACTGTTTTCAACATTGCTAATAATAATAAATGTTTGTTGAGCAGTAAATCAGTATATTATTATGATTTCTGAAGATCATGTGACACTGAAGACTGGAGTAATGATGCTGAAAATACAGATCTGATCACAGAAATAAATTACATTTTACAATGTATTCACATAGAAAACAGTTATCTTAGATTGTAATAACATTTCACAATTTTTCAAAACCTTGATGAATAGAATAGACTTCTTTCAAAAACAATACCTTTGAACGGTAGTGAATATGCACCAGATATACAGATGAGATGTTATGACTTGCCACATGAGATTCAGTCCTGAAGATCAAAACAAACTATATTTATGTGCAGTGTGAACAAAGCCTAAATGCATTTGACTTTTGACTTTTATAGACATTTTACTTGTTGATTCAGTGCCACAATTCTGACTGGACCTCTTCTGTTTTGTTTCAGATGCATCATCAGCCCAAATCCGATGGGAAACTACGGCATGCTGTCATCTGTTCAGACGGAGTGACATTTGTCTGGTAAAAATCACACCACTACATCAAATAAAGTCTCTGACGTAAACACATACACCGGGTCTCACAGGATGCTCTGGATAGCATTATTGAGGACCTGTACAGTAAATAAATGCTGTGTAGATTTACAGAGCCTGGATTTATCACTCGAGCGCTCTCGATCTCACTCGGCACAGGAGAGAAGATGATCCAGGACTATAAAGTCCATCCAACCGTGAACCCAAGGGAAAGAATGCTATCGTCCTCTAAGCTGTCTGACATTTACAGCACTCATCCTGATTCTGCCTCGTCACACCGGCCCCATCAACCTGAGGCCTTTATTTATACTGTAATTTATACCAGGATTTACTGTATGAGGAGAACGGTTTGTTCTCTACTGGATCACTGACTACTAAACAAATATAAATTACAACCGAGTTGCATTTTCATTCACCCTGTTTGCCTGTTTTGTTTTTGTTTCGTCCACGGAAAAAAAGTCTCAGAAAAGCGGAATATAGTTTATTTGAATTTGGCGCTCTCTCCTGAAAGAGTGACGCACGCTGTGACGCAGCTGTCACCTGAGCGGGGCGTAACTTAGCAATCTGCTTTATCCATAAAATCCATTTTTTATATGTGTGTGTGTGTATTGTGTGGGGAATGTGGCCGTATCTGCATGATTATCATCTGTAAGGACGCACATCAGCGTGTTTATTACCGACTCTATGACGGCTATCATTGTGATTCATTGATCAGCTATTATTGATTATATGGCCCATCTGTATGATTATCATCTGAATGGAAGCACATCAGCGTGTGTTTACTGACTCTATGACCATGTCTGGCAATATCACTTCATGTCTGGCAATCAGAATACTTCAGTATACATACTATATACTATATAATTACTCAAATAATTACTTTTGTATTTTTTAGTGCTCAAATAAATCACTTATATTATGCCTAAAATTCTGTCTATTATTTTATAATTGAAAAACTATGCAGGAACATGTATAATGACTAAAATAGCTTGTATAATTCTGCAATCCATTTGGTGGTTATTTGTCCTCAAACAGGGGGGTGGGAGGACTATAAATAGTTTCAGAAGAAATACTGCAGGAATCTCATTTTTCATGGTATCTTCTTCAAATATGAAATATAAACTCATGAGACACGTGGCTTTCAATACATTACTTTTCTGGATTGCTCCAGGACTTATTTCATGTATTTGTATATGAAATAAAAAAACATTCAGTGTGGAAAAATATTTTTCAAGGCATGTCAGTGTCTATAACTTTTTATCTTTTTGAGCATTATCAACTCTGGATGATGGATAGTAAAGCCTAGAGTGTCTTCTTTCCAAAGATACCTAATTTGTTGGTGTAGCACACTTTGTCAGGAACTGTTACCGTTTTAATTTAGGTAGGTTATTTTCACCTGTGAGGCCCACAATGCCCTATAACAATATTATATTAATTATTAATATGCACAATAACCTGAAGGTTAACAGATTAACTCGTGTTCAAATTTAAAAGGAGAATTTATACTTCTAGTGGACTAGTATTTCATCACTATATGAACTGTCAGGATTTGTATGCTTAGCTCGTCTTTTTTACTTTCACTAAAACCTTAAGTGTTTATGGAAAAGACACAAAGTGGTAGGTTTAAAGTGGTTTAAGATGCATGAATGATATTTTAATTAAATTATTGCACATTATGCAAATATTTGTTGATAGTGTTGAGTAATTTACCTTTTTTCGTATTCATGTAAAATTATAGATGTTTTCACACAGTAAATATTGCAATGGTGACTTATAAATAAATACATACAACTGCAAATATAAAATTAGCCCATTTGAATTTAACATTTTTGACATTTTAAAATGAACTGAATTAAATATTTTCATACGCAAGCAAATATTTGTTGATTTTCTCATTTATATTTATACAATGTTTTCACACAGAAAACTTTGCAATTTTCATATAACAAACAGAAAATGCTGAAAAACTGATATTTTTTTAGTCAAAATCAACTCTTGGGACATAAGAGTTCCTACAGATGAAGAAACACCTGCATACCAAAAATGAAAATCAAAACTTTGCGTGAAAAATGTCGCTGACCCTGGCAGAATGTCGCAGATGAACAAGTAGATGGCTGAAGACTAGCTGTTGTTCTCACATGCTGTATGTAAAAGTCGTCTTTGGTAGAGATGGAGCGAGATGAGATTGAAACTGACTCGATTAATTGATGGAGAACCTTATTGGTCTTGACCCGGTGGGAGTTCACAGTGGAGGAGGAGGTCAGCATGACTTTTCATGGTTTCTCTGATCTTTTCACTCTTATGTGAAAAGCAAAGACCAAAATGAAAAGAAAATCTGACAGATCTTAGTGCTCGTCTCCGTCCTGATGCGCTAATGCCGTCTTTCATCTCCGCGGTCGCTGCCATCTCGCCGGTTACGGTCACATCTCCATGGCAATGTACAGAAAACAAATGGCTAGCCGTGATGTCATAGTTGGACAGCTTCATTCGCGCCTGCAGAGTGGAAGACGAGGACTGTGGGAGTGGATGATTCTGGCAGGTCAGCGGCGCTGTGCGGTAACTCTAGAGGAGGATGCTACTGTATCCCATTGTTTCTCTATGCTACCTGCCGTCAATGTGCTTTAAAAGGTTACAGTTAGCATGACAAAAGAAATCCAACTGGAACAAGGCTTTCTCTTAAGCTGCTGTTTGACTGCAGAACGCACATGTTGATAGATTTATTTACCTTTCTTTCTAATTTATGTGAAATTACACATTTTCACAGTAAATATTGCAAACATCAAAGGATGAAAATTTTCTAGTTAAAATCAACTCCTGGGTCATAAAAGCTGCCATAGATGGAAAAAAAAACTATCCATCCATCTGTCTGTCTATCCATGTATCTACATATTAAGGTCACCATTGCAATATTTATTGTGTGAGAATAAATCTGTATAATTTTTAATAAACTAGAAAAAAGGTAAATAACACTATCAACAAATATTTGTATCGTGCATCAAATGATGCAAAAAGTGAGAGAATATTTATTTAAAGTTTAAAATATCAAATGTGAAAAATAAAATTAATCTATATGAATTTAACATACATTTCATTCATTATATATATAATTGAATTATACTATATAATTGAAAAAAAAAGTAAACATAAAATTACTCCGTATGAATTTGAAGTTATTTATTTACTTACAAAGGTCGCCATTGCAATATTTATGGTGTGAAAACATCTGTATAATTTTAAATACATTAGAAAAGGGTAAATAAAACAATCAACAAATATTTGCATTGTGTGCATCAAATGATGCAAACATTGAGAGAGTATTTAAATATCAAAAATGTAAACATAAATTAGCTCATATGAATTTAACAAACTATTTATGGAATTTTTTGTGTTCAAATGATGCAAAAAGTGCAAAAATATTTATTTAAATTTTAAAACATCAGAAATGTGAAAAAATAAAATGAGACATGAATTTAACATATCATTAATTAATTAATTAATTAATTAATTAATTAATTCATTCATTCAAAGTCACCATTGCAATATTTATTGTGTGAGAATTTATGTAAAGTTTACATAAATTAGAAAAAAAGGTAAATAACACTGTCAAAAAATTGCATCATGTGCATCAAAGGATGCAAAAAGTATAATATTAATTAAAAAATCTAACATTGTCAAAGTTAGTCTATTTGAATTTAACATTTATTTGATATTAAATCATAATTATATACAGTGTTACTACCTAATTCAATTTATATACAAATACACATTACATGTTTGTTCACATATGCACATGTACTGTATGCAATGTGCATTTATATAAAAATGTCATTAGGTATTAACAAACAAACAAACGGACAATAAATAAATAAGTAAATCAATAAATAGTTGTATTCATATGGGCTAATTTATGATTATATATTTTTTTATTTTACCGTTCCATTAAATATTTTCAGAATTTTTGCATAATTTGCACATGAAGCTGAGTTATTTATGAGTTATTTACATTTTTTTTCAAATTTATGTAAAATTACACATTTTCACAAGTAAATATTGCAAACAGAAAAGGATGAAAATTTGCTAGTTTGATTTAAAATCAACTCCTGGGACATAAGTTACCATAGTTGAAAAAACGCTGCGCACAAAAAGCACACTGGTGAAAGCATTTTTAGATCGCAACAGCACACACACACACACACACACACACTCACACACACACACACACACACACACACACACACACACTCTCTCTCACACACACACACACACACACACTCACACACCCTCACACACACACACACACACTCACACAGTATAAAACTAGCATGCAGACTGTCCATCACATCTTCCTCTGCTTTTCTCTGCAGGTAGCGAAAAGCAATGCAAAATGCATTTCATCCGTCACGTCTCATCGCTCGAGGTGTCATACACCTGTCCTGCTGGCCTCCTTTCCCAGTAAATAATGTGGAATAAACACAAGGGTCACGTTAACACCCCTTCAGAGATCTTCACAGACTGTCACAGAGAGATTTTCTCGTCTGGAGAGCGAGCGGCTGTCCTCAGCCTCCGAGTGATTGTCAGCGACACACGGAGATGAGCAGCGGTTTGGAAGCGCTTGAACATCTGCATGTGCCTCCAGTTGTTTGTAATAGAGATGGTGTAAGGAGAGACACCCTTTTCTCTTTCTGACCCCACATCAGTCCATCTGGTTCATGTTTGTTTGGCTGCGTTTGGCTTATAGCTGCATCGGGGTCCAGATGGCTTCAGTGTCCTGCATGGGTCATCTGTGATGAGGAAGCCCTTCCCTATACATTGATCCATGGAGATTAGAGTCTAGTGGTGAAGCGCTGGTCATTTATCCTCTACGAGCGTCCCACAGAGAGATACACCTGTGAAGGGCAGTGCTTGGGGCCAGTCGACTAACGTCAGGCCTCTATTCCTTTGCTTCTGCGCTGAACGGTGAAGAATTTGTAAATACGTGAGTCAGATATTGGCGAGGACGCTTCTAAAACAGTCTCCTGCATCAAATATGACAATGTCGTGAACCAAAGTCATGTATATTTGAAGAATTCTTCTGTAGTTGGATCAAGGTTTTATGGTGAACTGTCATTGCAAACAGAGCTGGAATGTTTGTAGGTTGCTTTGTAATATACAAAAGCACCGTATGTTGCTTTGTATATGGTTAATTTGTTTTCAACAACCATAATGTTTGAGATTCTTGGTCGATGAAGCACAATAAATCAAATCATTTCAATCTTTTTGTTCATCATTATGTTCAATTGTCATTTTGGATGTTGACCGCATCCCACAAACTTCTGGCAGACGACAACAAATGAGGGTTAATGCAGTTTAAACAATGTCTTAAACTGTTAAACATCCTTATTTTATCCAGACACATGGATTTGTGACTTTAGTTTATGAAAAGCTTGAGGTATTTACATCATAAGAGATTGGTCATGTTTGCTAATAGACCAATTTTTTCAATCGTAGTAAATGTAGTAATGCATTGTTACAGAGTGAATTTGCTAAACAGGCCATTTTTATGCTCTGTATTTCTTTGCAAATCGCTGTATTATTCCCTTAAGATAAATGCTACATGCACAATTTTATATTAGATTGTATTTTTCAGTGCAAACATGATTAATTTGTTTAAATTAGGATGGTTAAGCTTTATTTTCAAAACCTTGCGCTACATGCTTGCCGCCCTTAAGACTGTGTAATTACTGTCTGCAGAATTTTATTTAAAGGAACACTCCACTTTTTTTGGAAATAGGCTCATTTTACAACTCCCCTGGAATTAAACAGTTGAGTTTTACCGTTTTTGAATCCATTCAGCCGATCTCCGTGTCTGGCGGTAGCACTGTTAGCTTAGCTTAGCATAGATAATTGAATCGGATTAGACCATTAGCATTTGGTCATCAAAAATGACTAAAGAGTTTTGATAATTTTCCTATTTAAAATTTGACTCTTCTGTAGTTACCTCGTGCATCTACCATGGGTGCAATGATATTACGCAGTGCCTGAAAGTAGTGCCCAGCTAGGTAACTAGTTATGATATAGCTGAAGACTGCTTTCAGGTGCTGCGTAATATCACTGCGCCTGCTGCACTCAGGGTACGGCAGCAAAGTTTCTTGATTATTACGCCGGAACGAGAGTATAATTCCTAGCCATACATGCTTAAACTTTTAATTTTTCGTCAGTATTAGTGCACGATGTAACTACAGAAGAGTAAAGCTTTAAATAGGAAAATTATCAAAACTCTTTAGTAATTTTTGAGCAAGATGCTAATGGTCCAATTACAGTAGATTCAATGATCTATGCTAAGCTATGCTAAAAGTGCTACCGCCAGACCCGGAGATCGCCTGAATGGATTCAAAAACGGTAAAACTCAACTGTTTAACGCTTGGTAAGTTGTAAAAAGTGGAGTGTTCCTTTAAGAGAGATGTTTGATGTGTTCAGTACAGATATTTTAACATGTTTGCAGCGTTACCTGATTTGCATGATTCCCTTCAGGTGCTACATTAGCACAGACTGCGCATGCAAATAACACTATCATTCGTTATTGGTGAAAACCCCTCTAAGATTGCAACAGCAATGCCTATAACAAACTTCAGCAGCACACAGACAAGTCTTTCACAGCAGAAACTTTGACGTTTAATAGTGGTTTCAGTTCATGTATTGTTATGCACATTTTGGGATATTGCATAAAAATGCATAAAATGTTAAAATGCGCAAAAATGGACGCCATTGTGTAATTGAGATACTATTGTAGTTTTTATTAATATTTTGAATGTTTTTATTTTTAGACTTAATTTTCATTTTAGTTAGTTTTAGTCATTTTGTTGTTGTTTTGTAATTTTTTAGTAGTCTTTTTAATGTTTAGATGTTTAATGTAATTTTAAAAATATAAATTTTTATGTTAGTATTAATTATGTTAGTACAAGTTAAACTGAAAAATTTTGTCTTGGCAACGAACAGAAAATAAAATATAGATTTGATCATCTGATTCTCCCAACATGGTTTTCAAATGGAAAAAAAAAATAATAATTATAAAATAAAATAAATTTAAATAATAAAGTTTGTGATTGTTTTAGTCAACCTGAAATGCCTGAAAGTTTGTTGTCAAAATGATTCTGTGTAATTACAAAAATCACATAATTACATATTGTATAATTACTTCCAAAACATGATTGCATTCCCGAACATCATGCATCTGAACGCAAGATAACATGACAAAATTTGTTATCATGTTCCAGGTCATTTATTATGTTAGAAAAACAGTCAAAAAAGAGTTATTACTGAAACTTTTATATGATATTCCAAGTTTGATTTGACACTTTTTGGATGGGAGCACGGCTACATAGAAGCTTCCCTTGGTTTTACATTATGCATTCAAAAAAGTTCAAGATTTTGCAGGAGAGGTTTAAAGGCGCAGCGTCTGATGTTAAGCTGAGTTTGATGACATCTTTATAGCGGCACTGTTAGCTTGTCCTCTACCTTAGCCTGCAGTTTCTCACACTTCTCTCCTCAGGACTCAATTCAGGCCAAATCTGCTGCACTGAATGGAGACTGGCAACAAAAGCTGACATCATTCCAGTAGGATCTGATTGCATGCATGCACACACACACATACATACGGCCCCTCGCTGGGCCCCCGGAACAATGACATCACAGGCTCCCCTTCACTCGCGCTTTCTGAGATGCTGCGTTGCCCTGAACAACAACACCGCATTGGGTCGTCATGTTTGTGTGTTTGTGACAGAGAAAAAGAGACGACAACAGGCGGCTCTTAAAGGGAAACTTCACATAAAAATCATCATTCTGTCATCATTTACAAACCTCTGTGACTTTATTTCTGTGAAACACAAAAGACATTATAAAGAATGATTTCGTCCATGCAATGAGAGTCAACATTGGACCCCATTGACTTTCACTGTATGGACAAAAAACCAAGACATTCTTCAGAATATCTTATTCTGCGTTCAACAGAAGAAAGTAAGTTATGCAGATCTGGAACGACATGAAAGTTCATTTTTAGATGAACTATCCCTTTGAGCTTGTACAGCTGAAAGCATGTCATTTACTGTCGCAATTAACAGTTCATTTTATGTAAATATCGAAGCTCTGTTTTATTTTCCGGTTTTGAGTAAAATATCTCACATATTTGTTAAATTTAATCAGAGAATCGAGTGTATCTCGATAATCAAATAAAAGTTACTGTTATTTTGTTTTTTATTATTTAAAAACAATTATGTATTACTATTATTATTTAATTTACTGGCAAATTCAATAGAAAATCTTGGTTACCCATGTTTACAGAATCAAATGATCTTTTCAGGTATTGAATGTATCTCCAATATTTAAGTTATTGTAATTTATTTATTTGTTTGTTTGTTTTACAACCTAATACAATACAAAACATCCATTCCCTATGTTGGGAGAATCATATGATCTTTTTCAAGTATCTCATATTTGTTTAATAATACATTTATAATGGCGATCTTCATTATTAGATGAACTATCCCTTTAAGCTACAGAACCAAACACTTAATTCACTGTTTCAATTTATTGTTAAAGGTACACATACTATTGATGTTTTTAGTGCTAAGTGAAGTATCTCATATTTGTTTAAATTAGATGAAATTATTATTTTTTTTTTTTAGATTAACTATCTTGTACAGATGAAGCAATCAGACCTCAACAGAGCTAAAGGTTAGTGCAGACTCCATATTTGATCTAGCTGTTCAAGCTGTCGTTTTCCCGAGAATCTGTGTAGGACTGGTCTCCGAGTTGGAAAGATTGACTGAGAACATGGGAATGAGTAAATGAGATGCGTGCCGCTCTTCATCTGCATACGGCCGACTCCCCATGACTCTCTTCACTAATTCCATGTCTGTACTCTCCTCCCACGATGCATTGTGCCGCCGTGATGTCAGTGTCGGCCGGCTGTCCCTCAGAACTTCATCAAAGAGAGTCGAGTGAAAGGATCGCCCCCAGACCTGTGGACAGGAATATCAATTTGCTCTGCAACGGGACAGAGAAGCTGCAGTTTTCCCGGCCTCGGCCCTCCGGGGTTTGAAATCAACCAAACAAATTTGTTTATTAGATTTTTCCACCTCTCTTCCTCCCAAACGACATTCTTTCTCTTTTCTTTTAGCGTTTTTGTGCAGCAGTGGGACTTGATTGTCTTCCTTCCCCCTCACGGTGTTTTGGAAAAGGCTTCTGTAATTAGTGCTCGGCTGAATTAATTACGGAAATGAGGATGCGAAGGACGAGAGAAAAGATTTTGGGGGTTGGGGTTGAAGCGATTGTATCAGAACCCAGTGTTCCCACTAATTAATCTCTTCATTCACAGGAATTAGCAGGCCAAATCATATTTGCCTGATTCTCAGTCTCAGCTCCATGTCCAAAACAAGTGCTCTTTCGTTTCCCTCTTCCTTGTCTTCCATGAGTCCTGTCGTATGGATTCTATCACATGCTTTCTCTCAGGCCGGGGGGTGGTGCATTACAAGTAACATTTTACATAAGTTTATTAGCTTCTCTTTCTTTCTTTTTTCTCTCTTTCTCTCTGAATTTCTGACAAATACATTAGTCATGATTTTTTAAGTACTGAGTAAAGTATCTAAACAATTTAAATTTGCATGTAATATCCAAGTCACTATTTCTTTTTTTTTTCTTTTTTTGTTTCTTTTCTATTTTATTTTATCATTTAGTTCCCCATGTTGGGGCAATCATTTGACTTATTATTTATTAATTTAGTTTAAAGCATTAAGTGAAGCATTTTTTTAATTTTTTATTTTTTATTATTTTATTTTATTTGTAGTTGAAAACCTTGGTTCTCACAATCATGTGATTGTGATTATTATTATTATATTAAGCATTACATAAAGTATCTCAAATATTTATTCAATTTTTACACAATATCCAAGTTATTTTTATATATATATATAGATCATTGTCCTGCTGCAGAACCCAAGTTCTTTTCAGCTTGAGGTCACGAACAGATGGCCGGACATTGTCCTTCAGGATTTTTTGGTAGACAGCTGAATTCATGGTTCATTTATCACAGCAAGTCTTCCAGGTCCTGAAGCAGCAAAACAGCCCCAGACCATCACATTACCACCACCATATTTTACTGTTGGTATGATGTTCTTTTTCTGAAATGCTGTGTTACTTTTACGCCAGATGTAATGGGACACACACCTTCCAAAAAGTTCAACTTTTGTCTCGTCAGTCCACAGAGTATTTTCCCAAAAGTCTTGGGGATCATCAAGTTGTTTTCTGGCAAAACTGAGACGAGCCTTTATGTTCTTTTTGCTCAGCAGCGGTTTTCATCTTGGAACTCATTTTTGCCCGGTCTCTTTCTTATGGTGGAGTCATGAACACTGACCTTAACTGAGGCGAGTGAGGCCTGCACTTTTTCACACAGGGCCATGTGGGTTTGGATTTTGTTTCCCCTTCATAAAAAAACCCTTCATTTAAAAACTGCATGTTGTGTTTACTTGTGTTATCTTTGATTAATATTTAAATTTGTTTGATGATCTGAAACATTAAAGTGTGACAAACATGCAAAAAAAGATAAAAAATCAGGAAGGGGGCCAACACTTTTTCACACCACTGTGTGTATATATATATATATATATATATATATATATTTAAAGAAGAAACAGAAAACCGTGGACATTTAAATGATCCTTTTTAAAGTAGAAGATTTGTTGAATTTACACATAATATTTAAGTTAATATTGTTTTTGTTCATTTTATTTTATTTACAAATACAAAAGAAATGTTCACTAGAAATGCTTCCAATTTTGGGAGTATGTACAGGTATTTGTTTATATATTCAGATGTAATATCTATGTTAGTATTTTTGTTTTTATTTTAATTAATAAATGTGAATAATTTTATTAATAAATGTAATAATTCTATAGAGAGTGTGCGTCAATAATGACTCCCAGAGCTCAACTAAGTTTGTTTTGTCCCACCTCACTACTGCTGGTAAATTGCAAATTTCCCTCATTCCCGACGCTGCTCTTTCTCTCTCTTGTCTCTGGATTGAGATGTTGAAGGCGTCTTACCCCATTTTTTTATTAATTTTCCCATGAAATACCTTTAAGCTTCATTCTGGCCGGGTCTACTGAGTGATGTCAAACATTTGGAAAATACGTGATTATCTGCACTCAAACACACACACACACACACACACACACACACACACACACACAGAAACCCGGCTGATCAGTCCCAGTGTTTACAGCGGTTTCTCCTGTTATTTGAAAAGCAGAATGGCTGTTAATAGCAGTAATGGAATATAAGTCTGTCACTCCTCATGAGCAGTGAATCGGTCCCAGACTGACCCATCCAGAGGCCAGCATGCATTACTTCAATTGCATTAAGAGACATTTGCTATAGCAATTACTGCCTGTGGGAAATGAGCTTAACCTAACGCTCCTCTCTCTACCCAGAAACAGCTGCGAGGCTCTCGAGCCGGATCGTCCTCACTGTCATTTCCTTTCTTTTCAGACAGATACATTCATCGTTTTTTTTTTTCTCTCGGTTTCGTCCCTTTTCTGTCTTTTTTTCTTCAATTTATTTTGGAAAAGAAGCCCAATTCTGTTTTTTTAACTAAACATCAGTGTTATTTTTGGTGTTTATATATAATTTTTTTTTCTCATTTTAATTGGTATAATTTGTTATTTTATTTTAGTTTTACTTATTTTATATGGAATCTTGTTTCATAATTGTGAATTGTGAAGTCTCCATTTTATATATATATATATATATATATATATATATATATATATATATATATATATATATATATATATATATATATATATATATATATAAAACTCATAATTTGCCAGATATAAAATAGCTTTTCTGAGAAAAAAATAAATAAATC
This sequence comes from Barbus barbus, assembly GCF_936440315.1. Lineage (NCBI taxonomy): Eukaryota > Metazoa > Chordata > Actinopteri > Cypriniformes > Cyprinidae > Barbus > Barbus barbus. Next base: position 1,486,739 of record NC_136760.1, on the reverse strand, counting down.
AAAATTGCAATATTTTAACTTGAAATTGTGGATACAAAAACTAACATTTCTGAAAGGAAATTAAAAATTGTAAGATAAACAATTTAAACATTTTTTATTCTGTGGTGGAAACAAAAAGACAAAATTGCGAGATGTAAACTTGACTGCGAGTTGCTATTAAGAGATATAAACTCAGTTTTGAGATAAAAAAATCTGAATTGGGAGATACAAATTTAAAAAGTTATAGTTTATAGTTTTTATTAATATTTTAAAATATTTGTATATTTTCCATTTTTATTTTAGTTGTTTTAGTCATTTAGGTGTGTTTTTGTTACGGAACCGGATTAGAGCCAAGCAATAATAAAACAAAACAAAAATTATCTCTATAAAAAATAACTCTCTTGATATTAAAGTCATTATAATGCGAGATTAAACAAAATTTCAAGAAAAATGTTTAAATAAAATATTAAACTCATTAAATTTTTAGAATAAAGTTATGTTTAGAGAAAAAATGGTTACATTTTGAGAAAAAAAGTTTCAATAAAATGTTGAGAATAAACTTGATTTACAAGAAAAAAAACGTGTTAATTTTCGAGAAAAAAAGTCAAAATAAAATGTTGAGAATGAACTCATTAAATTGAGAAAAAAAGTTGAGAATAAACACACTCGTGTCATGTTCATTTGATCTAGTTGGACCGTGTCAAACGGCGTCTGCAGTGGGTTGGAGAGTAGGTTTTCTTCCTCTTCTCATCACATATCACACCGTGGAGTGGAAATCAATTGTTTAACGAGTGTTAAGTGATTTGGTTTCAGCTGCACGTCTGAATCATAAATTGAACTCATACATTGTAATATCGATCACTATAATGACCACATTCCTTAGTTATTGTGAATTCTGTCAGAGTTGTGGTAACGGGGTAAAAAATCCCAAAACCCAGTGCAAGCAACAAGCCAGAGAAATTTCCAAATGAAAATAAACCATGCACACATATTACAACAGCAGTGTCAAACAAAACAAAAGTTCACATGGTGGAAAATATTATGAGCGCTGTGTGCTCTTTTAATGATTCCACAGACCCGCAGCCTTTGGTGTGGTTTCAAGGGACAGCCATTTATAAATGATGGGCGGTGTTGTCACACACACACACACACACACACACGCCACACCCAGACAGCCGGACTCACTCTGAGGCCTTCACGTCTTGTAGTCGCTCTCACACAGGCAGTTTAAAGCATAGGTCACCCACAAATGAAAATTTGCTGTCAGTTTACTCGCCCTCGGGCCATCCAAGATGTAGGTGAGGAAATCTTTAGCTGAAACTGTGGTCCTTGGTGATTCATAAAATGTAAGTCAGCAGCAACAGTCACTTTGAGAATCAAAAAAATCATATCAAGGAATATAAAATGAATACCCGTGACTCCTGAGGATTTATTGAAGTCTTATGAAGTGAAACGATCAGTCTGTGCAAGAAACTAAACATTATTTACAACATTATCACCTGTAATCCAGAGCTTCAAGTAAACGGTCCGGAGTGATGTCCGGTTCATTCTTTTGAACAGATTATTTTTAGTGAACTGGATGAATCAGTTCACCAAATCAGATTGAAGCATCTGAATCAGTTCACGGCTCGAGCAGCACAGATCTACAAGTTACTCAATCAAAACTCACTTTCAGAAGCTTGACAGTCACTGCGACTCAAAATGAGCCAAATAGCAGAGTATCTGAACCTGTGATGAACGAACTGATTCAGTGCTTCAGTTCCTCCAGCAGTCACTGAACGGAGGAAACAGTTCGACTCGGACCGAAGACTGATGATCTGCTGATATGAGCTTGTGAGAACCCAACACTTGAATGCAGGGGCATCATGCACTCATTATGTTTGAGGGGGCATGAGTTGGGGAGGGGTCGTCATGTGACACACAGCAGCACTTATGATCTATAGTGGGCGATGGTCAAAGTAACCTAATAATGTAATCTATTAACTATGCATACAAACCTGTCTGTTTACTTAAGTCATGCCATAACATAGTTTTAATACGACTGACTTTATATTTAATGTGAATTTAACATTGAAAGTTAATATGAATAAAACATTGTAAGTTAGGTTAGGCTACTTATCATAACACTTTCATTGTACAGAAGAGCAAAGAACATGGTAACGTAATCATTAGCTAATGGGTTTTATTATGGTGTGACTTTACTTGTTGAGGCACATGACTAACTAACTAATGCAAAATCTATAACCACAATGATATATTACTTAACAATTAGTTAATAGTTCAGTGTGGTCATTCATTAATAAATGGTTTAGTTCTTCATGAGTTATACATTAACTCATGATTACCTGTGCATTAAGCATTATTTAATGCATATTTGTGCACCCGTATTGTAAAGTGTTACCAAGAACATTTACATTATCAAAGAACATTTTCACTGACCGTCTAGAAATCAAGCACTCTCAAAAACTCCCATTAAAATCACTGAAGCTGAAGTGAAATTAATATATTACTTATAGATTCATACACATCTGCACTTTACTGTTTCTAACGAGAATCCTCCAGTATTCAGTCAGCGAGCGGGTGAAGAAAACAGCAGCATTTCAGCTGTAACTCATCTGAACGCCTCTGATTGGCCATTACATTCATACGCTCAACAGCATCGTGTGTGATTGGTTATAATGCGCAGTGCTGTAAAAACACGTCTGTCTCTGGCTCAGCGAACGCAGATTTGAATTTGAATTTAGTTCCATTGAAAATCCACTAGGCTCAAAAATCTGAGGCGGCACGTGCCCCTTCACTCTCAATGGGCATGACGCCTCTGCTTGAATGAAGGGGCCAAATTAAAGTTTTTATGGTTTCTCGTGGTATAATGTGACCCTGGAGCATAAAAGCAGTCATAAGTAGCTGGGGTATATCTGTAGCAATAGCCTACAATACATTGTATAGGTCAAAATTATAAATTTTTCTTTTATGTCAAAAATCATTAGGATATTAAGTAAAGATCATGTTCCATGAAGATAAAATTTCCTTCTGTAAATATATTAAAACTTACTTTTTAATTAGTAATATGCATTAAGAACTTAATTTGAACAACTTTAAAGGTGATTTTATCAATATTTAGATTTTTTTGCACCCTCAGATTCCAGATTTTCAAACAGTTGTATCTCAGACAAATATTGTCCTATCATAACAAACCATACATCAATGGAAATATTATTTATTCAGATTTCAAATGTCAAAATTGACCCTTATGACTGGTTTTGTGGTCCAGGGTCACATATGTAAAAAGGTGAGTTGATGAAGACGAGTTTATTCACTTTATACTATGTAAAACATACGCATTTCACATTATTATTGGGTGTTTTGATATATAGTATTATATATATAATTACTTAGAAGTGACTTTATTGTTTGATTAGACGCACAAACTGGTGAATTGGTTGTTTAAGCCACTTTATTGAAATGAACCAGTTTGTGGAAAAGAATCATATTTCCCTGTTTGTCTGAGACTCTGGATAACAGGTAATAATAATGTTGTAAATAATGCTCAGTTTCTTGCAAAGTCTGATCGTTTCGCTTCATAAGACCTCACTATATCGACAGGAGCCACGTGTATTAATTTGTGTTTCCTGATATACTTTAATAAGCTGATTTGTATTTCATGAATCAACAGGGATCTTCACCAAAACAAAAAAATCTGTACAGTTCTAGTCTGAGGGTGAGTAATTTAACAGCAAATGTTCATTTTTGGGTGAATTATGCGTATGCCTAAGACATCTGAATGAAGGTATAAACACGCAGGCGGCCGGTCAAGCCTCATTTAGTTTAGTGTGGAACTGTCACTCAGTAATGAATGAGGTGGACATACACTGACCAGATCTCCTGCTTCTGTTCATTCTCCTCATGCGCTTACGGTTTTCTTGAGGATGCAGTGACCGCTGTCATCACCCATGACACACTCCGTCCTGTCCTCCGCTGTCGCTGGCGGGAAATTATGACTCCCATTTACCCCTCTTTCTTCACCTGGCTCACGGAAAACAAAATAGAGACAGACTTTCCCTTCGGGCCGGACAGGAGCTGTTGTTTTTCGCAGTTTAGTCACTTTTAATTTTGAGGAGGACACCGGGGAATATTCCAGCGCTGTGGCGTCAGTGGCGTCTTCAGAAATGTGTGTACTTATATTTTTGACTTTTAGGTGACAGATGAATTAAGTCATGCTGCAAAAACTAAAACAGACAGGACTTGATGTAGAATGGGAAAGTAATGACAGTCTAAATCTAGGCTAGATGCAGTGTCAGTGCTTGTGTTTTCAGTATGTGGGTGCAAGATCAAGAAACTACAGAAAGCCAAAAAGGACATAAATAGAAAAAGTTCTAAATTAATTTCTTTCTTTCTTGCTTTCTGTATTCATGTTTGTTTTATTTATTTAATTAAAATAATAAATAATGGTACTAACTATGTGATAGCATATATTTTCATATGGTTGCATGGACAATATACTGACAGTATCCAAAACAAAAATCAATTATAGCATAAATGATGGTTTATACAAAATAGAATTAATAAAATTCCTAGATTTTATTGCATTTATTTAACATTGTAACATTTATTTATTTAACCTTTGTTTTTTACATTTAATTTTAATGTATTTACCTTTTTTACATTTTGTGTTTTTCATTATTACGTTATTTTTTGTTTATTTGTTAAATTTTTTTTATTTTTAAATATTTATTTTTATTTTTAAAATAATAATTTTCAAAGCCTTGTCTGCTTATCTGAGTGTATAATGCTAGCATATTTTCATATGTTTGCATAGATAATATACTTGACAGCCTTTAAAATGAAAACAAATTATAGTACAAATGTTGGTTTATTGAAAATCAAATTCACTAAATTATTTGTGAATTGAGATCGCTTACATGTTTTATGTTTTAAAATTATGAAACAGCTTGACTTTTATTAGTCCTGTCAAAATTGAATTAATAAGTACATTTGGCACTCTGAGTTTCTCTGTCATTTATAAATCAACGAAAGTCCTGCTGTGCTATTTTCTGCTGAATTTCAATTCGGACTGATTTTCAGATACGTATGTATGTCTGTGCATGCATAAAAGTGTTTCCATTTAAAGTGCTGTAAATTCATTAATATTCTACGTGTCAGAGTCTATCTAAACATAAACTAAAACGAATACCTGTGAAAACAAATGCAGTCTTCCGACGCTCACAAAAACATGATATTCAAAGCAAACCGTAACCTCAGTGAATATGTGAGGCTTATTTTACAAACATTTGCATAAAAATAAGCCTCACGGGACACTGAACATCTATTTAGTTTCATCCCACACCACAATAATCTGTAAAAGGGCATGCAGAAGTGTTATCATACATTATTACAGATGAGTATCGTAAATCATTATATAAGCATGGCTTTTTAATGATTGCAGATTGCTGCTTTCTCATTGTTGGATGGTATTACTCCATGTGATTGACGTCAGAGGCGTTTGATTAATGAAGAGATGCAGTCAGCCATCAGTTATTTGTGATTTTATCCTCCACTTGCATGTGTAAGAAGGGCCAGCGCTTAAAGCCTGGATTAAAACAGCTAATACTCACTTCTGCTGCATCACTGTGAATCACCGTGGCTTGCATTGCTCGCTTCTAACTAAACAAATAGGAGTTTCCCAGTTTTGTGGTTCCCTCGTCCCCAGAGAAGCTTTGTCAGGATTGTGAACTTAATTGCATGTGACTTTGTTTTCCATGCCAAATGCTGTAAGATCTGCTGGGACTGACAAGAGGGCTTAAAAGGGAGAGTATCTCCTCAGTGGCCTGCACATGTACCGGATTATCGGACATTTGTAAGTGGGTAGATAGTGTTACCCCTCCCTAATTTTCCAGCGTTTAACGTCTACCTCTCTGCAATTTTGCCTGTCCGCCTGCCACGGAGTCCTGTTACTCGGTAAGAAACGACTCCTGGATAAATCCCATAATCCATCCGTTCCGCCCTCCTGCGTGGAGGTGTTTTTTTCTGAGAGAGGCAGCTGAGTGTACAACAATGCAATGACCACTACTATTTAAAAAACATAATAAATAATGAGCATTCGGGATCCCAGACTTCTGCTTATTTTTGTCCTCTTCATTTAAAGGCTGAGCTCTGTCCAAAGAAAGCTTTGTTTGTCATGCTGAAGTTCATGCTGGAAAGCTGATGCTGCTCGGATAACTGTATTTATTTATCTTACTTTTTTTAACATTACTTTTACATTTTTTAAATATTTTAATAAATGTATTTTTTCTTCTTTTTTATATTTTCTTCACTTACATTTTTTAAGTACCTTTTTATTATTTATTTATTATTATTTATATATACTGTTTATCTTTGTGTTTTTCCATTTAATTTTAAGTATTATTTTTACTTTTTTACATTTTCTTTATTTCTTAAAAAAAAAAACATTATTATATCCCATTATTATATCCACTGCTCTAACTCCCATCTTCTCCTTCTGTCCCCTCACCGAGGCAGAAGTATCCAAACTTCTCCTCTCCAGCCATCCTACAACATGTCCTCTCGACCCGATCCCCTCACACCTTCTCCAAACAATCTCTCCCACACTCTTACCGGCACTCACACACATTATCAACACATCTCTCCTCACAGGCATCTTCCCCACAGCATTCAAGCAGGCTCGGGTAACCCCACAGCTCAAAAAACCTACATTAAACACTTCTCTTTTAGAAAACTACAGACCTGTCTCTCTCCTTCCATTCGTAGCGAAAACACTCAAATGAGTTGTCTTCAACCAGCTCTCACTGTTTCTTTCACAGTACAACAAACTGGATGCTAAACAGTCAGGTTTCAGGAGTGGCCATTCAACAGAGACTGCGCTACTCTCAGTCACCGAAGCCCTGCGAATTGCAAAGGCTGATTCCAAATCGTCAGTCCTCATTCTGCTGGATCTTTCTGCTGCTTTTGACACTGTCAATCATCAGATCCTCCGGTCTACCCTCTCATCACTGGGATTCCACTTCGCTGGTTTGAATCCTATCTCACCGGTAGATCTTTCAGGGTGGCCTGGGGAGGGGAGGTATCCAAACCACATCAACTGGACACTGGAGTTTCTCAGGGATCGGTTCTTGGACCCCTCCTCTTCTCCACATACACTACATCGCTGGGTCCCATCATACATGCACATGGCTTCTCCTATCACTGCTACGCCGATGACACACAGCTCTATCTTTCTTTTCAACCAGATGACCCAACGGTACCTGCATAAGTAGATCTCAGGCTGCCTGGCGGACATCTCGGCATGGATGAAAGAACCATCACCTACAGCTCAACCTGGCAAAGACGGAGCTTCTTGTCTTCCCTGTCACTCCGACTCTACAGCATGACTTCACGATTCAGTTAGGCTCATCAATGATTACCCCATCAACTTCGGTCAGAAATCTTTGATGACCAGCTGACCTTCAAAGAGCACATTGCAAAGACTGCTCGATCCTGCAGGTCTGCACTACACAACATCAGAAAGATCAGGCCCTTTCTGACAAAGCATGCTGCACAACTTCTTGTCCAAGCCCTTGTCATTTCTAGGCTGGACTACTGCAATGCTCTTCTGACATCAAACACAATCAAACCTCTACAAATGATTCAGAATTCAGCGGCACGACTGGTCTTCAACGAGCCCAAAAGAGCGCATGTTACACCTCTCTTCATCTCCTTGCACTGGCTACCAGTGGCAGCTCGCATCCAGTTCAAGTCACTGATGCTTGCGTACAGAACTACCACAGGCTCAGCACCCTCCTACTTCCACTCACTATTACGAACCTACATCCCCTCCAGAAGTTTGAGATCTGCTAGTGAGCGATGCCTTGTGGTACCATCACAGAGAGGCTCAAAATCACTCTCCAGAACATTCTCGTTCACCATTCCTGGCTGGTGGAATAATCTTCCCACCCCTATCCGGAACGCCGGATCCCTGGCAACCTTCAAGCAACAACTGAAAACTCATCTCTTTCGGCAGTACTTCATCCTAAACTCAAAAAAAATAAAATATTTCTATCTCTATCTTTCTCTCCTTCCCTTACTAGCTTGTACTTATTTGAACAATGACTGAGACTTGGTGTTAAGAGCACTTCCTCTGTCTGATTGCTTCTTCAAGATGAATCGCTTGTTGTATTCCCCAATTGCAAGTCGCTTTGGATAAAAGCGTCTGCCAAATGACTAAATATAAATGTAAATTATTATTATTAACATTTTATTTTTACATTTGATTCATTTAAATTTTAAAATTGTCTTATTCAATTTATTTATATAGCTAGCCTTACAATAATAATTTTCAAAGCTTTGTCTAGTTGAGAGCAAGCCCTGATTATACAAATGAAGACTGAGATATTGCTCTGTAACTCTGTTCAAAGAAAGCTTTGTTTGTCGTGCTCTGCTGAAATTCATGCCGGAAAGCTGACGCTGCTCGGATTATTATCAGCAAGACCCTGAAATTGCTCGGATTGTCCTCTTGCTCCATTCTGTCATTTGATCCACAAGTCGCTTATTAGAAGTCCACCAGTGAATCAAAAAGTTCATTCAGTTATTAAATCCAATTCAGAGATGTTCTAAATAAGATCCTGCTTATTTATTTGCTCCATTTCTTTGTAATAATCTATATGATAAATTGCAATATTTAGTCAAAAACTTTTTTTGTTGTTGTTTATTTTTGGTTCCAAACACCACTTTCTATTTGTTGCACAGTTTGGGTTTTGTGAAATACATATAATTTTATTTGCACTTTATTTGTACTACATTACATAAAAAAAATAAAAAAAAATAAAATATTTTATAAAGAAAATACAACTGCAGTCTTTCTACTACAAAATTTCAGGTTCAGTGTTTCTTTGTCATTATTTTTGATAGTACAAGCAATTTCTAAATTAAAATTGTTTTAAAAATAAATCCTACAAAATAGGTAATGCAAACACTTTGAGAATGTGAAAAATCATAACAAATGTTATTTAATCTTCTGAAGCCCATAGCCTTATGTGAGGAAATGAAAAATGTAAAACTGTTCCTCTCCTCAGTGCCTTTCAAATAGTAAGGTTTAAAAATGCACACATTCAAATTTTGCATTGTACATTATAAGGAAAAGAGCAGTATGAACATTCTTCAAAATACCTGCTTTTGTGTTCCACATAACTGATTCAGACCGACATGAGGGTCACTAAACTGCATTTCTTCAACTATTCTTTTAACATATATTATCAGTATCAAGAAAACATCTTGACCTCATTTGGCCTCCTAAAATAGAAACATCACTTCCTGGCTAAAAAGAAGGTCATGGGATTTCAGGTGATGTTTCGTTATGTCAGGCAACAGGGGTTAAAGGTTAATTTTGGGGTCATTGGGCCAATTACATCATTATGTTGACGAAAACTGAAATAACAGGTGACCACAAGGACAGGACGTCGACCTTTTGTGAGCAGGGGTCACACAGCTGGAGGAAACTGGCTTGTATGTGAATGTTAAGCTGAGTGGAGACACACCTCACTATGTGTGGGTGTTTATGCTAGAAAGCATTTCTTTAGGGACACTGCTCTAATGTGAAATATCCTTCTCGTGTGTGGTTTTTTTTTTGCCAGGAATCTGCACAAGCCAGTTCTCACCCAGTTCTCGCCCACGGACCCTTCGCAGACTTTCAAAGTAAAATTTTTCAAAATCGTTATCCACTTCGTAATCCATAGAGCTTCTGAGGAAGAACTAACCAGGTTAGTGGCATTAGGACTTTGACAGATAAAATGATCTTGCATCCAAATAAGAGAGATGATATAAAATAATCTGTATTCCAGTCTTCGGCGTCACATGATCTTCAGAAATCATTCTAATATACTGATTTGCTGCTCAAGAAACATTTCTGATTATCATCAATGTTGAAAACATTTGTGCTGCTTCATATTTTTGAGGAAACTGTCATATATTTAATTTTTCAGGATGCACAGATGGATAGAAAGTTCAAAAGAACAGCATTTATTTGAAATAGATATCTTCTGTAGCATTATAAATATCTACACTGTCACTTTTGATCATTTTAATGCATCCTTGCTGAATAAAAGTTGTATTTATTTATGTTTTATTTACAAGCTTTCTTAACCCAATCTTTTGAATGGTAATATATCACAGATTCCACAAAAATATGAATCAGCGCAACTTTTTTTATTGCTAATCATCAGAAATGTTTGTTGAGCAGTAAATCAGTATATTATTATGATTTCTGAAGATCATGTGACACTGAAGACTGGAGTAATGATGCTGAAAATACAGCTGCAGATCACAGAAATAAATTACAGTTTAACATTTATAATAATATTTCCCAATTTTTTAAAGTTTTTACTGTAATTTTTATAATCAAATAAATTCAGCATAAGAGATTCTTTCCAAATGTAAAATGTTTTAATTATTCCAAACGCTTGACCAGTAGTGTAGACGGACAGAACCCTGTGTGAACCCATCAGACCGGAGCGTTAGTCATTCCCACAGGTTTGATATTTTTATCTCTCAAATCAATGTCATTCCAGGCAATATCTCATTTGTTTGTTGGATTTGTTTAGACTGAAGCCGGAGGGAAGAGACTGTCTTTGTTTTCGCTCTGACAGACAATGGTAAGCAGCCTTTTTTGAGCTCGTTTGGTAAAAAACAAACTGTTGGAGTTCAATCAACTCGGATTTGGCTGGGATTTTCGATCCATTTTGAAAGTAGGATGTGGGATTATGCATTTTCTTTGAACACGTCAGTGTGTGTGTGTGTGTGTATTCAGACTTGTTTACGCATGTGTTGCTGCGGTGGTCTCAGACTTTGGATCTCTCTCTCACTGCACATTTATTTAATCATTCCTAATTATCGGCTTTAATTACGCATTATACATTTTACACTCCTTTTCCAATTTTCCTGTACCTTCTCTCCATCCAGAAAGCTCAGTTATCATCCTGAGTTCACGTAAGCTATGACGTCATAGACGACTGTTGTCTATAAAAGAAACGTCTGGTGCAGTCACAGAAAGCAAACATCTATAAAAGCCAATCAGGCTCTGTAATGAGCTGACATCATCAGGGTTAGGAAGACGTCACTGGCCTGTATTTTCATTGGGTAGCGCTGAAGCAGGAAGAGTAATGCTTATTCAACAGGGACAAACAGAACGATATTGTTCCTGACGCCGGCTCTGAAATCACTGGCAGAATTGCTTTCAGTGACAGCATTCCAGGCTTATAAACTCAGTCTCAATGAGGAACATGGGTTTTTTTTTTAGTGACCACAACTTACCAGTCTAATTTTTTTTATTGTTCCTAATCAGACTAAAATGGGGACTGCCATTTTCACTTTTCACATCAGAATGACTATATATATATATATATATATATATATATATATATATGTATATACACACACACACACACACGTTTGTTTTTGTGAAAAGTGGGTTCATCCCATAGGTCTAATGGTTTCTATACTGTACAAACTGTATGTGCTATTGCCCTACAACTACCCTACACCTAAACTTAGCCCTCACAGGACACTTTGTGCATTTCTACTTTCCCAAGAAAAACCTCACTCTGTATGATTTATAAACGTTTTGAAAAGTGGGGACATGGGTCTATGTCCTGAAAAGTCACCTTCACCTTGTAATACCTGTGTCATTATACAAATTTATGTCCTCATTTGTCACAAAGACGCACACACACACACACACACACACACACACACACACACACACACACACACACACACAGGTGCCAGGCAGACGTATATATGCTGATTAATTATTTTTAAAAACATATTTTACATATTTACATTTAAGTGCTAAATATAGTTTGTAAACAATACAGTTTAAGGAAATTATAAAAAAAAAAAAAAAAAAAAAAAAATATATATATATATATATATATATATATATATATATATATATATATATATATATATATACACACTTTGGACAATATAAATTGAATTAAATTTGATTAAAAAAAATGTTTTTTTTTTTTTATTTGATTAAAAAAAAGTTCCAAAATATAATTAAAATATACCATATAAGTATAATGGATAGTAATTTAATTATATTTTTGAAGGATCAACTGATGAAAAAATATTGATATTATTAATTAATAATAATTATATGCTTATTTACACCTAAATGTAGGCATGCTTCATTTAGTGCATAAATAAATACATAAATAAATACAACTATATGAACAAAATACAGCATCCTAAATCCGTAGTAATGGAGACGCACAGCACACAAACAGCATTGTTTCCTCAGACTGACCTGCCTACATAATGAGGCAATGCCTTGACTGCAGTCAATGATAATGGCATAATGACTCAGAGCAGCGATAAGAGAGTTTACTTAACTATCAGCGAGGGTGGAAAAGTGATTGTGTTGAATATTTGAGGTCGTTTTGTGTTTTAACCCTGAATCACTTCTGAAAGTACACACAGCCTCCTCCTACAATAGAGCAGATTTCCAAACTCTGTGGATGTTCAAGAGTGTTTGTGAAGCGTTTCAGCTCTTTTAAAACTTTTCTATGTTTTTCTTTATGCAGGGACAGATTGCAAATAAGGACTACGTTTTAAATACACCCACAAAATACATTAACATTTTTTAAGATTTCATCTTTTATCCTGAATTCTATCTTTTATTTATACATGTCTTAATTAATCACATGGAAGACGTGAGGAACAAATATGCATGCATGGATTTATTTATTTAAAAATATTTGTAAAATGAATATAAGTGTGAATAAACATATATTTATGTTTACATATTTTAAAAAAGTTAATAGTTTTTAATCAATTCATCCTTCAGGAATAAATTTACACAAATGTTTATGGTCAAATTTCTGTCCATTTTTTTTTCTTTATTTTAAATCTAAATAAAATCTATATATTTTTAGTCTTGCATCTCATCTGATATTATATTGTATCTTATCTCAGATTCAATTTGAAAAATATATTTCCTTAAGCTGTGCTGTTTACAACAAAAAATATGTGAAATGTATTTAAAAATGTATTTAAAATGTTATTTAAAACATTTGTAGTCAAACAAAATGAATTAATGAATAAATAAATTACAAAATTTCTTTGTTTTAAATCTAAATATATTTAGATATTTAATATATTTATGACCAAAACACATTTTTTTAAATAATAATTTGCATTTATCCGAAGTAAATTTTATCTTACATTTTAAAGTCTGTCTTTTGAATTTGAAAAATATTTTTTTCTGATTTATATATATATATATATATATTAGTGCTGTCAAACAATTAATTGCGATTAGTCACATTCAAAATAAAAGTTTGTGTTAACATAATATATGCATGTGTACTTTGTATATTTATTATGTATATATAAATACACACACATACAGTACATATTTTGAAAATATTTACATGTATTTATGTTCTTATATTTTATATTAAATAAATATATTTAACACAAACATAACATATTTTTCATAAATATATATATGCACGTGTTTGTATTTATATATACATAATACATATACACAGTATACACACATATATTATGCAAACAAAAACTATTATTTTGGATGTGATTAATCGCTTGTTGAAGTGCACTTGATTTTACAATGATATAGCTTGTATTTGTGCTTATGTACTTCTATTTATTTGTGTACTTGGCAAATGTCATGAATTGTGAATGTTTTAGTGCTGATCTGTGCTCATAAACACTCAGGATCGAGGCTAGTACTCTCACTGCGCAAAGTGCAGTTGCCTTGTGTTTTATAAGTGTGCCTCTGAGCAGAGAAAGCAAAGAGAGGCCTGGGGGTCGAGTTATTGCTGAAAGAAATTTAAATGAGAAAATAAAACGGTAAAGAGGAGTTTTACTGCAGTGCCACCGCAGAGAGAGAGCAATTATGTGTACTATAGTTACTGAACAGAATAAAAGCACAAATAAAAGTGAGGGGGACATTTGTTTTAAGTATAAAAGCAGAGTGCAGTGAGACAGCAGTACCTGTTAACCTCCAGCTCGCTGCGGTCTGTTAGTGGCGTCAGCGGGATGTTGCCAGGTGAGCCCTCTTCCCCTTTGCTTCTTTCAGGGTTTTGGTTCTTCATCAAGAAAACAAACTTTCCAGAACAAAGGTGTCATGTTTCTCATTAAAACAATGCTCTCTATTGTCATGCACTTCTTTCAGAGCTCGTGTAGCTGTGAGATAGTGGTCAGATGTTGCTTTCGTGTTTCCTTTCCCTCTGTGATGAACAATCACAGCTGTTTTTCTTTTGGTTTGTTCAGATCTGAGGCCTCATTTATAAATGCACAAACGATTTGATTCTAAGTTTGATGGATTTGGTCTTATGTCAAAGGTGAGGATCAAATCTAGATTCACAGGCAGAAACCGACGTGAAGATATATGTGTGCGCATGAATAAGCACATAAATCACTTAAAAGGATGTGACATTACAAATAATTAAAATGATTCATTATTAATAATTAATATTAAGTTATTTGTTCTTAATCCTTCATAAAAAGCCTTTGCATAAATAAATGAATATGCATTATATTTATGAAAATGTAATAAGTTCACCATAAAATCACTATTTCTTTATTTTAAATCTAAATATATTAAATTGTACAAATATATTTAAAAAATACATTTTTAATGCATTTACCCAAAATGTATTCTAAGGAAATATTATTCTATAAATATAATATTTCATCACTATGCTCAGACACACACACACACACTTAGTTTCTTTAATATTATAAAAGGTTTATATATATATATATATATATATATATATATATAATTGTATTTTTATATAACTTATTGTATATATCTGAATACATATACAGTGTATGTATGTGTGTGTATACACACACACACACACACACACACATATATAAAGTAAAATATATAAAATAAAATAATGAAATTGTAAATATATATAATAATATATATATAAATATATATATTATTATATATATATATATATATATATATATATATATATATATATATATATATATATATATTCACCTCATTCATTCACATTTAGAATGATTTATTTCATTTAGTGCAGTTCCATCTTTATACAATCTGCAGTAGATTTTTTATAATGATGTAATAAGAATGATGTAAATGATAGTTTAATCATTTTTAGGTTTGCCCTAATCATTGGCTTGAACTTCAAATCTTGGCCTTTTATGTGCAATTTTCCTCATTGCTTTAAACCAGCAGAGCATGGCATCGCTCTCTTGTGTTTTCCCCATATAAATTTTACAAAGGGAACTTGCTGTTGTTTCTAGGCCTCAGGCAAGGATGTGTTTCATAACCACTTCACTAAAGGACTGCCCAAGGTCATCAATACATCTTTTCAACTGAATTCACGTGACGCTTGTGTTTTCTTAGATGATGTTCTGTTCACAGTCCTGTCCTTCACCGTGTCGGGAAGTTTGCATGGCAGAATGAAACGAGATGATCAGAAACCCATTGACCCTTTGGCAGATCCTACATTTAAAAGAATCTGAAAAGAAATTTGAGCAGGATGAGAAGGTTTCAGCCAGCAGTGTTTTCTTGTACTTCAGCTCAGTCATTAAACAAAGCTGTAATCAAATGCTCTCACTTCACTGGAAACTTCTCTCATAATGAGGCTTTTTATGTGACAAACACACTCGTGTGGCCTGGGTGGTAATTGGACTGGAGATTTGCATAGCGATTAATGAGAGTTGGCCGGCGATCATCTGCGTGAGATGATCAGGAAGATGAAATCACTGTCTTTGGGTTTTTCGAAGCCTGAATAACTTCCCAATCCCTCCTAAAACACTTGAGATTTTATAAGTTTGCCATTGTTTCGTTGGAAAGGTTGGGGAGCTGTGATGCTTGTTTGGATGGTGCGAGTCTTCAAAGTCAGACTGGGAATTTTTGGATGCATTTGGGGTCCAAATATTTCAGGCAGAAATACATAGTGAGTTATGTCTGCGATACTCTGGACGTTTTTTCCAGACGTTCTGCTTTTCAGATCTACAATCCGTTCTGGTAACGCAAAGCTGGTGTGATTCGCTGTAAAACATCTCTATTCTCACGTTAAAGATAAAATGAGGCTTATCCTTCAGAAACAGACACAATAGATTGAATATATTTTAGATTGCTGTGGCTTGGTGATGCAATTAGAATAATTATGACCTCGCTGTTAATTAACGACCAGCAATTTGCACTTAATTGCTTATTTCTAGTAATGAAGTTTAAGACTGTGTCCTAACCAGATGTGATTTGTTTTTTGTTGGTTAGCCCCGCCCCCTTTGAAATCTCATTGGTCTAAAAATCTGCTTGTAAAGAGGAATATACTCTGATTGGCTGTTATTGTTTCATGTTGTGGAATTCCTTCGTTATCTACACCACTGTTCAAACGTTTGGTTACACTTTACTTGAAGGGGTGTGCATAAGACTGACATGACACCTTCATAATCATGAAAATGAAAGTTTTTTTTATGCATGTTTATGACAACTGTAATTAAGTGTCATTCGCTCAGTTATGTAATTTTTAATGCAAAAATGACATTGTTTGAGATGTCTTTGTTATGGGCTAAGGTTAGGGGCAAGGGTAGGGGTAGGGTTAGGTCAAATACTGTCATCTTTGCATTAAAAATTACATAACTGAGCGAATGACACTTCATGACAGTTGTCATAAACATGCATAAAACCGCCTTCATATTCATGACGTGTGTCATGTCATGATTATGAAGGTGTCATGTCAGACTTATGCACACCCCTTCAAGTAAAGTGTTACCAAAAGTTTTGAGTCGGTATGAGTTGTTGATGTTTTGAAAGAATCGTTTCTGCTCACCAAGGCTGATCGAAAATACAGTAAAAATTGCACAATATTATTACAATTTAAAATAGCTGTTTTCCATGTGAACGTACATTAAAATGTGATTTATTTCTGTGATCAAAGCTGAGTTTTCAGCATCATTACTCCAGTCTTCAGTGTCACATGATCCTTCAGAAATCACTCTAATGCGATGATTTCAATAAACATTTCTGATTATTATCATTGTTGGAAACAGTTGTGCTGCCCAATATTTTTCGGAAACCGTGATGCATTTTTGTGATAAATATAAATCATTTACTTGTATAAATTATAAATGTATTTACCGTCACTTTTCATCAGTCTACTGCATCCTTAATGAATAAATGTATTGATTTATATATATATATATATATATATATATATATATATATATATATATATATATATATATATATATATATATACATACATATATATATATATATATAGTTTTTTTTCTGATAAGGTGATAAATAGCACAAATGAGAAGCGTACTTTCTGGAGCTGGATAATTCTTGCTGCTCTCTTTCATCAGACTCGAGTGTCTGTTTGGCAGGGTTGTAGGTGTTGCTGTCAAAGGTAATGCTGACGTTCATGATGGATTGGCACAGTGGGTGTGAGATTAAGCAGGGTTGTGGGAAAGCTCATAGAGAAAGACACTGGTGCTCTGAGTGTTTTACGGTCTGTGTGCAGCGGCTCAGGGCCGAGTGTGTAATCTGAAGCCATCTTACCCGTTTACAGCATTCTTACTATGATTAGTGCTTTAGAGGAATGTTCTGGCTTCCGGAATTAAGCTCCATCGACAGCATTTAAGACAGAAGTTGATTTCCACGGAAAATAGCTTTGAGTTGTCCTTTCGTAATTTTATTTTCCTTCCTGTCTATCGAGCAAGTTTAGTAACTTATAGTGGAAGAAATTGGTGCCAGGAGGCCAAAATGCAAATCATATGTTTGTTAAAGCACTTAAATTAATTCTTCCGTTAAAAGTAAAAACTAACTGTATTATTTAACCTGCATGTCTTAAGCATTGCTTTTGCTGTGGTCTAAATATCCAATTCCAGTGGATGTGTCATCCATCTTGACATCATTCAAGATAGCGACTTTACCTGCCTTGCATTGTCATGATGACAAAATCGAAATATTAATATACAGTGGTGTGAAAAAGTGTTGGCCCCCTTCCTGATTTTTTTTGCATGTTTGTCACACTTTAATGTTTCAGATCTTCAAACAAATTTAAATATTAATCAAAGATAACACAAGTAAACACAACATGCAGTTTTTGAATGAAGTTTTTTATTATGAAGGGAAAACAAAATCCAAACCCACATGGCCCTGTGTGAAGTAGTGCTTGCCCCCTAAACCTAATAACTGGTTGGGCCACCCTTAGCAGCAACAACTGCAATCAAGCGCTTGCGATAACTTGCAATGAGTCTGTTACAGCGCTGTGGAGGAGTTTTGGTCCACTCATCTTGGCAGGGTTGTTGTAATTCAGCCACATTGGAGGGTTTTCGAGCATGAACCACCTTTTTAAGGTCATGCCACAGCATCTCAATAGGATTCAGGTCAGGACTTTGACTAGGCCACTCCAAAGTCTTCATTTTGTTTTTCTTCAGCCATTCAGAGGTGGATTTGCTGGTGTGTTTTGGATCATTGCCCTGCTGCAGAACCCAAGTTTGCTTCAGCTTGAGGTCACGAACAGATGGCCTTCAGGATTTTTTGGTAGACAGCTGAATTCATGTTTCCATTTATCACAGCAAGTCTTCCAGGTCCTGAAGCAGCAAAACAGCCCCAGACCATCACACTACCACCACCATATTTTACTGTTGGTATGATGTTCTTTTTCTGAAATGCTGTGTTACTTTACGCCAGATGTAATGGGACAGACACCTTCCAAAAAGTTCAACTTTTGTCTCGTCAGTCCACAGAGTATTTTCCCAAAAGTCTTGGAGATCATCAAGATGTTTTCTGTCAAAACTGAGATGAGCCTTTGTTCTTTTTGCTCAGCAGCGGTTTTCGTCTTGGAACTCATTTTTGCCCAGTCTCTTTCTTATGGTGGAGTCATGAACACTGATCTTAACTGAGGCGAGTGAGGCCTGCACTTTTTCACACAGGGCCATGTGGGTTTGGATTTTGTTTTCCCTTCATAAAAAAAACCCTTCATTTAAAAACTGCATGTTGTGTTTACTTGTTATTTTTAATTAATATTTAATTTTGTTTGATGATCTGAAACATTAAAGTGTGACAAACATGCAAAAAAAAAAAAAAAAAAAAAAAAATCAGGAAGGGGGACAACACTTTTTCACACCTCTGTATCTTTAAACACAAATGGTTAGTAAATAATTATATTATATATATGAGTATTTTCATGTTTTTATGTTGATATAATGTAAACGTCTTTCTGCTATATTATAATCACGACTGTAAATAGTGCAATAGTGTATGTGTATTTTAACGTTTATTACTTGGCTCTGATTTCCTGATTTCTTTCATTGTAAATTGCTTTTACTTTTTCATTGCTTTTCACTGTAAATAATAATACAAAAAAGATTATTGGTATGTTTTACAAGAAAATACTATTTTCTACTGTCTTAATTTTTATGTTTAATTCAATATGTTATTTGCCAGTTTTTTATGAGGCTTACCTTGAAAAAATGGTAGTTTATAAATCACAATTTTGACTTTTTCCCTAGAATTGTGAGATATAAAGTCAGAATTGTAAGAAAAAAAAATGTGAGACAGTTATTATTTATAGATATTTTTTTATTCCATGATGGAAATTAATAACATAAACAAATAAATAAAAATTGTGGGATATATGCTCAGAATTCCAAGAAAAAAATCTGATTCGCAACATATAAACTGTTGTATAAACTCACAATTGTGTAAATTCTCAAAGTTTCACTCTTCAGAATTGCAAGCAAAAGTCTGAATTGTGAGATAGAAACTCAGAATTCCTGTAATAAAATAAAACTGTGTGTTAAGAAGTCACAATCAGCTTTTTTATTCCATGCTGGAAACGGGCTTCCACACTTTTCTCTCTAATCATTTGTGAAATTTGCTATCCATTTCTGAGTGAAAATAGTTTCATAGCACGTCCTACACCAGTTTTATTTCAGTGTAATTGACATCTTGCACAGATATGTACCATTTAGGTCCTAATATGTACATTTTAGGTTCTAAGATATACCTTTAAGGTACTTATATGCAACCTTTAGGGGTAAATAAGGTATAGAGGTGTAGCTTTTGAAAAGGTACCACCCTAGTAACTATTGTATCTTTTTTTTTTTTATGAGAGTGTGCTTCAAAATTCAGTCAGTCACAGCTACCTGACACATATAAACAGAAAAGTCTCACAGCTCCCCCTTTTTATATAAGTACTAATGTTTTGCTCCCATCCTGAACTTCCACAAACTCGATAAGCATCTTAAAGATGGCATGTGAGCCTGTGTGTTTTGCAACTGGTATGTAGGGTGCTGTGCTGACCAAACAAACACGGTGTGGAAGTCCAGTGAGAAGCATGCAAACCTGAGCCAGTGTTTAGAGTGGAGTCAAAACACAGCAAAGATCCTATCTGCCTTTCTGATATTACACTGCTCTGTCTAGTCTGTGTAAGAAACTGAGGATTGAATGTGGTCTGGTACTGCTTAATGGGAGTGTTTTCATGATTATTATGGGTGAGGTGGCTTAGGTGACTCTGGCCTCGATTTTGGCCAAGGAATTTCTATGGCTTCCTGCGGTTAGAGCGGCACAAATTGTACCGACTCTGGATTGCGAGGGTTTCAGGTATGTGCTTGAATCCTGAATGCATTCCTGTTGATCACAATGTTAGACGCTGGGCTCGCTGTTAAGCTTTCTACCTTAAGAATGGAGCATTGCATCACTTGCTCAGGAATGGATGCTCTGCAGTGAATGGGTGCCGTCAGAAAGAGAGTCCAAACAGCTAATAAAAAACATCACAATAATCCACAAGCAATCCACACCACTCCAGTCCAACAATAGCATCATGTGAACTGAAAAGCTATGTGTTTGTAAGAAAAAAATCCATCATTAAGATGAAAAAGGGGTGTCTGAATCAGAAGAGAAATCTGCACAGAACAAGCACCGTCCAAAAACAGTTCTAAACTAATATTTGGGAGGATTTTGATGTGAGAGACAACAGGAGATGGACTTTTTCACCGGAGGAAGCTTCTCAAGATGTTAACTGATGGACTGGACTGGTGTGGATTACTGTGATTACTGTTTGGACTCTCATTCTGACGGCACCCATTCACTGCAGAGGATCCACTGGTGAGAAAATGGCGCAATGCTTAATTTCTTATGCTTAATTAAGAAACAACTGGTCTATATCTTGGATGGTTTAAGGGTGAGTAAATTTTCAACAAATTTTCATTTTCATTTCAACCGAGTAAGAACTGGTTCAACCCTACCCAGATCCCTACAGAAAGTGACAGTTTATACAAGCATGAGCCATCCGTTTGTTTGCTTTAGTCTGACTTGGAGCGTGATGAAATGGAATGCCTCACTTTCATCCGATTCCTAAACAAGACACTGAGATATAGATGACCGAAGAGACTGAAAACCGAAATAAGCACAGCCAGGGATAGGAATGATAAAGCCACACGCTCGCTAATTAGTCCCTCTTTCGAAGGGAAAGACTATCAGTTGTAATCAGAAACCTTCCTCTTCATATCTGATTAGGGGCTGACCTCAGTCATGCCATATGTCAATACGTGGTCAGAAACGACATGCCAAGCATCGCCGTGATGTATATTTTCAGATGAGCTCCCAAATATACACAACGGAGTGGAATCCGTGCCAGCGCTTACTTATAAGTTCCCCCTAGTCATGTGCAGTAGTTGAGGTGAAGATCAAGTCAAGAAATGGAAACTTGTTCCGATTCCTCGTGTTCCATGTGCCGCAGGGCTTTATCCTTGGCATGACCTCACCTGTGGATAAATAACATGACTTCTTTACAACGGCGAGGGTAGGCACTTTCGGAAAATTTTAGAGGTGTGCTGGAGTGTGGGGAGCGGAAAACCGTCAGACTTTGCAGAAGGGCTTTATCTGCCCTATATTACAGCAAGACAAGTGCTGTCTCCCTCCATTTCCCTCTGTTTGTTCCTGGGGAACAGCTGCACGAATGGTTTTCTCCTCATTTGCTGTGAAAAGTGGGAGCTGTGGTTCAGGCATGATTGGAGCTTGGCCCAGTGGCTCCTCATCTGAGAGTTTCCATGGGGCAGGCACGTTTGCTGTAACCAAAACACCATGTGAGGTTCAGCCAGAGCACTGAATGGTCGGCTATCTTCCGCCCCGCTGGAGTGTCCCACTCGCATCCCTCAGAAAGTGGGAAAAAAAGCTAAATGGATGTTATAAAGTGGATTATGCTCTACTTACAATACTTTTTAATATATTGTGAGAATTCGCATTGTGCTAATTTGCATTTGCCCAGTGTAAATGCTATTTTTTCCTCCTTTCCTCTTTTCTCTCTTCCATGGGGTGATGAGCAGACTGTAAACTTCAGCCCGAAACTGGCTAACTAGCACATTATTAGGAGAGGCGATTTCCAAAGATTCATAAAAAAACTCTTATACTTTCAGTCCTCTGTCGTGTGTCATGTGTTCCCACCTCATGTTTCCTTATTTGGTTTGTTTCCTGTCCTTGTTTAATGCGATTATTAGTTTATTCTGTTCAGCTTAGTTTTAGTCATTAACCTGTTTATTTAAGTTCCTGCCTGTTCAGTTTTGTGACTCCCCAGTGTTCGTTTGTGTCAGCCTTGCCTTGTTTGGAGTCATTAAAGACTGTTATTTTGAGTTTACCTCCTCGTCTGCGTGTTCCTCGTTCATTCCTGCTGTGTGCACCGTGACAGATGATCAGACCAATACAGTAAGCGGCACCCCTTCACCTCGTTTTGTTTTGTTCGTTTTTTTCTAGTTTTTATTTGTTCCTGTGTTTGTTTTCCGCGGCATGGAAGTTGCCGCTCATGATCCCGCCTTAGTTAAGTCAACTTATCACTTTTTGAAGTGATTAAGTTAAGTCAACTTTTTACAGTGTGGGTGCC
Source organism: Barbus barbus (assembly GCF_936440315.1). Lineage (NCBI taxonomy): Eukaryota > Metazoa > Chordata > Actinopteri > Cypriniformes > Cyprinidae > Barbus > Barbus barbus. The sequence continues at coordinate 1,463,859 of NC_136760.1, read as the reverse complement.
GTCATTCATATTTAACAGCAAAGTCAAATTTGTTGCACTCCCAGTCTATTTCACCATATGTTTAAGCCAAGAGTTTAGCTTTCTTTCAGGATGATTTCAAACATTTACATATAAGGATATAATGTTAAATATTATGCACAGGAAAATGCACATATATGCACATATATGCACATAAATGAGGAAAACACGTCTCAAATGCGTTAATCAGCACACGCATCTATTTCAATACCTGACAGCCACTGTAAACTGTGCGCTTTTGTTTGAAGTGCTTAATATAAAACATTCTCATGTTTAGGACGAATTGGGTCATGCGCTTTCCTGCAGCAGCTCAATCTGTGTCCTCTGCTCTATAACAGTCTTTTTTTTTTTTTTGTCCATAGAAATGCGTTATTCACTATACTGTAAAGTGACGTTACTGGTGGATATTTTCAGAATTAAATTCACTGTCAGTTATTTTCGTTATTGATTATCATTGATTTAATGACTTAGTCGTTGCCATCTGCTCGAAGTTGTATAGCAGTGCTAAATTCACAAACAAGCACTATTTTTAATATAATGCTTCACAGTAGAAGATTGAAAAATTCCTGCTGTAATTGCATTCCCACTTTTTCAGTGAGCATCAAGAATACATGTTGTTGTGATGGACGGCTGCCAGGATCTTTCTGTAGACGCTCAGCAGCCTTTAATAAAGACACTCACCTAGAGTCAGTGCAGTGTTTTTGTAACTCTTTTAACCTCGACTGCTCTGCGGGTTTGAATGGCTTTATCCGTTCTCGTTTTGGCGCTCCATATCCTCCCTCTTTTCCTGTCCCTCTCTCTTTCTCTCTGTGGGACTGATTAGCATCTTCTTTTTAAGTCAAGTCTGTAGCTTTGGCATTCCTTAAAGGGACAGTTCACCCAAAATTGAAAATTCGGTAACACTTTAGTATAGGGACCAATTCTCACTATTAACTAGTTGCTTATTAGCATGCCTATTATCAACATATTGGCTGTTTATTAGTACTATAAAGCACATATTCTGCATGACCATATTCTACATCCCCAATACCTAAACTTAACAACTACCTTACTAACTATTAATAAGCAGCAAATTAGGAGTTTATTAAGGCAAAAGTCGTAGCCAATAGTTTGCTAATAGTAATAATTGGACCTAAAGTGTGACCGAAAATGCATAATTTATTCACCCTCATGTCATTCTGAACCTTTCTATTTTTTTTAAATAAATTGAAAATTTTAATAATAATTTGTGTGTTTTCCATGCAGGTTGGAAAGAAATATGGATTCTGAGTTGCATGAAGTGAATAATGACAGAATGTTCCGTTTTGGGAAACAATTTTTCCAAGTTGTTTGTTGATTTATATATCAGAGCTGTCTTGAAGGGTTATTGTTTTGGCTACTTCGTTTAACTGACTACATTTTGGTTGGGCCCATGTGTAATTACATACTCTTAGAAATCTTCACCCAAACTTATTTGCTTAATGCAATTAGTCAGCGAACAAACCAGGCCTATGTTTAAGAGCGTATGAATGACAGTGCAGGGATGTATGATGGAGGAAGTCAGAACAGAACTGCATATTTAGCGTTCATGTCTGCGTCAGAGTATTGGAAAGCTTATGCAATGGCATGGGAGATTGGCAGTTTGTCCGCTAAGAAGAGCGTTGCCCAGGGAACGTTGGGTTAACCGCACATGGTAGAGTGGTCCAAAAGAACCGCGTCTTGATTGGGACGCTCAGGCCTGCCAGTGCTGGGAGTGACAAGCGGTGCCAGTGGATCAGAGCCGGCCTGCCACTGATGTTTAATGTTCACACATGCACTGGGAAGGCCTGTCCAAGAAAACCAATTTGAGAATACACTTTAAAAGGGGGCACTTTTCCATCTGCCTTCTGTCCCTCGTCTTCATCCAAGAGAAAAGCAGCAGAGAGAGGGGGAAACAGACAGTATGAAGAAGTGGAGAGCTTAAGTTCATAATCAGTTAAGATTGAGTTTGTTTATTGACGGCACCGAAAGAACCTCTTGGCAATGCCGTGTGTGTAAGTACAACAATAAAAGCCTCAGTTAATTCTGTTAGTAGTCAAAAACTCCAAACTCAAACTTGTCTCAACGGCCCCCTTTACATCTGGCACTGACATGCGAACATGCAAAATGGAAAACAGCACATGCGTATTACTTCAGAGGTTGTGTTAACTGAACATTTCCGTCATTTATCAATTTTACAACCATTCCGAATATTTTCCGTCATTCTGACATATAAAAAAAATAAGGTATCTGGTCAATTGCAGTAAAGGATGCTAATGTAGATTAGAAGTGAAGGGGAGAAAAAGAGGTTTTAAAGCTCCCCTGTGAATACAGACTAGGAGAGAGACGCCAGGGAGGATTTGGGGAGAGAAACGAGAGATTCCGGGTGTATTCTAGTCGGATAATCCATGGAACATTCATGTTCGGTAAATCTGGTGATGGTGGGAAATTTACAACATGGGTTCGTCATAGCTATTGGTAGCATAAGATTTACTGACACGCTCATGTAGTTGTACTGTATGTAAATAATGAAACGCATTGGCATTTAAACTCGCTGGCCAAGTGCGATGCTACTGAGATTTGTGAACCAATCACTGAAAATACATGTTAATTCTAGGAGTAAAGTCTCTTCTTTATGCTTTTATCAGCTATTTAATAAGCCCCACTCTTGCATTTATGTGCTTACTGGTGTTTGTTTAATTGGGAAGTTAAATCGATTAAAAATGGTAATTGAATTAATTACACTACATGCTGTGTGCCACATGCAAATTAATTACATAGATCAGTGTTAGTTGAGAAAAGCACTCAAATGAAGATGATTCATATATTGCATTATTATGGAAAACGTAAGCATTTAAATTACAAAAAGCAAATTGTGCTTTATCTAAATATGTTTTATTTCCACATCACTTTTGAATATAATTCAGCATTTATATGCATTTTATCCAGACTTGGGACTAGAACACATGACCTTGGCATTGCAAGTGCCATGCTTGTCTATTTGAGTACAGAACATTTGCAATCCACAGCAATTGGTTTTGAGTTTATCTGCCTGTCTGATGTGTTCTGTGATGTTGTTTAATTGTCGTCTATGTACCCGTGCAGTCTGGCGTCACATCTCACTTACTCATTCTGTGCTGCCTGGACTCGGTAAGTGTGGTTTGGCAAAAGGGATGGACTGAACTGAAAAACAGCCCAGGACCTATAATGTCACATCACAACCACATCATATAATCCCCCATTCTTTCACATGCACATATGATGCAAACCACTGCCTGCTACATCCAACTGATACACGTTGGATTTTGAATTAGGCAACAGTTTAAAATAGACAGTAATTTAAAAACATTTTCAATAAGCCAAGTAACAGGAAACATTTGATTGCGTTTGACCATCTACAGTTTATTAAATAAATACATATTTTTTTCCAGTATAATATATAAATAATATAAATATAAATACATTTTATCTTCAGATTTTCTTTTAAACTGCCCAAGTTAGCTGCAGATTTACTGGTGTTTACAAGGACAGCGAATTGGCATAATGCCCATTAATCTGCCTGTAATGAGATAATGAGAATGTGATGAGAAGTGTAATGAGAAGTGACATTGGGATACGGATGCTCTTTAGCCTCCTTTGCAGCCCTGTGTTGTCATACTTTTTGTGGTAAAGCCTAAAATATTTTTAATGCATTAATTATGCCTTGTAAGGCACCTTATAATGCATTGTACACTCTCATGAATATTTGTAACCACAGTTAAAACATTATAACACTTATTAATTCATTGTTACACTATGCATTATAAATTTGATTATAATTATTTACAATAAGATATAATGTATTACAACGCACATTATGAATTATTAATGCATTATACCCTTTATAATGCATTATACATAGGCTTTAGGTAAAGTGTTACCCTTTTTGTTTCCATTATAGACCGGTTTGACAACTAAAGTGTGAGAAAGTGAGATACAGTCTGGCACTGAGTTTTGTACCCACAAGGGTGAGATTGCATGGAAAAAGGGGGACATTAAACATGTATCCATCTGCACAGCCATCCACCCACACGTACATACGTCTAAATTTTAATATCCCATCGACCGTCATACCGCTCAGTCATTTGTGTACACAGTCTAACAGACAGAAAGGGGAATTTCCACAAGACCTCTGTGAAAATCCATATGCAAACCAATGGTTTTGTAAAATGTCAAAACTGGAGATCAAACCGAATCAAAGGAGTGACATACGAATTTGCCAGGGATTTACGCAGTAGTGGTCACATTGGTTGTCATTTTTGGGAGGGGAATAATTGGCATCATTTGGTAATAATAGAGTAAGAGGGAAAAAGATATGTAGAACATTATTATGGCGAATGAAGTTACATGTGATACAGCTCACCACAAATTCGCCTTACGTTATATGTAATGTATATGAATTATGCGGTTGCATATGAATGTTTTGGGTTTGTAGCATGGTCCCATTTCTTAGCGTATGTATCGCTCTGATACACTACCGCATATAGCGCTTCAGAAGAAAATGCATTCAAATGATGATTACCAACCCCATATCTGCAATTGCATTTATTAAAAAAAATGACATGTACTATAACATTTGACATTTTTATTTTTTTATTTATTTTTTTATTAAAGAGCAAATTTGAGGCAGTACTAATGCAGCGTTCATGTGGAGATGACTTGTCACCAGCAAGCTAGTAATTTGTCTTTAACCTGCAAATTAGAGCTGGCAGCAAATTTAGGGATTGTTCAACTCTAATCAGTGTATTGCATGATAGGATGACTTTTTAAAAACATTAAAAGTTGAGCATATGACATAAATACAGGGTGAATCTGGAAAAGGAAACAAAAATTTAAGTCATAGAGCAATATAAATCAAAAGTACATTTAAAATGGAAATATGGCTTAAATAAGCAGTTATTAGGGGCTTGCAAAAAACATTCACCTAAATTTGAATCCACACGTTCTTCACACTAAACAGTCATACCTGATTAAATTTAATTAAATTATATATTTTTTTTAATATATATGTATTATGTCATCTTTTGCAAACATTGAGTCAACATAAATTTGAGGTACCTGTAATTTGTTGAACCTGGTTTATACAACAGATGTGATAAATGAAGTGTTTTGTTGTAGAAAGTGCATCATCAGCTTCAAGAAATAGGAAAGCTGCCTAGTTAGTATAATGACTGCTTGTTTCCCCTCAGGTTCTCCTAGCACTCTTAATCAATGATGTTATCAATGCTGTGGAATCTGGCCCCCTTGCATCATGTGGAACCTCAATGGAGACAGCTCCTGTTTCCCAGACCTTTCCTTCATGACAGAGCGGGCCCGTGAACAATGCGTCTCTGTGCAGTTTGTTTTCTCCAGCGATCAACTTGTTTTTAACATCCTCTGTGTTGAGTGGTGGCAGTGGAAAGAGTGGGCCGGGCCCTGGCCATACTCTGGGTTTCAGTTCTGCTGCTTGAGCCCAGTGGACAAACCTGACAGTTCTAAGGGAGTCCCGTAGCCGCGGGCACCTACGCCAAGCATTTAGCTCACTGTTTTGACTGGGTATGTGTTGGGTGAGGGGGCGCATACTTACTGTATGGGAAGTGGCAGAGCGGTAGCTGCCAGGCTGATTTGATTTGCCGTTTCCCAAGACTCCCTATTCTAAAGTCTTTCCGTCAATGCCAGGCCATAATGGTTTTTGTTCAGTCAAGGGCAGCGGCAAGCATTGGACGAGGCTTGTTGGGAAAGTGGGCTTGGAAGAGCTCTAGGTGAAGTGCCAGGAAGTGATGACAACCATGTGGTTTGCGGAGCGTCACACCGCACAGACTTCTGAAGAAAAGGTACAATTTGCTCCTGCCTCGTTGCACAAATAGAGTTGTTTTTAAAAAGAGAGGAAAATATGACAGCTAATGCATCTAAACTGGCATACTCGCACACATGCGAGCGTGCACACCCCCTTCCCACCCACCCATGAAATTAGATGTTTTGCTAAAATGTGGAACCCATTTTTGGGGTGGAGCCCTTTGGGTCGCTTTACTTTGGTGTTCAGCTATTGGTAAGGGACATTGATGGTTTCCACTGCTCTTACACCATTTTAGTCATGTTTTATGACATTCTCCACTTGAGCGGACACACATGCTTCCTTAAGCACACTGCAGAGACCAAAGTGGCAAGAACACACCCCGAGAGAGACGAATTTGCCTGATTCTTGAACAACGGACCTTTGCTCGGTCTGGATGCATGCTAAGCATGAGCGTCAGAGTGTTTCCGTCGTTACCTTGTTAGCTGGTTAGCTCAGCATCGTGTTGGGATTATGGGAAATGTCTTGGTGACCCTGGAAACAAAAGCATGACTTAATCAGCCTATAAAAACAGAGACAGTGGCCAAGACACAGGATTCAGCCAAGAGCCTCGCCGTTCACTGCACTGCTACATGCTAGAGCTGCAAACATGGAGGACGGAAAAAGTTATTGACAAGTATTGATTATTCAAAATGGTGGGATTAAAGGGATAGTTCACCCAAAAATTATGCACTCACCCTCATGTAGTTTCAAACATGTTTGACTTTCTTTATTCTGTAGAGCACATTGTGTTAGTCTATAAACTGAAAGTCAGTGGGGACCCCAAAGTTCTTCAAAATATCTTTACTGATGACAGATTTTTCATTTTGGCTGAACTGTACCTTTAAAAGATAATGTTCTGAGATTGGATGATTATTCAGAATAAGGGGGAGGGGGCTGCATGAGAAACTAAACAGAACAGAAAGTATGTTTTTTATGCAATGCAGTTGGACTAGGTTTCATGCATGGGCTTTTCAGTGTTCATACAAATTTGTTGCAAATTAATGTCTTCACTCAAAAATGCCTGTTAATAATTTTCACAGAGTCACTTCCTCTTAAGGCAAACAACATCACAGAAATAAATGACACATTAGGGAGTGCCTTAGACTAGCAATGATATCATGTTCTATTTTTAAGATATGACTTTGCACATTCACAAATTTGACTGAACTGAGAAGCTGCAATAGTTAATGTTTCATAGAGCCTGTCCCATCTGCTCCGTTACTCCAATTGCTATCGCCACAACAGGAAATCTCCCAAGAGTTTGGAAATAATTAATAAAGGACCCCAAACATGATCTGTCTTTTTTTCTGAGTTGTAGTGCATTACTATGGCTTCTTGGCAATGGTGTGGCAGTAGCCAGCAGACCATTACTAGGACGCCAACTCAGTTACTGTCTGTGGCTGGGGTGGTGCTGTGTCTTCTGAGCATAGATCTGGATTAGGCTAACCTTTGTGTGAAGTGGCTCCATATGGGCTGAGCCAACAGCATCCAAAACCATTGAGGTTGCAGAGGCAGTCTGACGCACAACAGCAGCAAGGGGCAGTCAACTCAACTTTAGCAATTACATACAGAAGAGGGGCTGAGAAAATAATAAAACAGTGTCGCTATTGGTCAGTCTGTCAATACACTCACTACTGTTAAGTGCCTTTTCAAATATAAAACATTCAGCACAAGAAGGGAGCCAAAACATTATGCTCTTGAAAGAGTTGTACATGAAAGATGAATCATTCTGAAAGATATGCAGGGTGTTCAGACCTTAGCATAATTAGCTGTATTTTAGATGGTAAACCTCAAGTGTATCGTATTCATGCTGCTTTATTAGCTCAAATGAATGGTGGTCTCAGTAGAAGAATTGATGACACCAGTATGACTAGTCATAGCATTAGCACAGATGTAGTTACATGCAATTAAATGTCATTACAACAATAGAGATATGATTGAGCCAATGAGTTGCAAGCCAAAGCAAAGATAGTATGGGTTCTGACATGGTGGAAATGTGAAGCAGATGTACTCCTCTTATCCAAGACGCTGTCAGATGGCTTTATCAGCCCCATGCCTCGGGGAACTGCCCCTTAACCCTGAACACTCCAAGAAATCTCTACCATTCGGATATTCAGAAATCTGCTGGTGTATCTGAGGTAATTCACATTTTCTCTCTTTTCACCTAGTGTTACTCAGCCCGTAGCTATGCATTTTACTTGAGCACAGTTTTGTAAACAAAATGTTCTTTTGAGTCAGTGATCCATTTTAACCAATTCGATCAGATTTGATCGATTAAAGTAGTTCACTTCCAGAATGAAAATTTCCTGATGATTTACTCACCCCCATGTCATCCAAAATGTTCATGTTTTTCTTCAGTTGCAAAGAAATTAAGTTGTTTTGAGGAAAACATTCCAGGAATTTTCTTCATATAATTGACTTCAATGTTGCCAACAGGCCGCTCACGATCCCAGCCGAGCGAAACGATCTGTAATTTTCTTAAAAAATAAAAATGTATATACTTTTTAACCACAAATGCTTGTATTGCACTAGCTCTGCGATGCACATGCATAAATTCACGCATTGAGTAATCACATTGGAAAAGTCACACATGGTTAATTCTTCGTCTGTGTACTTCATTTAAATAAGGTAGGGTAAGTCAAAAAACTCCATCTCATTTTCTCCTCCAACTTAAAAATCGTCCAACATCGTTGTTTTACCTTTTTTTGTAAAGGCCGTTTGACTTTCTTAGCACGTTCAATTTTATTAAGTAATGTGTGAGATCGAGCTAGTGCAGGACAAGCATTTGTGGTTAAAAAGTATATATATTTTAATTTTTCTTAGAAATTGACCAATCGTTTCACTAGATAAAACACTTATTCCTCAGCTGGGATTGTGTAGAGCCCTTTGAAGCTGCAATGAAACTGCAATTTGGACCGTCAACCCATTAGCCGCCACTGAAGTCCACTATATGGATAAAAATCATGGAATGTTTTTGTCAAAAACCTTAATTTCTTTTTGACTGAAGAAAGAAAGAAAGACATGAACATCTTCGATGACATGGGGGTGAGTAAATTATCAGGAAATTTTAATTCTGGAAGTGAACATCTTTAATTCAACTGAATCAGTTTGAAGGGTTCTCAGTGGATCTAAATGAGGTTCTGTGAACCCTACAGTAGGTCTGGACAGAAGTGGTTTCAGAGAAGATTAGGTGATACTAACTAGAGAAAAATGTGCATTCTTCATCCATAAGACATGAAAATGTGCATGGTGATCTGCAACTTTTCCTCATTTGCACCTTTATTATGAAGGCCTTGCAGCTAAGGAACAACTGTTATAGTGGACCCCCCACACTATCAAACTCATTACCAGGCAGAGCCCATATTCTGCTCTTAAGCCCCTACGGCCATTGGAGTCGGATCAACTGCAGATCAGAGAGTAAGTGTCAGGGCTGCAGTCCAATGCTAATGGCAAATAGAAGGATAAGAACCATATGACGAGCCCAAAAGCCTCAGTTCTTCTGCCACACACCTGGGGAGAAGTGAAGATTCTGGTTGGAGTCGTGGCTAACAGAGCCCCAGATCCGACTTCGGCACTAAGCAGAATGTCCATGAAACTTCACAAGGTGAGAGGACACTGGAGAATGACATCATCTGAGATGGCTTTTGGGGTCTTAACCTTGACTACTTAATCTCACAAGTCTCCATCCAACCTAGTCCCCACATATTTTTCACATCTTCATGTAAAAGGGCTTTTATATGTTGGACTCTTTCACAGCTTTTTTCCTTGATGGCATTTGTTTCCCTTTGCTCTTTATTATTCTCAAGACGTCCATTTCAGATTCTTTTATAGGCTGTTCAAAATGGTAATGATGTGAGATCCCAAACCGCCGACTGATTTAGAGGACTTGGAACCTGGCAGAGGAGTGCAGACTGGGTCACACAGAGCATCCAAAGCCACAAAGGTAAACTAACCGACCCAAGCGCAAGTTTGGCCTTTGTTTATCTACAAGGTCTCCGTCAGCTCTCCCTAACTTTGTTCCCCTCTGCTGCTTTCAGCACCCCTCCAGTCAGTTTATTTCTATCCCACATCATCCTGCATGCTTCGGAAACACAGCAGCCCTCCCCAGAATTCGCATTTGCGATTCTGCACGATCTCCCGCGCTCTCTTCCTCTACCTTCCTAATCGCAGTGTTGCTCAAGACAATGATTTCAAAACAGGGCAATTAGTGTAATGTTGGTGAACGGCTGGCATATGCGGATGTTTCCTATTAAAATCATTGTTGGCTTCAGCATCCAACTCAACTACTTTCTCTCTTGGCAGTGGAACCTCTCTTGCAAATGAGCTCTGTGAAACCTTATCCCCCACTGGATTCAAAGATGTTGTATCACTGTATGCAGAGTAAGTCCAGATGAGTTGATTCCTCAATATGGAGGCGATTGCCAGACCACTGAACTGTGGTGAAGGTCTGGTATTAAGGACCGTAACAAGTGACTGGCTTTCACCTCTGATACTCTGAGCCAATCTGAAAGATCTCCATCGTATGAAGTCTCAACATGATATGAGGTTCCTCCAAAGCTGAGATGATTTATTATGAGGGCGTAATCCTGGTCAGTCCTTTTTATTGGAGCACAGTTGACTTTATGACTTTACACTGTTTGTATACTTAGTTTCAGACTTTTTGGTTTGATAAGGTAGCATTGGGTGTGCTCCAGCATAATTTTAGACTCTAAAGTTAATCTTTGCCGTCTGCGAGCCAGCAACGTTTTTGGTTGTTGCCAGGCGAAGCTTCACAAATCATGCCAGGGTACTTTGTGACTGATGACGCAAGAGCTCAAAATAAAAGGGTCTTTTCCCTGCTTCACTCGATCAGAATGTGACTTAACCATTGACGTGACTCGAGCACGACATGGTCAGATGGTTAGATGAAAGGCTGAGGTGGTGGCTGCTTCCCAAGATTTCCTCATAATCATAATCTGAAATTTATGTCTGCTGCGTAAGAGCAAAATCATGAGGCCAAAAGAGTGCAGATACGCTTGAGAAAAGAATGAACTGTTGCGTGGGGGATTCTCTTCTGCAAATCTTCATAATTACAGGTGGATTTGGTTATTTGGTGGCCAGGAGTTGGGGGATATGTGTCTTTGTTTCCATGTCCTCCATCTCTGAATACAGAAAATGCTGGAAGCATAGAGAGGGTGCGGCCCAGATTCTTAATACAGACGAGTCACCAGTCCCTCTCTAAAACCAACACATGGAATTCTCTCAGTCTTCTTTGATAATCCTCAATCCTGCTCCCCCCACCGTTAACCTTTTCTCAAAGCCTGTAGAGTAGTGGGGTGTCCTCAATGCAAGCAGGGATCTACCATTGTCAGTCTGTAGGGGTGTTTTAATTAAGGGTGAGGCGAATGGTGATGATTATTTGCCGTCAAGGGGAGCGTGAGCAGAAGCAGGCCAAGACCTCTCCGTTTGTTTGCACAGGGAATATTGGTGTTTTGTCGTGGGAACGCACAGCCTAGAAGACCATCCTGGATTAAGACTTGGGGCTAAGGTGGCAGATAAAGTTTCTTTTGGTTAATATCCACTGTACATACCTGATAATCTCAATAATGGAAACAAAACATCCACCATAATGACCTCAGCCACAAGGCAGCCCTTAACTGTTGAGGCTCTCCTAAACGGCCTTCATCTGCAGTAGGAGAATACAAAGTGCAAAGGGAGCTCCCAGAGTCCTCTCATTTCCACTGGCGTGTGGTGAAAGGGGGATAAGGAGTGCGTATGTGTGTGTGGAAGTATCCATGTGCGTAAGTCAGAAGGAAAGGGGCACGTCTGGGTCCAACCTGACAACGAGAGCATATGGAAGTGATCAGTTGGCTGTTGACTGGCATGACGTCTCCCGCACAGGGGCATTTTTGAAGAAGTGATGGAGTTGGAGGTACACATATCCTGCATGGCCTGTGATGGTTTCTGAACCCGACTCAATTAGATGGGAATGGAATTCTGGGAGAGTGGCGGAAGCGATCAGCGTTTGCTCCCGGTAGTTCCCTGCAGTAATCCCCTGCAGGAGTGCTAAAGGAGGCCCACTTATGAACAAAGACACTGCTCAAGTGGTTATGAAGAAAGTGACATGAGAACAGCAATATGAAGAGACAGCGGCATTTGCAAGAGTTGATTTGTTGATTCCAGATTTCCTATCGTTCGGTTACAGTACAGTATTCAAACAAGGTCCGTAATCTGCAACAGTCACAGGTGTGTGAGAGACTTGGGGGGCAGTTTTGACAATGAGATAATGTGGAACTGTTTGGGCAACAGCAGCAGTAATCACATACTAGCAGATGGGAGTGCTCATGCTTGACTGAACAGAGTATACTGTCATCCGGCCTCACTATTAAGCTACAAAAAACCACATGCCATAATCATATTGCCATCATCATTAAAAAAAGTCAGGCATTGACCTCATTTCCTTTCTAATGGTTTTCCAATTGTTTTCTGACCATCTCACTGATTGTTTGAATAGATTATCAGTGTGTTTTAGGCTTGGAGAGAAGAAAAGGCCATTGGAGCATCAAGTAGTTAACTGAGAGTATGATTTCAAAACTTTTTGTAATGTGATAAAATGCATTCTGAAAGCATGCATGCTCTTGAAGAATGGTTTTAATATTTTAGGTTTATGTATAGGAAGCATAAAAAGGATATATGCTGTACACATCTTGCACCATCTGTTTCAACGACAGTAGCTAATCTGGCGAAAGTGCATCTGTTGTTATGTCTGGAGTGATGATGCCATGCTATAAAAGCCAATAATAATGGATATGACCATAATTGAGAGGGTTGCTGCTGAGGTCATTTCCTGTCAATACTGTGGCCCGCCTCTCTGAGCGTGGTCAGTGAGAATGTGGGTCTCAGCATGTCGGCCTGTCGGGACTGTCTAGGGGCCCTGATGGATCAACTCCCAAGGCAGCTCCTCATTCATCACGTGAAACAGCGTTTCACAAACCCACACAGGAAAATTCTCTGTTGGTGCTTAGAGGTCTGTCTTGTAATTTCTTTTGACATGTGAAATTGTCACTCATTTCATCCAAATGTTTTTTTTTTTTTTCCTTCTTAGCGTTTAGGAGTTCCACTATCACATAATTGACAAGCGCTTGCGTTTAGCAAAGCTGACAATGATGAATGTGAGATCAGTGGGAGGTGATACAGCATTGGACTTAATATTCTGTCAAATTCAATAACTATTTGTGGACGGAGCAACACATAAGGGAGGAGAAGTTTTGGAGGCAGAACGGACAGACTGATGGATTGACGGAGATGTGGTTTTGATTAATGACCACTCATCTTTCTTATTACTGATGATGGGTGTGAAATCTTCAGGTCCTCTTTCTGGTCCTTTACGTTAACCCCATGACAGATCGCTGTCGTCTGGTTGCATTGTTGTTAACGTTCACAATAGCAACCATAAAGGGCCACAAGCACTGAATGTCACACAGCTTTAGGTGGCCTTCATAACTCACGCTAGAATCTGACGTTTGACAAATGGTGTCACAGACTCTTCGGAGAACACTACCTGTCAAACTGTGATGTGTGAAACAATCTGTAAGGGCATTCACACACTGTATGAGTTTACATTCGAGATGCATTTGATTCATGAGACTTTCCAATCTGTAGATGCTTTTTGTCATGTCATCATGGTATCTTTTCTGAATTAAAACTCTGTTTTGCGTACGCGCTATAAATTTGAATTTGGCACAATCAAAACCACAGATTATTTCAAGATGAAATTGATCACCACAGTGTTTTCAAACACCTTTGAGGCATTTAATGTGTTAATGTGGAACAGATGTATGTGCATATGTGCATGAGTGAGAGAAAGAGTCTTGCTGGGTCTCACAGCAGTCTGTTTGCCAGGTCCTCACCATGTCCATCATCTCCCTACCAGTTAGTCCATCTGTAATCTAAATGGATAACTAGTCCATGCTTGCATACACACACACACACACACACACACACACACACACACTGGCTCTGTAAAAGCCAATTTGAGAACATGCTTCATCTTTGGCACAATGGAAATTGTATGCATGACAATTCTGAGCCGAGGACATGGGGCCATAAATACGTCTGGATTGCATTATTTCTTCAGATATCAGAAACACTTTCCTCAAAGTAACGGTTTATCGGTCAACCAGATGCAAGGGAATATCCCTTTACATTCGTTTCAAAATATTTAGGAAGATATTTCATGCTCTGTGTTGTATTCATCCTTCCCCGGTCTTCTGTCAGCCACATGTCAGGCTTTTGGTTCATGTCTCATTTTGTAAGTCAGAAGCAGATGACCTTTTTCTCACCCTCTTTCACTGGACTGAAAGGACCCCCTAACTCTCCATCAGACACCCCTTTCACTGACTGATGGATGAACTGGGACTGGCATCCACCCCCTTACCCAGATGGGCGATGTCCTGTTAGAAGGGTTGGGAGGGGGGTTGTACACGTGGGGCGAAACTCAAGCGGGCTAAATGAGAGATTGTCACTCATCCCAAAATCCCTCTTACCTGTCAATCAATTTGACAAATGAGAATGACATCATCAGGCGTCTTGAGGGAGGGAATCCTTGGGGGTGCCACGGATTCACATGCATGTGCATGTGTTTGGGTGTATGCATGTTTGTGTATAAAATCTGTATATGGCCCTGGCGGTCTATACACAGTAGCCAGAGCAAGAGACATTAACCTAGTGGTTAATGTCATAACTACACCGTGTGTAACTCAAAAAGCTTTCCTCGTTGATGCTATTAAGAAGTTTTTTACACAGTATACAGCATATATTGCTAATATTATATTGTAGAAGTTGCCCTCATCTTTTTGGAAGACTAAAGTGTGAAATGTATTTACTTTATATTTCTCCCTGGCTGCTTACTTTGACGTCACAGCTCAGCATAGGTGCAATAGTGAATGGTTTGGAATTTGCACATTTTTGTGATGTCCTCAGCTAATCAACATTGCATTTTTTCCCCCTGCAGCTCCATAGTGATTTGTCACATGATGATCAAGTGATGAGTGAAGATGGAAGATTTCATATCTGATATGGGGGTTTTGCACCAGCCAAGCAACTGCCATTGAGGTGAATGAGAACGCTAAGGAAAAAACTTTCCACGGGTATTATAGGCTGCTATAATTAACACTACTTTTTTTTTTTAATCTACCCAACATCAAATCAAATCAACAACTGTAGTTGACCATTTTGCTGTACAAAAAGACAAAGGATAAATATCTAAAAAAGAGACAAAAGAGAATAAAAATACCACGAAGCAATATAAAGGGAGTTACTGTATAAAGGGAGTTTACATCAAAAACACCAATCAGAAAATTCAACTTTAAAAATCAAAAACAGTTGTAAGCCTTAGAGAAAAGGTAAATGTTTAACTCCGAGATTAATTTTAGGGATAAAGGAAGACTATTCTAAAAATTTTGGACCAACAATGGAAAAAATCTCTTGAGTCTAGATTTCGGAACCGTCAGAAAACTTTGTTGAGATGACTTTAATGATCTAGGAGAGTTATTTAAATTCAAAAGATCTGGAAGATATTTAGGCGCTCATCTGTTCAGAACAAAAAGCTAAATTTTCAAATCAGTTCTATTACAAATCGGCAGCCAGTGCAAAGAGTGTAATATTGGGGAAATATGATCAAATTTCCAAGTGCCAGTCACAAGTCTGGCAGCTGCATCTAATATTGGATTGACTCATTCTGTTATAAAAAAAATTACAATTACAATAGTCAAGTCTAGATGAAATTAATCACTCTCTCAAACTGTGCCAAGACAGTCTTAGCCTTAGAAAATAATCTTACATGAAAAAAAAAAAGATTTAACTACAGCGTTTGTCTGTTTATCAAATTTGAGGGCATATATAGGGGATACAAAAAAAAAAAAAAACTTTTTAATAAAGCTGACTCAGTACTGTGATATTAATTAATTTTAGTCAGTTTTACAAATTGACAAAAATGGCATCTAACTTAAGCCATTGAGCATCATTATGTGCAGTTACTGTCCACATTGTAATATTAAGTTAGTTGAAATTAAATTTAGTTTGACAGTGAATGTTTTTCATCTAGTCTTTGTTAGCATTGGCAAAAAAAAGACAGTAATTTTATTGACAACTTAATTAACGCTGTGTGCGTGTTTCCATACTTTTCCAATAATTGCAAGTATTTGACATCTAGAGTTTGATGTGCAATTTGCAACAGTTCTGGATGTCCTTGAAACACTTTCCATTCAGCATTCAAAAATGAATCTATATTGAATGTGATAGTGTATTTTGACCATTGAAATAAAAACAGAATTGCGTAACGAGAGTGTGAATTATTCCAAAGTAAATCCAACCCCAGCACATTTCACACAGGAGCGAAATATGACAAAGCTAGTGACCTCTGCTGTCTCAGAATTAACGACTCTGTTGAATCAATCAGAGAATGAGTTCTTCAATATTATTCTGTCATGCTTGTTATTACTGGAGCAATCAAAATGATCAAGTTACGGTTGTTGATTAGAATATTTTTCTATACAGAGTGGGTCAATTTTCTGTTCGTGAAGCACAAGATGTTCTTATTAGCTTGTGTCTCCAACACGTTCAGCTTTTTTCCACTGCTCCTTTATTACTATCAGATGCTTTCTGATTGTGGTGTCTGTTCTTAAATGAGATTTAATAACATAGCAGATTTTGCCAGCTTTAAAGCACTGACCTGTGAAAGGATATCCCTTTCCATGCGCAACTACTTGTCGGTTGAGTAATCGTCTTCTCTCCAATTTCTCAACCGCTTGTTTGGTTGCTCTTTTTTTCAGTGGTGTTCAAGCATGGACGAGATAATCAAGCAGGCGCTCTGACGTTGGCTAGCCATGGGTTGGAGAGGCTGTGGATGAGAAAATTGTAAGGGAGGTAAATCTGGAGACCAAATGTTGTTTTGGTCTTGTTGTGCTTGTAAAGAGGTGAAATTACAAACATAAGAAAGCAAGACTGAGGTCAGAAATGGGAGTCCGTTGGTCTGAGCATGAACGAGAGTGAAAAGCAGCAAGAGAAGAGAAGCATGGGAAAAGGAGGACGTTCATTGAGATGATGCAAAGCAGAAGAGCCCAGCAGTGAGGTTCTGGACATAAAATATCCTGTTCATTTTCTCCATAGAAAATGTATTATTTGAAGAAATAATGTATGCATTTAAAAAAAAAAAAAAAACCTATTATGCACTTTTTAAAATATTTAATAGCCAAATTCCCGGTGATTGACTACTCTACCCATAATCCTCAAGTGAGATGCATTCATTTGAGATATTGTTACAATGGTAACTGGAACAGCACCAAAACAAATCAGTATTGACCACCCAATCCCATAAAATATTGCAAATGTATTTGACTCCCCATATTTATTTGATTTTAAAATATATTTTATGTAATTATATTAATTATAGTTTTATATTGTATAGCTGTTTCTGATTTGATAATGTCATTTGCAGTGCTCTTTGCGATTATAATTCATTGATTTGTCTAAATTTGAATGAATAATTGAGAAAATGAATGACATTCAACGGTTTTAAGTGGGTATGATGTATTAATGTGTTTGAAAGAAGACTCTTTTGCTCACCAAGGCTGCATTTCTATAAGAAACAATACAGTAAAACAGTAATATTATGAAATATTTAGTTTTCTGTGTGAAAATATGTGAAAATGGAATTTATTCCAGTAAACTAAAGCTGTATTTTCAGCATCATTACTCCAGTCTTCAGAGTCACATGATCCTTCAGAGATCATCCTAATATGCTGATTGGCTGCTTAAGAAAACATGCGTTATTTTCAATGTTGAAAAAGGACTATAATATCAACGAAGGTGAATTCAACACTTCTAACACACAGCTAAAAAAAAAAAAAAAAAAAAAAAATAATAATAAAAAAAAAAAAAAAAAAAAAAAAAAAATATATATATATATACATGCCAAAAAAGTGTCAAAATTGAAACAAATTCAAAAATATACATTTATATTGAAAGTTGGAGATCTGTAATGTATCAAACAATACAAAAAGTAAATCTTGAATTATATTTCCCATAAAAAATATCTATCAAAGTTGTGTCTTCACTTTGTGTCAACTCTGTCAGGATGTTTAGTAATTCTGAATAAATCAGGCAATGTCAGCAGCATCTTTAACTCTGAGGAACCCTTTCTTATTTCCTGCTCATTGTGGATCTCACAGTAGGACACAGCCCTGGGAGTTTTATGTTTTCTCATATTTTATACAAACAGTGTTGAAGTCTCTGCGGTCACAGCTTTAACACGTCAACTCCGTCATCCCACTGTAATAGTTGCTGTAAACAGTTGTGGGATAAATCTTGACATTTTTGTTATGTTTATTAAGGCAACTACAGCAGAAAAAAAATGCTGCACTGTACCACACATGGTTAATGTGCAAATTTCCATTTTGTCAACTCTGTCAGACATCAGCTCCGTCAGGTTTTATGTTAGACGGAGTTGACATGCTCACAAAACTCTTTATATGGTGATGTACTATATGTTTTGCATATGGGGAATTATTTTAATGTTTTTTTCATGATTTTATTTACATACATATTTGGCCTAATTTACATGCCCTGTGTAGGTCAGGCACAAATGCCATTTAATATCTGATGGGGTTCAAAGATAGGCTACAGATCATTTGGATTCACATTAGGAACATTTCGGTTGCTGCTACAGGGCAGCACATACTAATTCTTCACCCTTACACTGAATTGAACATAAGCGTGTTGTATTTTGTGAGCTACTGGAGACTCGGATTGAGACATCCACTAGAAGGATTACTGTATTAAAATAAATATCAGATTGATTGAAAATTAGTTAGTTGTCTTAAATTGCTGTAACCTCAGTTGGACCTTCGTCAACAAATATTTAATTAATTTATTTATTTTTTCAATTTATTGTTTTAAAATAGTAAAACATGTATGGAACTACATGACAATATGTCTGATTTTCCAAAGAACATTCATATTGAAAAGCAGAGTAGAAAATTAAGAAATTAATAACTGGATTGTTCATATTAGTGTGAAAAATGTAGAGGATGTATTTGAGGACTTCAACTACTTTACTGAATGCCATTGTTACATAATTGAAGACTTTATGCTGTTATTGGGTGGATCAAATTCAAATATCATGCTGTTTAATGGATCTGACGGAGTTGACAAAAATTAAGTTATGAAGTGAATAAATATACATAACAAAAAAAAAATCCATTACATGGTTCATTAGCGGAGACCTTTATCTAGAAATATATCAATTTATAGTAAAGCATCATTAAATAATTAAAACTAACTTTTTAAAACATGTTTGTCCCTTATCTCAAGAATCAGTGATTATATATATATAGCTTTTATTTTTGATCAATATCTCAAGACTCAAGTCCCTCTGTACCTCTGAAAGAAGATTAGACACAGTAAAACTTCAGCCTACATCAGATTTCTTCAGGATGAATTTGAGATGAGCAGTACGTGCTCATCTGCCAAGGGTGCGAGAGCAAACCCATATTTGCCACCATGCAGTTCCCAAATGTTCTCTGTGCCCAGAAAGACAAATGAGTTTTTGGGGTTCTCAGTCACTGTTGCTTGCTTAATCTTTTGAATGATTTTAAAATAAATGAGGATAGCAACGAAAAATAGATAGAAAAATCAGTGGGCTGCTAGCTTTAGTAGTAAAGATGTGTGTGAAGATAAACCCTGTGACTTCTCAGTCGCTTTCTCTCCTGCTGTCTTTCTGACTTTCAGTGGGCTACAGAAACCCAGTGCTAAACGTTAAAAACAGGCCTGGATGGTTGAGCTTGCCTGGCTCAGCTATAGCTCACCTGGCGTCTTGTCTTTCTTTGTTCAGCTGTTGTGTCTGCACTGATATTTTAAACCCATGTTTTTAAGGCCGCACTGAAGACCCTTAAAGGAAGACCTTCCTCTACAAACACATTTCCCAGAAATGAATGCAGCAAGTATTTGCTATCCTCCATGTTTTTATAGGAATAGTTCACCCAAAAAGGAAAATTTGCTGAAAATGTCCTCCCTCTTATGCCATCCAAGATGTAGATGAGTTTGTTTCTTCATCAGGTTTGTAGAAATGTGTCTCTGCATCAGTGTCTCAGCAATGGATGCTCTGCAGTGAATGGGTGCCGTCAGAATGAGAGTCCAAACAGCTGATAAAAACATCACAATAATCCACACCACTCCAGTCCATCAGTTAACATCTGGAGAAGACCAAAGCTGCTTGTTTTAAACAAACCCATCAAGACATTTTTAACGTCTGGTGAAAATATGAGTCCATAATCCATAATAATGCTCAGTTCATCACCTGTTTTCTCTTGCATCAAAACCCTGCTACATACTGTATTTGTTTAGAGCTGTTTTGGACTGTTTTGTCTTGTAAACGCTGCTTGATCTGTGTAGATTTCTCAAGGAAGCGTTATTATGGATTATGGACTCGTATTTTAACGTCTTGATGGATTTGATTCTCAAAAAACACATAGTTTTTCTCTTCTCCAGATGTTAACTGATGGACTGGAGTGGTGTGGATTATTGTGATGTTTTTATCAGCTGTTTGGACTCTCATTCTGACGGCACCCATTCACTGCAGAGCATCCATTGCTGAGACACTGATGCAGAGACACATTTATACAAAACTAACGAAGAAACAAACTCATCTACATTTTGGATGGCCTGAGGCTGTCATTTTTTTTTTTTTTTTTTTTTAGCAAATATTCATTTTTGGGTGAACTATCCTTTAAGATCCTCAGGTGATAAGTGCATGCGTGGGAAATCTACTCATCTGCTTAGTCACTGAGATGTTTGAGGCTGTAATCAGTGTCAGCTCATCTTCCAGGGAGGCCAACAATGTGTCTGGTCTGACTCTTGGTGGTATTTGATCTTTGAGGCTACCGAGTTGTGGTTTATGAAATCATAAAGAGTTTTAATTGCTCCACCCCTTTCCACATATACAGACAAGCATGCACAAACACACATGCACAGGCTTCCTCAAGCACATGAAGTTCACTCAGTGTGTCAGGTGGTGAAAGTGTTTGGAAAAGTGTGTGTGTGTGTGAGATAGGAAGAGATAAAAAGTGACGAATTGCTGCATCTGTTGGCTGTGCAGTGCATGCCTCTACTAATCTCTAGTGATATATGCACCGTCAAGACATAAAGTCGTGCAACTTGTGGGGTTGTGTGAGTGTGTGTTTGTGCATTCACACATGTTTTATGGACTAAGTAGGTCACACTTCCAAGAGGTCTTTGTCCGTATGTCTGTGTCTGTCATCTGAATCGCAATATGAGAAAAATCCCCATCTTATTTTGACTTCTAACTTGTGTGTGTGCGTTTAACTCGACATTTTGCGCAAGACATCAAGACTGTGGAGACTACAAAGAGCGTTTGCTCTGATGATAGGGGATTATGGGTAATGTTTGCATCTGTCAGGGCTGCAGTGAGTCAGTGGCCTCACCAGCTGTGCAAGCAACTGGTTTTCTGCATATGGAGGTCAGGGTGAGATAACCCTCATGCGGATGATTTATGTTTGCATACACGTGTTTTCCTCTGTGTGTGTGTGTGTGTGTGTGTGTGTTTCTTCCTGATTGTCAGATGTCTTCCTGGTTGTGTGGCTCCACAACTGTGAAGTTCTTCAGCTGCAGCATTTGTTTCTGTCAGGCATCTTGTTCGGTCAGGGGGGCGTTTTCTCCGAGGAGGAAACGGAGGGAGTGCCTATTGCACAATCCACAATATGATACAAAACAAAGTACATATTAGATAAATAGTACGTGCTGTTTTTTAATAAGTTGCATCTCACTATAATGTGCACTGGGTCAATACTGCATTGTTGACAGAAAACATATGAATCACTTTTTACTATAATGCTCAGAAATAATGTAAAATATTGGTAAATGAATAATTTACAAACATTATAAACACGATAAAACATGTATTTTAGTTTCCCTCACTCCACACATAATCCTTTAAACTGAATGGTATTCCGAAAAGAACAGGAATTAAAAATATAAGTATAAAACAAACTAATTATATTTGTGATAATAGTTATAAAAAGCAAAGAAGCCTATACATTTTATTTTTTGTCTTATGGTCATAAAAGCAGCTATACTGTAAAAAAAAACAACAACAACAAAAAACAAAAAATCCTGTTATAAAATTGTATTTTAAAGATTAATTTAACTATATAAAATAAAAAGTTGAAATTACAGAAAATATCAGCTGAAGTCATTGTTTATTCAATAGGCCATTATTTGAGTGTAAAAATATAAAAAATAATAACTGAAAATATTAAATAGCAAGAACTTACAATGTCAAGTTTGGAGAAGGTCAAACTAACTTTTATATTTATTTATTATTATTATTATAAGTTGTGCAACGCTTTTCACAATAAACATTTTGCAGAAAATCATGATATTCTGATCATTATATTCCATTTACCATATATATATATATTCAACTTTATATATAGAGCAGGCTGATAATATGATAAACACACACTTAATATTTGCTATATAGTATATAACACTTTTCTGTGATTTTGCTATATTATGCAGATAAAGTAATCTTTATTGTGGAATCTGTGTTCAGGTGGTCATGTATTTTCTGCATAAGTTGTATCCAGATTGACTCATGTTTTAGTTATAGGTGCTGTCAGAGATTTTCAGGCATGTGTATCAGATGGAAGCTTTGCCTCTGCCCCGTAAGACCATAAAAAACCCACACTCGTCATGGTAAAAGCCCCTAGTCCAAACAACTTTCCTCCCATACTCAGTGTCCACACCTTTCCATGTCGCCTCAGTAGAGCCTGGTTAAGCTCTCGCGCTCCTTTATCTCTCCGGACAGCTCAGGTCATCACGCCTGTGTCGCCACATTTAGACACGCCATATTTTCTAAAAGTGCAGATGTGTGCAGAAAACACTTTTTTTTTTCTATCCAAACTTCCAGTGAAGGCGCTGAACCCTGAACCTGAACCCAGACTTGCGGATCAGTTGTTTGAAACCGGCCTCTCAATGTAAACTCCTTCCCGCCTCTGAATCGGGCTCGGTTACAGAGGAGGTACGGACTGTGTGGTGTGTGTATTTACCCTGGTTAAAGATGTTATTTCTACCACATGAGCCGACGCTGGAAGAGCCTGCGTTTAAATGTAATCATACTTAGTGAACTGATCATAGGCGTTCTGCCGTAACGGGATACGTGTGTAGCCGGGTAAAGATGCTCGCCGCTCCGGAGGAGTTGAATGGGAAGATATGGTGGATGGCTGGGCTTTATTTGTGTTGAGATATGAGATGTTGTCCATGTCACACGTGTGATGTCTTCCTCCACATGTCATCTGCTCCACTCAGACTGTGTGGTTTTTAGCCGAGCTCCACATCATTCGAACCCATCTAAATACCATTGGTTAGTCTGAAGGCTAGTTTGTATGGAAGCCCATTACCGCCACTGAAAGAAAAAAAACTTTTTATATCAAATTTTTTTCTTTTATTCTCTCATTTGCGCATCTCACATCTCACAATTCTGACTTTTTTCTTCTCAGAATTGCAATGAAAATTGTGAGCTATAAACTCACATTGCGAGTAATAAACAATTCTGAGAAAAAATTAATAATTGCAACTGCAATTGCACCTTTTTTCTCAGAATTGTGAGTTTAACTTTATAACATGCAATTGAGAGTTTATATAATACAATTCTGAGAAAAAAGTCAGAATTGTGAGACAAAGAGTTGCAATTATTTATTTATTTTTTTTAATTCAGTGGCGAAAATGGGCTTCTGTAAATTTGTGTGTATTAGAGGTAAAGCAGGCCGGTGTTCTGACTATTTGTGCTATCCGCTCAGATTGTGCTACCTCCAATTAAACAGATAGGTAGCACAAATCCATAGCGAAAAATGTGACCCATCAGATTGTGTTACCAGCATCTTATTCATTTGGTTTGAGGCTTTTTTTTTTAAATGTCCATACCTACCCTTACCCTAAACCTACCCTTAAAACAATGCAAATGTATTTTTGGTAGCACAATCTGATAGGTAGCATGTTTCGTCGGTACACCGGCATCAGGTGAAGTAATAACACACAACATGAACTCGATGTGCTTTTCAAATGTACTGTTTAGTTTCATTTTGAGATAACACATTTCATTCATTTGCATTATTCCTGTGAACTGCGGCAGTTAAATGCCAAATAGATAAAAAGAAGTGTCCTTTAGCCTTGAAACCACTTCCTTTTTGGGATTCCTTTGCATAATGAGCCTTTGATAAGGCACTTTGGGAAATGGGAGGGGAAGTGAATGCAGTGAGCAGCAACATTAAATTCCCAATTCATCACAGTCACAGTTTAAAGGAACAGCAGATTTTTTTATTTTATTTGATAACATTTACACAAATCTTTCATCTAAAAAAGCATACAGGGAGGGTTGTAATACCATTTGAGTGCATTTTGAAGATTCACAGTCTTTTACCTTTTAATAAGAGTACTCATTATGGAAATATAAATGATATAGGTCTACTTAAGCGCTAACTTTTCAGACACTCAATTGTATGCTATTTACATTATATTTTATATTTTACATTTTATATTAAATGCAGTTAGTTGAACTTTTGGACCCACTTTAATAGAATTATATCTTTGTGTCATTTCATAAATTTTCTTGAAATATGGTTAAAGTGTGCTGACAAGCATGTATGATAAACTAAAATATACTTTAAAGGCATTTTTATAAAAATTTAGTCATGTATTTAAATATATTTGTAATTACACATTTGTAATGATTAAGTTGCAATTTAGTACATGCAAAACATATGAACTTCCTGTAATATCAAATAAGTGCTTTAGTATGTTGGTCAACACGTCAAAATAAGTGTATTTCTTTAAAGCATGATGAAAGATTCATAAAATAATTATTTATATTGTACTTTAAGGTAAAACTTTTAATTTGGCATTATTACAAAGTGCACTTTGTGTGTTAAGAAACAGTCATGAAAGTGCCTCTGTTTAAGTGGTCTTTTATTTCATTAACATTATTATTGTTACAGTTTTTAAAAATGTATACTTTTAATATTTTAAGTACACGACAAGAGCACATTCAATAAAATTAAGTGCATTTCTTTATCACAAGTGTTCACCATTCATTTGCATTGAGTGGAAAAGAGCAGCGTGAACATTCTACTAAACGTCTCATTTTGAGTTCCACAAAATAAACTCTGACCATGTTCATTTCTGGGTGAACTGCCCCTTTAAAACTGAACATGGATTGACAATGCATGGACCATTTTATAGCTTATATGCCATTCAAAGTTGTTGCAATAATAAATCGTAGGATATGACCTCGGGCATCTATTCAACTCGGTGGTCCGAGGGAGTCCGGCCACACCAAACTGAACTGTGAACTTGCAACTTCCCGTGCTGTAGGCGTCTGTTGCTAGGAAACCAGTGGCCCACTCCGTCAATTTCAGCTGGGATTTAATGCAAGTGTTTTTCTTCACTTTTTTTCTATGAGCTTTGGCTGGCCATCTTTTATTGATGTACAGTTTCCTTTGAGTCGCAATGAGACTTTCTGTGGGCCAGGACACTTTCAAAAGAGAGGAAATGGGGGTGTGTTTGGAGGTCAAATGGTCCCTTTTGTGGGGCTCCTGGGGGACAATGACAGTGGGGTGATGCTATGTGGGGGCGAAGGGGTGAGATCCTTTGGGACAGACAGGGGTATAGCAGGTCTGGGGAGGGGAGAAGTTGCATGCTGCCAGAGCCCATGCGGAAAAGTCCAGCACGACTATACGGCAGAGGCAGAGAGAGATCATCAATGTTTAACCACGCTTCATATACTGTATTCTTTTTAGCGCAGCATAAGCAAACAAGTTCGCCCAGAGCCTGAAATTTGAATAAGCAAATTCTTGCTCCTGATGTTTTTAATGAGTTCAGTGCAGATGCAACAGAGTAGACTGGCTTTTTATGGTAAGCCAAAAACGAGGCCACAAAATAATTACTTTCCTTGTCAATAGAACATTTTCTAGCAGGGAAGACTGTAACACTAAATAAATGAGCAATAAAAGCACAATGTGCTTATACCCTTGTCATAGCACGTATATGCAAGCACAAATTCAATCCTCCACCTTCTTCCAAAAAATAGACCGATATTACAGTACGATAAGAATTAATTTGTAAACAATAGTTAACATGAACTAACAATGAAAGGTACTTCTAAAGTATTTTTAACATTTAATAAAACTCAAAAGTTGCATGTTTATATTATAGTCCTGTGCTGATATGAACTAACAATAAACAATTATATTCTTATTAACTAACATAAAAGTTTTTTGAGATTTTTACTTTATATATCATATATATTTCAGTATATCTTTAAGTAAAAATCTTTTTTTTATTATTATTATTTTTTTTTATTATTTTATTTTTAGTTTGGTGCCATACTTTATTTTTTATTAAATTACTACAATGTATATTTTTCAGAATCCCTCCCTCACAAGCATATAGTATCATATTCAATTAATTGCGTATAGTATCAGATTCAATTATTTATTTAAATGAGACTATTAATTTAAGACAATTAAATGGCATTGGTAATGACTGCTGATATGGCTTTTGAGGCAATCTTTACTGAACAGTTTCAGAATAAATTAACAAAATAAAAGAATAAATGAACAAAAACCATAAAGTGTTACAGTTTCCTGGCTCTCCCTATTTTGTAATTCAGTGGGTGTTTCTGCAATGATCCAGTTTTATTGTAAAAACCAGCAAATTCTTACTCGGATTCTGTATTTTCTCACAGAAATATCACACTTGATAGTGCAGTCCACCTGCTTTGGTCATGTATGTGTGTGGTGTTTTTCATTTTATGCTTTAAATTTTTCATGCTTGCTTTGTTAGTGAAGTGGGTAGTTGCCAGATTCCTCTGTTTCATCCTTATTTTGTGTTCTTATTTTGCATTTGAAAGGACCACCCATTGGGCTCGGAGGAGAGAGATTCCCTGCACGCCGTCTCTTTGGAATATTAATGGGCTTCTCCTGGGAAAACTGCCCACAGAATAGGCCACTCCATCGCTGTCTCTGTTTCCGCTCAGCTGTCCTGAGGGTACGTGAGGGTGTTCAGTACAATCCGGTCTGGAGAAACCTCAAGTACACCTCAAACTTTTGTTTTGATGTTTCATTAAGGACTCTTGAAGTTGAACTTTTCTCCCCCTCCTCCCTCCCAGAATATATTACTGCTTTTATTACACAATAAAAAGCACAGGAACGGCTACATTTATTATGACAAATTCCTCAGTCTCAACTTTATAACCGTAATCAATAAGAGGACATATTGATTGAAATGAGGGGGCACATGAGGGATTAGGGAACAGCTCGTTTGAGCATTGAGAGAGGTGACAATGAAGCCGATCACCACTGGTTTTCATCACCAGAGCTGCATAGTTCTTTCCCACTCGACGGCAGAAGCCGAGACATCTCATCTGTTTCGTCGTTATGAGAGTGACCATACTAATGGCTTCTACAGATGGCAGAGCTCGCTGAAGTCATTGCTCTTTTCTTTCAATCCCTTTTGCATTCTTTATCTGTATTTGACTCTCTGTCACTTGCTTTCAGTCATTCCACCATTTCCTCTGCCCCAGTCTGGGTCTCTGAGGTGAGCGCTGAGTTTTAGGCATATTTATGTGAAGAATCCAGTTTTTTTTACCACCCTGCCCTAGCAGTGAATGAAATCAGATGAATTTGAAATGGTAGGGAGGGCAATAACGAATGGTGTTAGAATGCTGCAAAAAAGTATATATACAACCATTTAAAAGTAATAGTATTTTAGTAATATTTTTTAAATGTTTTTGATTTTTTTGAGTCTCTTATGCTCACCAAGGATAAATTTATTCAAAAAATTTACAATATTGTGAAATATTATTTCAATTTAAAAGAACCATTTTCCATGTGAATATCTGTTCAAATGTAATTTATTTCTGTGATCAAAGTTGAATTTTCAGCATCACATGATCTTCAGAAATCATTCTAATATACTGATTTACTGCTCAACAAACATTTCTGATTATTATCAATAAAAACATTTGTGCTGCTTCATATTTTTTGTGGAAACGTGATACAATTATTTGATTTTTTTCCCCCTTTACAGCATTTATTTGAAATAGACATGTTTGTAACAATGTACAATGTCTTTATTGTCACCTGATCAATTTAAATAAAATGATTAATTTCACGGAAATTTTGAATGGTATCGAATATATGGCCCTAGATAGATAGATAGATAGATAGATAGATAGATAGATAGATAGTTTTCAAGGACACATCCCAGTAATTTTGCAGTTAGTGCATATTTTACACAGAAATGTCCCATCTCATATCCTGGGTAAATGTTAGTTTTATGGGCATAATAATTTAAAACTGGCCCTGTATTGAAACAGCTGGGACCAATAGACCTCTGACCCTCCACTGGATCGCTGTGGGCTGCTGTTCCTGTCGTCCCTCCTTCACATATGAATTAGATGTTTATTAATACTATTTACAAAGAGAATGCTGTTTTTATTGAGCTTATAATGGAACGTGACTGCAATCCTGGTGAAACCCTGACATTCAGTATCACTACTGTGTCATTTGTTAACTAACGATTCTACAGCGTTAAAGCCCGAAGATGTTAGTTGTTTCTGGTTTTGTAATTACATCCCAGCACAGATGACACAATTGCAAAACATAGCTGAAAATGACAATAAATCAGTAGAACATGATGTCTTTGGCATGACAGGCTTGTCAATATTTCCCTTTGCTGACCGTTTAGAGGAACAAAACCACGTAGGAAAACGAAACGCTGTTTTTCTTTCCGTTTTCACACTAACAATGCGAGTGTTATAATGTGCTGACTATAGGGCCCTCCTGCTGTTTCATCTGCGAGAGGGAGGCAGTGCTTACGTAAGAAAACTAACATTCGTCATTACCAAAGACATTCCACCCCCTAAGGCTAAACACAAACCATACATATTCATGCTTCGCACTGTAGAAGCGTAACTGGACGCAGATTACGAGACAATAACAAGCCGTAGGTGTCTGTTTTACGTTTTATTCTCACTTTTATTGCAAATATAATACAAAAGATGAGCTTCTTCAAAGGCAGTAAAATGTTAAACTTTTTAAAGACAAGAAACTTGTTCAGTCTTTGTGTAAAAAAGATACCAACATCAGTTCTGAGACGGCTGAGACTGAGTAAAGCACAAAATCGGAAAAGGAAATGTATAAGCAAATAAAGACGCTAGCTAACTAACTAGCAAACTAACTAAAAAACAACTACAGCTTCAGATTAGAGCATCGTAAAACTTTCCAAACGAAAGACTACTCTTCCAGTTATTTTAGAAACTGCAACAGTATTTTGTGCATGACACAACTGGTTAGAAATAAGGACAAATAAACATTTCAAATAGAAAAATCTACATACGATAAATAAACATGATGAATACAGAATTTTACCATATTAAGTACCAGCCCTCTGTCTAAATGGCCCGTTGGATTATATGTCACCATATTCAGAGGCGCAAAATAACAATTCATTTTTATCGTATAAAGTATTAAAGAATAAAATGCAAATAATTTCTTTGAAATAAAATTAATACTAATAAATAAATTAAAGGGGGTTAAGATGGGATACAAAAGGAGGGGCTGTAAAATGACACCTGCAGGACTGCAGGCAGCTAATGACAAGCAGAGGTCAAAGGGCACTTCCTGGAGCTGCAACACATGCTGTTAGACACCCAGTAAATTCTCAGCTGCCGCTGCCACGTAGCTATTCCCGCTAATTCGCTTCCAACATTTGACAGGCACTGATGCTGGTTGGGGATAAAAGCGTGAATGAGAGCTGGTAAAAACGGTTGGATAGGAATGATATTTTACAGAAACATAAATAAAGGGCACAGAGTCAAACTATAAAACATAAAACACACCACACGACGACTACGGTGTTACTGATGGAAAAAAGGTGGGAGAAAATCAAGGAATGACTACCAAGAGTGGTTTAGTAAAAATAGACTTTTCTACAAGAAACACAGAAGGCCGGAAATACAAAAAAGGAACATGTTAAGAAAACATACACAGTACATATTAAAGTATCAATAATCAATAAGTCCTCACAGAGGAATCATTTCTCAAAAATGTTTCTTTTCTTGCAAACAAGGCTAAAAATATATATATATTCTAATCACGATTTCAGGCGATTAAAAGGCACGTCGGGAGCCGATTTTTTTTTTCTTGAAGTCCAGCTTTCTTTCCTACATTTCATTGTTTCGTGTGTGTGTGTGTGTGTGTGTGTGTGTGTGAGGGCAATTCAAGTGTGTGTTTTAAAGAGAGTGGATCCCGGGTGAAAAAAAAAAAAAAAAGTGTACTTTCATATACTTAAGGTGCCCTATATATGCGCACTAAAAATTATTCTTAAGCACTTCTTAAGATAAACTTAAGGTGTGTACTCAACTGTGCTATTTTTGGACACCATGCATATTAACTTAAATGCACTTTTAACATACTATCTCTATATTTAAAAAAAAAATGTATTTAGTTACCACTTGTAGAACCTCAAGTGTACTACAAGCAACATTTTTTAAAACCGAGATAGTATGTTAAAAGTGCATTTTAGTTTATATTCATTGTGTCCCAAAATAGCACAGTTGAGTACACACCTTAAGTTTATCTTAAGAGCTACTAATTTTTAGCATATTAAGTACAAATTTAGTGCACATAAATAGAGCACTTTAAGTACATTATTGGAAGTGCACTTGTTTTTTATTCACCAGGGGAATGACGAGGAATTAGTCCCATCGGTATCTGCTCAGGGTCTGGACAGCTGTGTGTAGACCGGCTGCTGGTCCCAATGCTGGGGACTGTGGTTGGGTTGGGGAATGGAAGGAACCCCTGCAGAGTCAGCGATGGGTGTGTACATGGGCCTCTGGCTGGAGCTCATGTAGCTGAAGGTGGAGTACAAGCCGGAGCTCTGACCTCCAGCGTGGGTGTAATAGGAGTTGGCGCCGCCCTGCTGGTCGGAGTAATCGTACTGCGCCCGGGTGATGGACGGGAACGAAGTGCTGTAGTGCTGGAGGTGCTGGACGTTGAAGGAGCCGTAGGTGACTTGCTGTGGAGAACCCTGATCGTTGTAGTGGCTGGGGCTGAGCTGCTCGGTTTTGATGTGCGTCGTTCTCGATTGCTCTTGTTCTCCAGTCAGCTGGGCGGTCGGAGGGCTGCCGTTTTGAGGCTTCCCCATCCAGGTGGCATAGCCGCCTACGTAGGATGCATTGGTGGCATGCCCGTTCGGCGGCAGGTACTGATCAAACTCGTTGACGTCAAACGTTTCGATGACGTCGCTGCTGAGCTCGCCGATGTCCACGTCACGGAAGTCGATGTTGAGCGGGCGTCCTGTGCTTTCCTGAACCGGACGGGCCTCTCGCTTCAGATCCACTTTGCCTGGCTGCGCGTCAGTTTTCGGAGTGGTGGGAGGAGTGGGCGGCCCTTGGGACTGGCCTGTTTGGAAACAGTGGAGGAGGGGAGAGAAGTTAGAGCGCCGGTTAAGAGATGACGCAACAGCAAGAGCCAAGGAAAACAACTGAGATAAACTGTCAAATGATTACTCCTGATTAATTGCTTCTAAAATACAGGTTTTTGTTTACGTAATATATATGTGTGTGTACTGTGTATGTTTATTATGTTTATATAGACATATATTAAATATATAGTGCACAAATGTGACCCTGGAACGCAAAAGCAGTCATAAGTAGCACGGGTATATTTGTAGCAATAGCCAACAATACATTGTATGTGTCAAAATTATAGATTTTTTTAAATGCCAAAAATCATTAGGATATAAACTAAACATCATGTTCCATGAAGATATTTTGTAAATTTCCTACCGTAAATATATGAAAACTTAATTTTTGATAAGCAATATGCATTGAACTTCATATGGAAAACTTTAAAGGCAATTTTCCCAATATGTAGATTTTTTTGTACCCTCAGATTCCAGATTTTCAAATAATTGCATCTCGGCCAAATATTCTCCTATCCTGATTAACCATACATCAATGGAAAGATTATTTATTCAGAGTTCAGATGGTGTATAAATCTTAATTTTTTTTTTTTTTTTAATTGACCCTTATGACTGGTTTTGTGTCAGGGTCACAAATATATATGTAAAGAAAAACTTTTATTTTGGATGCGATTAATCGTGATTAATCGTTTGACAGCACTACTCGATTTTGCCCACCTGAGTGCTCGCTGGGCGAGTGCACCTCTCCCATGCTGGACGCGGGTGAGTCGGCTTGCTGAAGGGCTTTGAAGATGGCGTTCGGGGAGATGTGAGTCTGCTCGCTGCCATCCTCAGACTCACTCTGGCCGTTCTTCACCGACTTCCTCCGCCGGGGCTGATACTTGTAGTCGGGGTGATCTTTCTTGTGCTGAACCCTGAGGCGCTCAGCCTCCTCCACGAAGGGTCGCTTTTCGCCTTCGTTCAGCAATCTGCCAATGAACACAGCAATGAATCTTACTATACTAGTGTGTGGACTGCATGCAATTGCATGCACCATTATGAATATGAATTAATGCAAATACAGTCAACATTTGAAGTGGATCAAAACCGTTCATCAAAGTTGTCCTAAAACCAAAACAATACCCGTTCTTGTCTTAGGACAACTTTGATAAACGTTTTTGTTCCACTTCAAATGTTGACTACTGTAATTAATTGCACATTTAAATCTGCCAGTGAGCACAGCAATGAATCTTACAGTGCATACTGTTACTATTGTGTATACTGCATGCAATTGCACTGTTATGCATATTAATTAATGCAACAAAATAAATTAATACATAAATAAATAAAAAATACCTCCAAAGTTTGCCCAGAGTTTTGCTGAGCTCTGCGTTGTGGAGGTGCGGATACTGATCCGCGAGCTTCCTGCGCGCCGCTTGCGCCCACACCATAAACGCGTTCATCGGTCTCTTCACGTGAGGCTTGTTTTTGCTCGAGCCGTTCACTCTCACCGGCATGGGCACCAGGGTCCAGTCGTAGCCTTTCAACACCTGAGACACCGCCTCTCGGATGCACACCGGGAACTTGTCGTCTTCATCCTTCTTGAACTCGCCGAGCGTCGCGTCCGGAGCCGTGAGGCGGGTGTTCTCGGTGTCGGAGCCCGAGCCGGAGCCCGGGGAGCCCGCGGAGTCCTCGGACATGCTCGGACTTGGGGCATCAGACAGACACTTCTCTTGCTCCTCTGTCATTTTCAGGTAGGGATCTAGTAGATTCATGCGAAGACTGTAGATGGACGATCTCAGAGAATTGGTGCGGCTGAGCGTTTCGTCTCCCCAAAATACGTCCCAACTACGTTCCTGCAAATCCACTGAATCGCGGCGCTCACTTTCAGAGGGCAAGCGTTTGAGGGTGTTCTGCTGGTGTTTGCAAAAGCAAAGCGCTCCCTGCGCGCTCCTGTGTAGTATTTCCAAGAGAGGGACGAACTTTGGTTTGTCAGCTGAGCGCGCACTGGCTTTTAAAGACGACGCGCTGTGACGACAAGGAAAACGATGCCTGCTCGTGCCCACCCCTCTCAATAATTATCCCTCACAATTTAACATTTCAGAAAACTGCTTCAAAAAGCACTGTTTTCATAAGAAGCGCTTGTTGGAATCTCTTACTGCTGTATTCTGAAAACGCGTAAGGCAAGTGCGCATCCTTAAAATGTTTATCTTTAGGGTCGTGCAAAACACCACACACACACACACACCACGCAAGACTTCAAGCGTTTGCAAACAATCGAACGGGCTTAATATTCAAGCCACTGGCTTTAATTCGTTTATTTAGTGACTAATTTTGGACAGCTTGGCTCGAGGAAGTGTTACTCAGTCAGTGACTCAGCCTTAAAGCTTTCCACTCGCACTAATTCTTTCTTTTCGTCAGGTTTGGAGAAGTTGCAAGTATTGTTGCATCTATTCATCGAGTCGGGCAGTCCAGAGATGGTGTCGGAGTGATTCGCTGGGTGTTTTCGTGAAACTGACCGATAGGAGGAGACAGAGTTCTGTGCTCAGTTCGCTCCAGTCCATTAGTGCTGGTCAGACTTGCAGAGTTTGTCTGTGTATAATAATGCAAATATTGGTCATGAATTCCTGATTAAAAACAGCTAACGTCTCTGTATTTTCTCTCACACATCATTCAGGGGGAGAGTGTTGATGCATTCTGTTCAATATATAACTGTTTATTCTGTTTATGTAATAGGCCTATAATTTATTTTTTTTCAAAACCTTTTTGAAAATAATACATTAATATCATAGGAACTCTATGAAATAAAGTAATCTTGAAATCTACAGATCATCCCTAAATTGTTTAAATTTGTTAAGTATACTGTGATCGTGCAACCTTCCTAACTTCCATTACGCTAACAGAAAACAGACATTTTACATTGTATTTTATTTGTAATTTATTTAATCCATGCATTTATTGTGGAAATCAAATTGACTTGTTTAGAACCACCTCATCTCCATTTCACCTTAAAAGTCTAAATTAAAAATAGGAATGTATAATACACATTGTTAAGCTCGTTTTAATTGTCTATAATTTTATTTTATTTTTAGCCTGCACATATTGTGGTGCTCATGTGTGAAACTGATTTCACCCTGTAGCTCATTTCTAATTGGTTAAAACGGATGGTTTTACTCACTTGGATTGATTGAAGACATCTTTCAGGATTTATTTTTGTGCAAATTTTCAGTTGCATATGCTTGCGTGAACTACACAAATAAAGAAACTCTCAATAAAAGGCAACTGACGAGTGTTTTGTAGTATGCATGCAGATCTCTGATTCTCTCTCCTGATCAGTGCTCGGGCCGAGGGAGAAAGGCAGACTTCTGGATGTTGTAAAGCTGTTTGTTTGCATTATGTCAAGCTCTTGCAATGCACAACCAGTCGGTAATCCTATCTGCCCCACAGTTTAATTAAGGCTCAGCTTCCACATACAGAACGTGAACTGTGAGCGTTTTGATTCGTCCTCGCTCCGACACACAGCGTTTATTTTCACTGGATGTGTTTATTTAAATGATTCACTTCAAGCATAAACATAACAGAACTTTTAGGACCTTCGTCAATAGCACATTCCCTTTTCTGTTAACAGCATGCTGTTAATAGGAAGGAGAGGCTTGGTTTATTTATTGTAATGCGGACTTCAGTGAATACAGGAGTGAATGACTGCTTTTCAACTTTGCATATGCTTATCAAGCCATCTTTTAACAACTGCTTCTTTTTTTTTTTTTTTTTGCATTAAGCTCCTGTTAGTTGCTGGCTGAGATGATACTATTACCTCTGATACAGCTCTGATACATGTGTTCCCACATTTGTGCTACAACACTAACTTGTGCTTTAAAAGTTTCACTAACCACTGGTTTTACGAAGGTGTTCAAGTAATAAAATGTTATGGGAGTGCAACTTGCATTCTGATTAACTTATACCACCTGTTAAGCAGAACTCACAAATAGCGATTGCAGTCAAATGAGACGGTGATTTCACACGAGATACACCTACGCCACATCCTGTCAAAAACTAAAATGTTTCAGGAACAGATGGCAAAAGCTGTGCATTTTTTATGTACTTGCCCTTACATGTTAATTTGATCTGTTTCGTCTTACAATTTTTTTTGGCATTATATTTTGTTTTTTAAGTTTCAGTAAAAATGGAGTTCTGTTACGGCTGTCACAACTCATCAGTCAGCCAATGTTAACCAAATCCGTCACTGTTACATTAAAGCAATGATCATGTACAGGGCTAAGCATCCTACAAAAGGCCTTGGGAAACTTCTCATCTTGTCTTAGAGTGGAGGTGTGAAGATTTTGTGCAAACATTAGAGGTAAACTGGCAAACTGTGTTTGCCATTTCTTTGTCTCTGAGGTGTTTAAGGAGCATTCTCGTTTCTCTTTGTGCTATTCAGAAGTTCTTGTTTTTGGCACAGAAACGGTGCACCGCTAATTAGACTTTAAGAACAAACTGGCTTATGTTGTCTGTGAAGTCAGGCGCTAGTTTGTTAAACGTGACTTTTTCTAGTATTTCTTCATGAATGTCAAAATCCAAAAGAGCTTCCTGTCACTGCCATCTTGACCCCTCTGCCATAGATAAAAAGACCAGAAGTATAGAAACTCTAATTTTACTAACTTCAGGGCAGACTTTGCACTGAATCCTGCATGGAAATGTATTAATTTGACACCATGCGAATGATGTTTATGGTTCTTCCGCTTCAGAGTAAAAAAAAAAGGTCCCACTTTATATTAAGTGGCCCTAATACCTGTGTACTTGCATAGTAACTAGATGTGTACGTAGTATGTAACCACATAGTATCTATAGCTCTAATGTTTCTGTAACTACACACATGTAACAACCCTCAGAATGTTATGTGTAAGTACAAATGTGTAACAGGACATTGGTAACAACACTTTTTTTCACTTCATTAAGTACTTGATAACACTTTATTTTATGGTGTCATAATACAGAGTAATTACCTACTTAAGTACTTAGTAGTAAATAAAATGTACTTACCATGTAACAAAGTTATGGAACAGCCTGTAATTACAGTTTGTAATTATGTAGATGTAATAGGCAGCTACTGTTACACATATGCACATATACTCGATCTGTAACATACGTGTAACAGTAGCTGCCTATTACATCTACATAATTACAAACTGTAATTACAGGCTGTTCCATAACTTAGTTACATGGTAAGCACATTTTGTTTCATGTAAGTACAACGGCTACTACTTAATTAGGTAATTACTCTGTATTATGGACACCTTAAAATAAAGTGTTACCAGTACTTGTGTAACAGGAGTTATATAACTAGATTTTGTAACAACAGTTTGTATAAGAGTAATTGGAACAGTTTGATCCAGGGGGTGGAGACGGTGTTGGTGCACCACAGTAATACCAGTGTACTTACATGGTAACTCCTCAGGAACTGTCCACTTAATATAAAGTGTAACATTCTGGACACCGACCACAATTTATATGTAAAGCATAACTTACTGGCCGCTGCTGTGTAACATCAGAGTAATTACATGGTAAATCCATAGGATTGTTTACTTAACATAAAGTATAATACTTTCTTTACCAAAAAGTGCTGCTAGTCCTGTTACACATTTGTACTTACACATACCATTCAGGGGGTTGTTACATATGTGTAGAGCTGTAGATACTATGTGTACTTACGCTGTGGTTACATACTACGTTCACACCTAGTTACTATGTAAGTACACATGCATTAGGGCCACAAAAAAGGGACCAAAAAAAAAAAAAGACAAAAAAAGAAAAAGATAATTGTGAGGTAAAGTTATTCAGAATATGAGAAATAGTCAAAGGTTGCATTTATGACATATAAAGTCGTAATTCAAGAAATTAATTTGCAGTTTTGATACATAAAGTCATATTACACAATAAAACATCACAATGTCAAGAAATATCACAATTGTGAGAGTCATATTGCAAGAAATAAAGTTGTAATTGTGAGATATAAAGTCACACTGCGAGAAATAGTCGTAATTGTGAGATATAGTAGAATTGTGAAAAATAGTCGTAATTGTGAGATATAGTCA
Organism: Barbus barbus; assembly: GCF_936440315.1. Classification (NCBI taxonomy): domain Eukaryota; kingdom Metazoa; phylum Chordata; class Actinopteri; order Cypriniformes; family Cyprinidae; genus Barbus; species Barbus barbus. Next base: position 1,426,380 of record NC_136760.1, on the reverse strand, counting down.
CATTGCGAGAAATAAAGTTTTAAATGTGACATAAAAAGTCACATTGTGAGAAATAAAGTTGTAATTGTGAGATATAGTCACATTGCGAAAAGTAAAGTTTTATTTGAGATATAAAGGCATACTGTTAGAATTAAAGTCGTAATTGTGAGAGATAGTCAAATTGCAAGAAATAAAGTCTTGTGAGCTATAAAATCCCATAGTGAGATTTATATTCTCATTACACAAAATAGTCACAATTACAAGAAATAAAGGTGCAATTGTGAGATATGAAGTGAAATTGTGATAGATGAATTTACACATTACAATAAATAAAGCTGTAATTACAAAAGTTATATGTACACACACACACACACACACACAAAGCTTCCATGTATGTAGGATCTGTTTGTCAGGGTTGTGTTGAGGTCAGAGGTTTGTCCAGGCACTCAGTCCTTATCTGTGATTTACAACAAAGTAACTAGTTTCAGCAGATCAGAGTATTTAACTGTTTGTTAACATGCTGTTAGTAAAGTCTGAATGGCTGTAGTCTGATCCAGATGTCTCTAGTTCCTCCTAGTTCACTAAAATACATGGATGCATTTTAATTTTGCTCGATTCCACAGCAACCACAAGATCCTGAAGTGAGTTATGAGATCATTTTGACCAGCCGAGCTGATGGAGAACGTGAAGCGCCTCAGCAGTAGACAGGGGAAGCGGACACACTGAGCCGAACAGGCGCAAAGCCACGGGAATCCGCACACGCTCCAAAGATACAGCTGGTGCAAACACTGGCTCTTAAAAATAACAATGTGCTTTTGCGCCAAGCTAAATGTGCTAATGACAGATCCACACCTTTAAGGACTCTTTTGGGCATTTAATGGGCTGGCGGCAGGCGGGTTGAGGCTTAAGAAATTGGTTTGTCAGCGGGAGGCCCGAGCCAGTGGAAAAGCAGACGCTAACCGTGCCCGCTCTTTTCACAGCTCGAGAATTCTCTGATGCAGCGAAACGCTAGTCGGTCTGGACTCTGGTCCAGTCATAGCACAGCACATTTTTAATTGAATTGTGCCTTGCAGACGGAGATGCTAGGCATAGTCAGATTTCATTTTAGAGAGCTGGATGACCGATAGTAACCTATGATAGTTAGGCTTGCAGTATTTAATTGGTGGTGTAATATATTGTTATTGATTGCACCATCATTAAATATCACCTTGACAGCAGTGATTAAAAAGCAACTTCAACCATATATTTTTTTCTATAATGCAATGCTTAAATGCGTAACTTATGCAGCTTCTACCTGTATGTATGTCTTGATAGCTATCAAATACGTATCTTCTGCATGTTGCATGCTTTTGTTTTTTTTTTACATTACTTATGCATTTGTGTTCCAGGCTGAATCAGTCCCTTTTGTTGTGTTTTCTGATTCAGGATCTGATCTAACTGGTTCATCAGCTTTTGGCACGGATGTCATCGGTGGTCATTCATTCAGATGTGTTCAAGTGTTATCTATGAAACCACAGACTAAATAATGTGGGTTGAACAGGTTAATTCTTAACCATTTCCTCTCTTTGTGATGTTTACTGTTTTGCGGCTACAGATAACACTGTGTCTAGACCCCTAGGCACATTTCTGTACATATTTTGGTTGGAAATATGCAGAATTACTAAGCTGAGGGCACAACACTATTATTGGCAATGGAAATAATATTAAAATTAGAATTTACATATGTAGACTCAAAAATTATCAGAATCAAAAGTTTGTTTTGAATATGAATCAAAAGCCTTATCAAATTCATTTGATATTTTTTTCCCAAATTCCATTTTATTCTGTTTTCCATTTAATTTTTTTTTCTGGATTACATTTTTTAATGGCTTAATTTATATGTTAATCATCAAATAGGTATTTGATAGGTAGGTAAAATAAAACTTATGTACCAGACTGCTCTTATACAAAACATACAAAATACGCTTATAAAAGCATACAGAATAATTCCAATAAACAAATAAACCTGTGATAATATAATATAATATAATAATGTACATGTAAACATGATATTTGAAAAAAAATGTACACAAACTATATACAAACATATGGACGTGCTTACAACACTATGTCTAAAAAATATATATATATATATATATATATATATATATGTATATATGTATTCTAGTGATTTTATGATTTAATATAAATGCATAATCAAAAATGGTGGTAATCAAATGAACTAATAAAACTTTATTTAATTAATCTTAAATTAAACATGTATGAAACTGATTCTTGAATATTATATTTCTTAAATACTGTTTTAATAAACTGTGTTATTATTAATATTATTATTTTCATGCTTTTCATCAGTAGATGTACACAAAACTGCGCTGCTCTTGCAGACATCATATTTTAATAGCAGTCTTTTTTCCACATAGCGATTTGATTACTTGTACAGCCCAACTTTTGATTTATTCATCCAAAATTTGCCGTGACATTCCGCATTATACTGTAAATTCCATTTGTTTGTTTTTTGCGATTCCGTCCACATTCTCTGCATCGCTGAAATCACAGGGCTCTAATAATCCGAATGTGGATTTGTATACAGATACCCAGACTCAGTTGTGTCTTTCTCTCACTCCGGCTCTTACTTTTACCGAGTCTCTCTCTTTGACCCTCCCTCTCTACCCTGCAGGCCACGCTAAATGAAAGGGCCTATTCTTTTTGCAGATTCAGTTTGATTCCTGGGCATGCCAGCGTAATGAAGGAGTGATGAGATCCAATGGCTTGGGCCACCATCCCAGCCCAACTCTCTCTAATTCCTGCCCCCAGCTCTTTCCACCTCATACACACAGGTAACTGTGCACAAACGCCAAGAAATGCGCTTGAAAAATGATGGCAGCGGGAATGACTGCATAGGTAAACACTCGCTGGCGAAAAATCCACTTTTCAGACCATAACTAACAGTCCTCCGTCGGTAACATCCAAACTCGACCGCAACTGGACCTCAGAGGTTCAGAAGAGCAGTGATGCCATGCGCTCTCAAAACAGGAGCTTGTTTCTTACCCTTTTCTAGTAATTAGAAGGAAACAGAGACGCCCGTGTACGCTAAGGTTATATCCTCGTCAGTGTTATTGAAGATGTTTGTTTGGAGGGCAGGAGCTGGTGCTGGGTTTGAAGTGTTGTGTGTTAACTGATGGAAGCAGTGTGAATCACATCGAAACGTGAGGAGAGGTCAGACGAAATGTAGGATGAAGCTATGTCGCGTTCACTCTCACACACACACACACACACACACACACACACACACACACAAACACACACACACACACACACACACTCTCACACACTCGCATGTGTCCGGTTCAGGCCTGGGAAACTAAGGTGGCACAGCAAGACAGGAACCTTCTAGAAACAGAAACTGCCACTTTAGACAGCTTAAACGCACGCATAGACATACATGCATAATGATATGGGTGTTTGCACGAGATTGCAGCAACCCTGCGGACTGTCCTCACTGCTGCTGGATTCTAATATTACACTCGGAGGAAATAGTCCAGCTTGATTTCCTGAAATCTCTTCCATCAGGACGCGCGAGTGTGACTCGAATTGAAGGGAGAGGGAGAAGGGGGAAAAAAATGCAAGAGAAGTCTGAAGTGAGAATGGAAAAAAAGAAGAAATGCTACTGTGAGATATTGTGGGGTGTAACACTAGCTTTATGCGTTTCAGATTAGGACTCTAAATACCAGGATAGCTCTATCCCTCCCTTTCGTTTTTTCCCCCCTCACTCATGTCACTTTCTTAAGCCTTCTTCCTAACAAGTTTATAAAGCTTTGGAAACAGCACATTTGTTAGAGCTAGAGTTCTCACAAAACCATCATTTCAGGAGTTGAGATTTATTTGATATAGAAACATGTTGAATTAAATGTGAAATTTTAAAGTAGAAAAACTGAAGTAGTGTACACCCTAGTGAAAAATAAATGTACTTTAATGTATTTGAAATACATTTATTTCATGCCAAGTAAATACATTTACATATTTATGTACTTTAAAAATATCCTGCAATTGTACTTTTGGTATACTGATCTAGTTTACTTCTCTGCTAAATTGGAGCAACTAATTATGTACTTAATGCACTTTAATTGTGCAGAAGTAGTCCAACTAAAGACATACTGAAGTATATTTGATTAGTAGTAGTGCTGAAGTGGAACTATTAACACAAGTATACGTCAGGTGCACTTTAAATATCTCGCATTTATTATTCAAAGTTCATTCAATCCTCATCAATAGTGACATTAAAACACATTTTAGGCTTAATATTAAGAAATGTCTTGAGCGATAAGTCAGTAAAAATGTTAATAGATTTGAATTATACTTAGTATGAAATAAATGTATTTTAAATATATTACTTATATACTGTGTGTGTGTGTGTGTATATAGTTAGTATTAATATTTAAAGTGATCCTAGCCATCAAAATGTTTACTTTTTGAATTTCACATTCATTTTCACGAGTTTGACTACTTTTTTAGGACCACTTAGCCTTTTCAAATCATGTTCACGATTTCTGTTTGTTCATATAGACAGTGCCTCAAAAATCACCAAGTTTTGTAAATAAATAAATAACAATCAGAATATAAAATCGTTTGATTTAAAAGACTACCAGAGAGTTAAATCATGAAAATAAAAATATCCAAAATATATATATGAACTGTATGAAAACATGCTATTTATTTGTATGTGATATTTATTTGTAATTGATGTCAAATGGCCTGAAGTAAAACATCTTAAATTGAGATTATTATATTTTCTTTGATTCATATATTTGTAAATTTGTTAGTTAGTGTTTAATTGAGTGTTCATATTTGCAATTGAAGAATAGCTTATTAAAATACTTCTAAGCATACTCACAGTAAACGTTGACAGACTGATGTCTTCACACACTGTCATTGTGCTTGTGCGAGTTGAAACGTTTTGCTGCACCATTAGTGGCTGTTGACGGCCGACTGAAGGTCATTGTTTGCGTCAGCGCAGCACATTAAGTGTCTGTTTATGCGTGATTGCTCATACTTATTCAGGACCGAATCCTTGCTTTTTGTCTGTTTGGAAGCGGCCACATGCGTGCATGCATATGTGTGCGTAGCATTTATACGTGTGTGTGTAACGTCTCACCGCCCTAATCCACGGTCCTTGGCGCTGCATTGTACCGCATATTAGACTTGTCATGCAACTAAGTTTGAATTTATAATTTAAAAAATCCAGAGTCTGAGCTTTTAAAAACAAAACCTTTTAGTAAGCGCTCCGGTATCAGCTGACAGGGCAAATAAACACAGATGAATGTCACTCTATTCCCGAACAGAACTGATGCTGTTTCCAACCCAAAACATCGGCTTGCACTGTAACACGAATATAAAATAACTCGCTGACCTTCCCAGAATCCCCCAGCTCTATGTTTCATTGCCCAGATGTGCAAATCGCAAACAGCTCACATCAAAGCCATCGACACGGACCCCTTTATTGCTAATAATTGTTGTTTGCTTGGAATTAACACTTTTTAATAAACCCATTTCTGACTGTGCACTCAAGCTAATGTTCACGGTATGGGGTTTAGCGGGCTTAGATTTCCTTTCCTATCCATAACACAGAAGTGTACAAGGCCTCCTCACACAGGGTTAGCATGTGTTGACCAGCGCTGTGAGTCTAGTGACGGGAAAGATGTGACTCGCTGTAGACCGTCACACTCAACAAACAACAAGAAAATAAACAAACCGATTTAATGAACCGATAAACGAGTGGATACGATTGGATGAGGTTCAAAAGTAGCTGTAATTCTAATATTGTTTTTGCAAGAAATATATACCACAGTTACCTTTGTGAAAAAGGAGTGAAAAGAGTCCTTATTACATAAAAATACATTTTAATAGCATACTTAAGTGTGAACTGAGTGTAATGTTTTCAGATATTTAATTGATATTTGCTAATAAATGAAAATGTATTCTAGTTTAAATCTATATTAAATGCAATTAGTTGAACTTTACAGTGTTTTCTGACCTAGGACTTCAGTACATCTTTATATGTCATTTCATAAATACTTCTATTGACTTTGTAATATGGTTACTGTCAAATATACTTACATTTATGGTAAACTAAAATATACTTTAATGCCATTTCTGTCGAAATGTAATTACACATTTGTAATGATTAAGATGCATAATATAAAATATATTAACTTTATTAACACACTATAGTTAAAATTATAATCAAGTACTTTACATGTGCTTTAGTATGTTAGTCAACACATCACAATAAGTGTACTACATTAAAGCATGACAAAATATTTAAGATATTTAAAATAAAACTTTTATTTTGACATTATTACAAAGTGCACTTTTTAAAAACGTTAAGCAAAGTTAGTGTACACTTAACTTTTAATGTACACAGTTAATGTACTCTTAGTACACTTAAGTGGCATTTTTTATGTTAATATTATATTATCTGCAAGTACAGTTTTTGTAAGATAGACTTTTAAGATTTGAAGATGCAATACAGTTAAGTGCACTTCTTTTTCAGCAGTGCTTTCACAGTTGAGATAAATGAATGCTAACCGATATTAGCATTATTAACCTTTTTTAGAGACTGCTTCTTGGTGTAGTGTGCACAATTATGCAAACTATCAAAGGCCTAAATAAGGATTTTAACACATGAACTTCTCAAATATGTATATCTAAAGAACTTTAATGGCTACTACTGCTGATGGGAAATCACTAGCAGTGGAGGAGTTAGCGTGTGTTAGCATGTTCCTTTCTTTCCTGCTCCCCCTCTCCTGTCTCACGCATGTTCGGCCCTCCCTCTCTGTTCGTGGTCTGCTGGCCTCTTCTTTGTGTTCAGATGGAGGGCCAGTGCTGTGGGCTTCTCACTGGGTGCCAACCGATGCTATCGCTCTTTCAAAACAGTCTCCTTCCCAGTCTTAGCATATTTCACACGCAGGACCAGGCAGCGTTGAATTTTCTTGTGTTTGCATATTCTTATCCGTATCCAAAGGTCAGAAAACTGGGATTTAAAAAAAAAAGCTTTAGGATTTTTAAATGCAAAACTAAAGCTGATAATGGGTCAAAGTCGAAATATCCCATTTTGGTATCCACATCAAATCAAATTTACAATATGCTTAAACTGCTTCCCAAATGACGCCCTATGCACTCATTTGTGTAGTAGTGTATGAATTATATAAGGTTATTTTGCCATTCATAAACAGATTCTGATAGCCCATTCCCCTCCGCTACCTTTTTTGTGGTTATTTTAGTGCATCGGATATTTAAAGTGTTCATTTTTCTTTTTGAAATTGTCAGTGTGAACACACTACTTGCATTATTTATACAACAAAATGGCAATATACAAACAATATACCCGATTTGGGATGCACCTTTCAAAAGTAAAAGTGTACTTTTTTGTGAAATTAAAATGTCAACATATAAGTGAAATAATGTTCCATTGTCATTCAGTTTAACAGATATATTTCTGTAAAAATTAAACAACGTACTTATTCTGATCTGTTCTTATTCAAACTATGTAAAAGCAAGTGATTATATTATTCTAATTTAAATTATTATATTATATTAATAGTTATTATTAAACACTACTTGATGACAAATTGGTAAAACATAGTGGTTTGAAGGATAGTGGCAAAGATTGGTAAAGTTAATTACCCAATGATTATTAATGATGTTCTAAATATGCTCTTTTATGTATGTATGTATGTATGTATGCATGCATGCATTTATTTATTTATTGCTCACTACTTTTGATAGTCACTATTTTTTACCCTAATATAATTTGTTTTGGATTAGAAAAAGGCATTTTCACTCATGTCTCAGACTTCTGGACTCCATTAAGTGTGGCATATGCACCTATTTTAGATATCATGTTTTTTATTATGTCTAACATTTATTATATTCATTTTAAGGAGAAAATTTTGAGCTTCATAATTTAATCTTGTGTTTTATTTATTTTTTTATTTTAACATTAAGAGCTCATTTGAAGCGTGTTTGTTCAGCCATCCATAAAATGTTGTTTTTTGCTAGGTTTATGACTGACCATATTGCTCCCATTTTACAGTGACATTTTCGCCTGCAGTGAGAAATGGGGGGATTTGTGTTTCTGTCCCAGGCGTGTTCACGAGAAACCACACGCACTCGTTTCTAATGGGAGTGTTCCTGGCGAGCGCCAGCTCATGAACATGGAAACGTGGTTGCCCTCGTCAATCCAAAACCTACAATGCATCTCTCTCAAAGCAGACTGAGCCAGAGGAAAGCGCCGCATCCAATACGGTCTCCTCGGCAAGTGCCTTGTTTGTTTTATTTCATAATTTTATTTTCCTAGCCTAACTCCCCCTGCTTTTCGGACTATTGAATGCTGAGGCGTAAATGTTTATCTTGAATTTTTTTTGCAAAACGTCTCGCAAAATGAAAATAAAGGTAATGTCACACTGATAATATTTGGAGTGGCAAGTGGGTTGTTTTCCTTTTATTAAATGCTGATTAATATTCAGTGGTAGAAAGGTTAATACTGGCCTTTATTCCCCTGTATCCTGCAGAAAGCTTGCTTTTCTGGGTCTGGGGGCCGAAACGGCAAATGCACGGGATGTCTGGTTTAAATTACTGAATAAGCTCAATTTCATTCACATTTTTGAACTTAGTTTTTTGCGGTCTTTTTTTTTTCAGGGTAGTTGTAATTGTCAAAATTAGGTGTCTTTCACAGTCTGGGAAAACCTTAAATGGAGAAAAACGGCCTCATTACTTTAGTCGAATTTCCCGGGTTTTTTTTCCCCTCGACACAAACCAGGAGAACTCTTTAATTAGCAGGGAAGCAGAAGTGTCGATGGTGAGACGCACACATTCACAGTCTCAGATGTTCCACAACACGGCGTGATTAAGACTGCGATGATGAGCTGGTAAAATTAAGGCAACCCCTCTGATTCACATGTAGTTATACTGTGGTGATGGTGGGCTTGCCAGGTTGGCCTCCAATCCTCCCACAATGAATCATACAGACCCATTACCAGAGCAGTGAGTGGTTTGGGTTGCCAGTTAATTTCCAAAATTGTGATCAACCATGTTAACCATCTCGCCATCGCAACCTAATGCTGCTGGTCCGATGCTCCAAAACGTAGCTGCACATCACAGCCTCCGTAATTGGCTTTTAAATCGGTGGGCATTTTTTTAAGAAAATACTTTGAAAGTGTCATCGGAGGGTCTGTGGGCAACATACGAGCTCATGACTCCAGTTGTGACTCACGGGTGACCATATAGTGAGAAGTTAGATGTGTCCTGGAAGAACTCAGTAACAGAAGCCTGTATTTTGACAGCTTTTCTAAGGTTTCCTGAAGGAAAAAGTGATAAAGCCCAGGTTTCATCAGTGCTGAGTCACTTACCAAATCACTGTCACCCTTTGTGATTCTCTAAGAGCGACAGTAAGCCGGCACTAAGAGTCAAGTGAGGTGGCGGGAAGCACAGATGTGACATATCAGATGCAAAATGTGTGCTCGTAGGAGGTTATTTATTGATTTTGTTTGAAATGTTGATCCTGGTTTACTGCTGGTAAAAGCTATCTGAGGCACTACCATTGAACAGTTTAAATAATTGATAAAGCTCAGAACTGCAACATTATGAATTGAATACTAAACTATTCATTTTCAAATGCTGTCATTTATGTGCATAGATAGATGTACGGATGGACAGACAGATAAATAGATAGATATAAAGACAGAGAGATAAATAGATGGATAATGAATGACAGATAGATGGACGGACGGACGAACGAACGAACGGACGGATAGATGGATGGATGGATGGATGGACGAACGAATGTATGGATAGATAGACGGATTGATAGATTTTCTGAGCAGTCTTAAAGCAGCTGGTTGAGTGAGTCATGAAGTGGTAAAGTGAGTTCAGCAGATCGTCTGTCAGTGAGACTCACCCATGTTTCCGTCTGTCACTTAATAGTCATGCAAGACTGTCTTGTTCCTTATTTCCACCTTCCCACCCTAAACATACCTAACACGTATGTTTAGGGTGGGTGGTGATGGCGCAGTGGATAAGACACATGCCTTTGGTGTGAGAGACCCGGGTTCGAATCCACTGTGAGACACCAATGTGTCCCTGAGCAAGACACTTAACCCCTAGTTGCTCCAGAGGCGTGCGACCTCTGACATATATAGCAATTGTAAGTCGCTTTGGATAAAAGCGTCAGCTAAATGAATAAATGTAAATGTAACACTGCCGGCTTGTAAGAACTGGTATTCAGCAAATGCAAATCTAACTTTTTCCACACTTCTCTATAAGTTTGAGATATCTCAAAAAGCATGATCATCCAGAACCAAACGACTGTTTCTGCTCGTATACAGTATGTAGAAATGTACTTCTTTGAATTTACAGGACTGAATGTGAGTAAACTAACTACAATGATAAATCTCTGCTGGCTGTCGTACAACCGCTTTAGCTTTAAAGGAGATATAGTGTCTGAAAGCATGAAAGCTCCTGAGGCGTTTGCTGAATGTTGGTAAACGTGGGTGGGGTGACCGGCAAAGTATATAGAAGCTCTGCTACTTTTTAAAGCTGTGCCTACTGTAGAACCACCTACACGCTGGCATTTACAGCCAAAGCCGATTGCTCTTTTTGGAGGCAATGTGACATATATGTGATTTCTGGATGAAACATTGGTCCAAACATACAGAACAACATCCCTTCTGCACTTTCCTTGATTTCAGAAAATATTGGTGAAAACATGAATGAGTCTGTGCACAGAAAGTCTAATTCTAGCCATTTTGGTTCCTGCATTCACAGGCCGTAAACATCTAATGCGTCACTTGTTAGATTGTGTCATTTGAAGCTGTGGCCGCTTGTGGCAGGCAAGTGAGTGTGAAATGGAGGATTTAAAAATGATGCAAGTGTGTCACGAAGTGCTGAAACACAACATCACGCCAAGTTATTTATTCCATGTTTGGAAATTCATTGTCTGCTACTCTTAGGAATATTGTACTCCCTGAAGAGACAAATCACATATTAAAATATGAAATAAAAATACATTATAAAAAATTTAAATAATAATATTAATAATGAACATTAATATTAAATTAAATTAAATAAATAAAACATTAACATTCAAAAGTAAATAAATTAAAATGTTTAATGAAAATTAAATTATAAAAATTAAATTATTTATTCATTCATTCATTCATTATAGTTGTAAGCATCAGTTGAGCAATTTATTCATCTAAATATGTTTATGATAATCTATGCACATATATAGGACGTAAATTCACTGTTTCAAAAATTGGGATTGGTAAGATTTTGGTAAAACATCTGTCATCCTGAACCAGCTGAAATAATCCCCCAGCATGCTTTGCTACAGACTGCAGGTAGCACCATGTACAGTACCTGGCTTTCCAACCTCTCGTAAAGTTGCCACATTGTTTTTTTTATAAAAGCTAAAAGAAAAAGAAAGAAAACTAAATGCTGAAAGGGATACTTATGCAACCTTTATGCATTAGTGAACTTTATTTTTATGAGGTTTAAATAAGTTTCCCCGGGGCAGCTGTAATTTGTGGTTTATTTTCGGAACTTTCGCACATGTATTCTGATGTTTTACTGTTTATCTTCTCGCAGTGCCATTTCACCACGGGGACGGCTGGTGCTCATTTAGTTCACAACATATGGCTCGGAATAGACGATCAGATGTGTCAGATGAATGTTCTGGCACTCAAATGCATGCAAAATCCAACATTTAACAGATGCCAAGTTGCCAAGACTCGCACTTCTATTGCATCTTTTTAACTTTTAACCAAACATCACACACTTAATTATTGGATCAAACGATGCCAAACACATAATGAGATGAGAAACCTCTCAATTAACTAAAACTGGATGACCTGTGAGCTCCAGGATCTCTGTACTTTACATATGTTCATTTCTTCCAGATTCACAATCCCGTAGCACAAACTATCCCATCATTCCTGCCTCAGCCAGCAGTCTGCCGGATTATCCAAATCACATCCATATGGATGAGTGTTTGTGAGCGACAGACAGAGAGAGAGAGAGATGTCCAAAATAGTATATGCTTACCATGTTAAAGCCAATCAGCTTCACCGTGAGACAATGACATCATAAACCTGAAATTCCATAGCTTGCGGTCATCGGCAGAACCTGTTTGTGGCGTTTTTATGAGAGTTGGTCAGACAGGTAAACCTGGTCGAGAAACCTTATCCATTTGACCGGGTAAATGAATGCCGGTGACTTTCACACAGGTTTGCAGTAACGGTAGAATCAAGAGTAAATTTCGGCTCGGATTGCAGCCGTAACCGTTTAATGTGCGTCGATTCCTATATCAGATACGACAAATGTGCTTGATCAGTGCTGTCTAGGAAATCGTTAGTGATGTGGGATGCACACATCTGGGGGATTTCAGGAGAACTATGTGTGTGTGCCAAAACACGAAAATCCACAGTATCAACTATCTGTGGGAATGCAAAAAAATATAATTTGGCTCCTCAATTGAATGTTGAAAAAAGCATCAGACTATGAAAACTGTGTGTCTGTTGACATGCTGAGGAAAGAGGTATAACATGCACCATTCTGTCATACGGAAGCCCAATTCCACCTAGAAGTAAAACGTTAATGGTAGCCTAATTTAAACAAGCTATATGATAACATGTAAGGGAGGGAGGGAAAAATTAAGTTGCAATTGAGAGATATAAAGTTGCAATTATAAAACACAGTTGCATTGTAAGATATAAAGTTACAGTTTGGAAATATGAAGTTACAATTGCGAATATATTTGTAATTACAAGAAATAAAGCAACAATTAGGAAATATAAAAATGCAAACTAACAATTACAACATAAAAAAAAAGTTTCATTTTGAGAGGTTAAGTCAAGATTACGATAAAGTCTGAATTGAAAGTTGCAGCTATGGGGAAAAAGTGGCAATTACCAGATATCATAATTACTATTGTCGAAATTATGAGAAATTGTCGCAATTGTATGTTGCAATTGTTGCAGAAGTCACTGTTATGAGATACAAAGTCACATTGTAAGATGTAAGTTGCAATTTGGAAACACAGTCACAGTTGCAATAAATTTGCAATTGCAAGAGATAAAGTAACAATTACGAGATATAAAGATGCAAACTAACAATTAAAAGATAAAAAAAGTTTCATTTTAAGATGTCGAGTCACAATTATGATAAAGTCCTATGGTAAAGTCCTTATGATTAGTTGCAACTATGGTATAGATATAGTCAAAATTACAAGAAATAGTCACAATTGTTGTCACACTTATGAGATGTAAAGTCACAATTATGATAAAGTCCTATTATAAAGTCCTAATGATTAGTTGCAACTATGGTATACGTAGATATAAAGTAGTCAAAATTACAAGAAATAGTCACAATTGCTGTCACACTTATGAGATGTAAAGTCACAATTGGAAACTGTCAAGTCACAATTACAAGAAGTAAACTCGCAATTATGAGAAAAGTATGAGTGAAGTTGCAGTTATATAAAAAGTCACAATTATGTGATAAAAAGTCACATTTATGATAAAGTCTGAATTATGAGGGAAAAAGTTGCAATTGTGAGAGAAAATTGACAGTTATGAGAAATAAAGTTGCAACTATGGAAATTATGAGATATCAAGTCATTATTTCAATAGCCGAAATTACAAGAAATAGTCACAATTGTTAGAAAAAGTCACTGTTATGAGATATAAAGTCACATTGTGAGACAAAGTCACAACTGGGAAATGTCAAGTCACAATTACGATAAAGTCTCAGTTACAAGAAATTAAGTTGCACTTTTAAGAAATAAAGTTAAACTTAGGAGAAAGTCACAATTACGATAAAGTCGGAATTATGAGAAAAATAGTTGCAATTTTGAGGAAAAGAGACAAGTACGAGATTGTCACAGTCCAAAGGGGTGGTGATGGCGCAGTGGATAAGACACATGCCTTTGGTGTGAGAGACCCGGGTTCGAATCCACTGTGAGACACCAATGTGTCCCTGAGCAAGACACTTAACCCCTAGTTGCTCCAGAGGCGTGCGACCTCTGACATATATAGCAATTGTAAGTCGCTTTGGATAAAAGCGTCAGCTAAATGAATAAATGTAAATGTAAACAGCAAGGATGATACAGGAACACGAGATGAGGGTGTAAACTCAAAATAACAGTCTTTAATCAAATCCGGGCGGGGCGGGGCGGGGCGGGGCAGACACAGACACAGACACAGACAGGAACACCGCAGAGTAACGAGTAGACCAGACGACACTAAACTGAACAGGCAGGAACTTAAATACACAGGCTAATTACACAAACACAGCTGGAACAGAATTAACTAATAATCACACTAAACAAGGACAGGAAACAAACCAAATATGGACACAAGAGGCGGGAACACATGACACACACAACAGAGGACTGACAGAGATAAAGTCACAATTGTTTGTTGCAATTGTTGCAGAAGTCACTGTTATGAGATCTAAAGTTACATTGTTAGATATAAAGTCACAATTATGATAAAGTCACAAGTACTAGAAATAAAGTTGCAATTATCAGATACTGTATAAAGTCACAATTATGGAATCAGGCTTCCATGTTTTCATACTAGCTTTAAGACAACAGATGATTATTTTTCATCAATCTATTTTTTATTTATCTATCAGTATGTGAATTTTACCTGGAGTTTTTGATGTGGAAAAATTCATTTATTATTATTATTATTATTATTATTTAAAGTTTCTTCTTTCATCTGCCTACCTTTTGCATATTTTTTTGCAGTAACATTCACCCCCCCCCCCCCCCCCACACACACACACTGCCTGGTAGGTTGCTTTTGCAGATCTGCAGAGTGTTGCCAAATTCACCCTTGCCAAGAGGTAATTGTTTCCACATTGTTCCGTATATTACAGTCCCTATTTTGGCCTAAGAAGGTTGTTGCGCCCTCTTCTCGCCAGACTACCCCGTCTCTCTGCTTGCCAAACTTACCTAACATATTAATATAATTCGGTTAATACGCAAGTGTAAAATTGAGAATATATCGCTCATAGCATTCAGCTTCGGGCAGCGCTACCCATCCCACTTTTCCAAAACTAACAGACAAACTGGAATACTTCCTAATTGCTCCTCCACCATGCCAGGGGTGCATTTCTATATTAGCTGCAAATAAATAAATAATACAAAACACGATTATTCTTCATTAGGAGGCTTTCACGACGCGCATGTCGTCAGAGGAGTCGTGCACCGAACATTTGGTAAATATGTTTTCACTGTTGCGGAGGGAACAGGCAGACCAGGTTCTGCTTGGCTGGGATCGGTTGGGTTTTGTAGAGCAGCTGGTGTAATAGGAACCAAGACGGTTCCACTGCAGCTGCCTGGCTCAGAAACCCACATCTCGAACCAACCCACTCTATCATTAACCAACCACAGCCCACTGATGTGGGGCTAACGGTGATGTTGCCGGCATACCGCCACGCCTACTGATGATTGAGTGGGATAGAGGCATACGGAAAGAGGAGGGGAAGCCCGAAAGGATTTGGGGTTGGATTTAGGAGCGAAACTCTTGGCTCGGAGCTGCTGGCATGTGTTGTGTTGGACGGCGTACGTAACAATGCCTCTAAGCTGAGCTCGCACACACACAAAGTTCCCTAGTCTGCTTCCAGGAAAGGCAACTTTCTCAACTGCGTTCGTCTTTCTTGAAGTCTTCTCACCTGTTTGAGTTTATTGTCAATTTTGTATTTTACATCCTCTGTAAATAAACGATTCCTCTCCCACTGAAGTCAAAGAGCTCCACCGACCAACCTGCTGTACTGCGCTCACATCTGTTTTCGTTTTTCTGATCATATGGTGAAATATACAGTCTTTAAGCCATATGTGCTCCTGAGTCATCAGACTTTAAACAATGCAATTTATTACACGTTTCATAGAATTTTCAAAATGTTTAAAACAAAAAGCTACTTTTAAATTCACAAAAATTCACTACAGTACTGTAAAATTGAACTAGAAAAGCCAGCATTTCACAGAATGACATGTTGTTTGTTGGGTTTTTAATGATATGCTTTCATGCAGCCAAGCTAAAAATTAACCTCAGTGTCATCTCTTGACTACTTCCACTCCTTCTCTCTTCCTCCGATAATACCACATACTGTCCTCAGCCACAGAGTAATGCCAGCAGCTCACCAGAATTTCCTGCTACATTCAGGAGCCATCGTGTAAGCCGTAATCATGGCCCAGTTTGGTGGTAAATCTAACAGGGATTCAAGGTGAGAGAGGTATGATGTGATAATATGATTCACAGGCTAAATTTAGCCTCTTTGTTATGCTGCTGATGGACTTTTTGCATAAGCTGTGTTAATTCAGGTGATTTAGCCCCTATAGCCACTGTTGCTTGTTTTAAGATAGCTGTTTTTACAAAACTCGTGTTGTTTAAATGCTCAATTTACATCTTAATCTCTGAAAAAAGGGCCTGATGCTTAAAAATGCATGAAACTACCCATGTGAAAACAAATGTGCTTAATGTGCACTTGTTGTGTGCTTCAAAAGTATATTTAAAAAAGCTTTACTTGCAGATAATGTTATTTAATAAAAGGCCACTTAAGTGTTCTTAAAGAGAGTACATTATCACGAGTATGTTTCTTAAGTACACATTTAAGTGCACATTTAAAAAGTGTAATAATGCCAAATTAAGATTTAAAGTACAATTTAAAAGTACACTTATTTTGATGTGCCCATTAACATACTAAAGCACATGTAAAGTACTTGATTATAATTTAATATAATTTGTTGCAACTTTATTATTGCGGCTGCGTTTTTAATGTTATGTAAAAAAATAATAAAAAATTTAAGACTACCAGAATAAAATTGCAATATTTTGAGAAAAATAGCATTGTGAGATTAAACTCGTAATATGAGAATAAAATCATACAAATGTGAGATTTAAACTTGTAATGTTTTGAGAATAAAGTCAAAATCGTAACAATATGAGAATAGTCTTATACAAGATTAACATAATATTCTGAGCATAAAGTAAAAATTATGAGAATAGTCTTATACAAGATTAAACTTGTAATATATTTAGAATAAAGTCAAATTTATGATAATAAAGTTATAGCAAAAGAACATTGAAGTTGTAATATTTTGAGAATAAAGTTAGTTTTCTATATTTTCTAAATATTACAAATTTTAAACCACAATGCTACAACTTTATTCTCATATTATTCTTTATTTATTTTACATTATGAAATTACATATAAAGATGTATTGAAGTTCTGAATAAGTGGGTCAAAAACGAAATACTTTTAAGTTCAACTAATTGCATTTGATATAAACTAAAATACTTTTTCATTTAAATGGAAACAGCATGCAAATAAGTGTCCGAAAACACTGCATTCCACATTTCAACAAATACTTACTGAAGCTTGCTTCTTTTTCACAAGGCATAGACTAAACAAATGCTCAGCAGTGTTGGGGGTAACGCATTACAAGTAACGGGAGTTATGTAATCAGATTACTTTTTTAATTAACGAGTAAAGTAACATTATATCGGAAATATCTGAGTGACTTTTTCAAATAAGTAACGCCAGTTATTTCGTTTCTCATGCATTGACTGACAGCTCTCATGTTGCCATGTTGAGAGAAATCGGGAGTAAGTATAGAGCGTTGTGTGTGAACATGATCTTACTGTAGTTCTAGACTAAATATCAACATGTATTTACTCATCTCACCTGCACAAAAACTCATTCAGTGTTCCTCAAAATTAATAAAAAGCCAAATGCAAATTTAGACTATTATAGCTACAAACCTGCGATAATTAAATGTTAAGACAAATATAATTTTATTAACCAATGTCTTTGCTACTGACCTTCGATGATCCAATTCGACCATACGAAGCAAAAAATGACACATTTTTATTATTGCTGAATAGTGTTGAACTTTCTTCTCCTGCGTCATATTCTTCATGTGATTTGTTTGAGCTGCGCCCTCTACAGTACAGACGTGATTTTACATTTCCTTCAGCCTGAGCTCTATTCATGTCAAGGGCTTGTGGAAGAGCTTTTTTCATTTGTAAATTAAAACTTTTTTATATTAAAAACAAACAAGCAAGCCCTGCCCAGATTTAAAAAGTAACGTAACATTACTTTTCACACAAGTAACTAAGTAACGTAATTAGTTACTTTTATAGGAAGTAACGCAATATTGTAATGCATTACTTTTAAAAGTATCTTTCCCCGACACTGATGCTCAGTATAATGCAAGAGTGTGTTAGCATGTTTGTGGTGTGGTCTGCTCCCGGTGCGGTGACGGATTGCACCCATAGTGCTGCGTGACAGTGGGCGCCTGCAGTGATTGCCCTCCAGCACTCATGCAAACCTACAGCTGAGGGCCAGAGGCCTGCTGGGACGCGGGGCTCGTCTGGTTCTTCTCTCCGGCTGCCAAGCTGACACGCAGTTAAGTCACTGCAGAGACGCGGCGAGGCGGAGAGTGTGGCGTTGCTGGTGGCGTGGGCGACCACCTTTGAAGACGTAGTATTTCAAGTGAAGACTGAGCAACCTGTTGTCATTCTCTGCTGGTTTTACAGTGACCTCACTTCAGATTTGCGGCCCGTAAACATGCTGCCCTCTGCTTCATGTCATTGCATGAAAAGTCTATCGTTGCTCTGAAGATGTGAGCTTTGCCACAAATCTTAGGATTTCCTCGCTTAATCCCTAAAATGATTCATAATGTATTACTCATGCTGTAAAGTAAATGTTTCTCTCATTTCCAAACCTGCTGTTCAAACCGTAATCTCCGGCTTTTACAGTCATGACTCTGCAAAACAATAAAATCACACACAATTCACTAAAATCCTCCTGATTTAACTTGAGAAAACGATTAGTTTCTTACTGTTTAGATTAGGGATTCCCAAAAATGTTTGCAAGCTGAATCCCTTAGACGCAACATATTTTCTAGAAGCACCCCATGAGATTTGAAGTTATATTTCAATAATGTAGTGACACATTTGCATGTTAATCTCTGCTGTTGATTAATGGTCACATCACATAGTGCTTTATTTTGATTGCTTGAATTTAAAATATGTAGAGCAGCATGTGATGAATGAACAAAGTGCTGCTCTTCACTCTGAAACATGTAGTGCAACTGTATTTGACTTTAATTAAATCACTGCCTTTGATTTGATAAGGTATATTGCTAATTGAGTTTCATTTTGATTAATAGCGTAGCCCCATTTGTTAACGTTAATGTTACACTCCTAAAAATAAGGGGTTTTCATTGTCATGCAGTAAAATAATCATTTTGGGTTCTTTTAAGAACTTATCATCACTGAAAGGTTTTTTGGGGAAACAAAAATGGTTCAATTTGTGCAATGACAATATTCCATGGACAGGGATTCTACAAGTTTTATGAAGGTAAATTTAAGACTTAAAAAACAACAACAACACAATAAGTCAAAAGGAAAAAAAAGAAGGTGTCTTAAATCAAGATGCATTTACTTGAGAAGGAAGATATTAAGTCATGTTTTGAAAAATCTAAATGTAGCGAGTTAATGCTTAAAACAAGAACATATATCTCGCAGTGGGGTCAGAAAAATAAACTTGTTTTCCCTTTGAATTAAGCTTATTTTGATCCCATTGGCAGGTTTTTTTTCTTGTTTTAAGCATAAACTCACTTTATTTTGATACTTTTTTTCAGATATTATAAGCAGATTTAATATCTTAAGTACTTTTGCTTCTCAAGTAAATGTGTCTTGATTTAAGAATGTTTATGTAATTGTACTGGGAGAAAGAAATTATTATTATTTTTTATTATATTATATATTATTTTTAAAATTATATATTATATGTATTATTATTATTATTATTTATCCAAAGCGACTTACAAATGAGGACAATGTAAGCGATCAAAATCAACAAAAGAGCAATGATACGTAAGTGCTATAACAAGTGTATATTTATTATTATTTATTTAGTTTTAGAGTGTATATTCAATTTCATTAGCTTTTCATCAAATCTCGAACCCCCGTTTGGGAAACCCTGTTTTCTTTTCTCTACCCAGTACGTGTTCACGCATGTGGCAGCAGTGCCGGTGATGTTTATCCAGGCGTAATTGGAGCGCCGCTCGATTCTGTTTTACCCTAATCTCCTCTCTGGCAATCTGTAGCTACACATGCCCTGACCCTGATTAACCCCGCACTTGGACTCTACAGAAACACAGTAGTATGCGCTGGCCAGACCTCCCCCACTAATTTGGACTGACACCAGCACCAGGAACCATCAACCGCTGCCCCTCAGGTCTGCAAATGAGAAGACGACTTTAAGTCGAACGGGGTTATTTCCAGAAATGGCCTCTAATCGCTTAAGTCTTAAATGATGTGTAATTGTCCTTTTTTCGAGGGGTTAAGGTAATAGAGGTAGGTGAGAAGTGAAAGACTCTAGTCTTCTCCAGCTGTTTAATAACATGCCAAAGTGAGCAAACCACGGCTGCGAAGTTAGCCAGAGCTCGTGTTGGATGAATATTGGGTTCCTGAGAAGTTTATTTTTGTAAATGTCCAAAACAGTGTGGAGATTGTGAGGAAATGCGTGGATAGGCTTGGCGTCAGTGTGCTGCTGTTTCTGTAAAGTATGTTGCTCACCTCACGCTGGCAAGCGGCCGCCAACTTGACACAAATCATTATGTTATAGAACGTTTCGCATTCATTTATTAATACGAATATAGCATGTGGAGCAGTCGAAGGCTGGCCGGAGCATGCTGCGAAAAAATATCACATTAACGCGAAGAAATAAATCAAATAATGATTGATATTGAATCCTACAGGTAAGAGGAAACAAATTTTCCACCTTCTCAGTCTGAGCGTTATCCAGAATCAGGGTCCAAAATTAACACTCGCCAAGCGCCTAATCCGAATAAATAAAATGTTTTTCTCACCTGTTGGACAGAAACTTTATTAGGTTGGTTCAACAAAAATAAAAAATAAAAACAATAATATTTTTCATGATTTACTTATATCATTTACACAAAATGATATGTTTTAAGCATGCACTGGTCGTTTGTTTGTTTGGTAGAGTCAGAATTTGGCGTAAACAGAATGAGAACATGGATCCATCATGCCTTGTTACCACTGTGCAGGCTGGTGGTGGTGGTGTAATGGTGTGGGGGATGTTTTCTTGGCACACTTTAGGCCCCTTAGTGCCAATTGGGCATCGTTTAAATGCCACGGCCTACCTGAGCATTGCTTCTGACCATGTCCATCCCTTTATGACCACCATGTACCCATTCTCTGATGGCTACTTCCAGCAGGATAATGCACCATGTCACAAAGCTCGAATCATTTCAAATTGGTTTCTTGAACATGACAATGAGTTCACTGTACTAAAATGGCCCCCACAGTCACCAGATCTCAACCCAATAGAGCATCTTTGGGATGTGGTGGAACGGGAGCTTCGTGCCCTGGATGTGCATCCCACAAATCTCCATCAACTGCAAGATGCTATCCTATCAATATGGGCCAACATTTCTAAAGAATGCTTTCAGCACCTTGTTGAATCAATGCCACGTAGAATTAAGGCAGTTCTGAAGGCGAAAGGGGGTCAAACACAGTATTAGTATGGTGTTCCTAATAATCCTTTAGGTGAGTGTATATATATATATATATATATATATATATATATATATATATATATATATATATATATATATATATATATATGTGTATGTATATATGCAAGCTATTATTATATTATATTATATCACCCTCACATTTTGTTTTCTTTTACTTTCTTCTATGGGAAACAAAGTCAAGTGAAGAATGCCAAGGTGGTTTAATGTTGAAAACAGTTTTTGCAGATTAATATTTTTGTGAAAACTGATAAAAACAAATTTTCAGGATTGTGCGATGAATTCAAAAGAGTTAAAAAATTGCATTTATTTGTCTTGTTGTGATCATTTTAATGTGTGTTTGCTGAATAAAAGTATCAATTTCTTTAAAAAAATAAAATGAAAACAAACAAACAAACACAAACTTTTAAGTGAAGAATGCAAATGTTTTTATTGGTTATGCACAATCATAAAATAATTAATTAATGAATGAATTAAAATTAAATCAAATATCCAAGCAAAAAATATTGTCAGTTGTACATTAAAAATAAGTTAATTGTGGATCCTGTCCAGTATACTTAAAGTCATCAACCAAAACTCACAAGGTATTTGCAGTATAAGCCCCGGGGACAAGGTGCTAAAGTCATCATCATCCATACATGAAGCTGATAATAGCCGCTCTCAGCTGGGCAAACCCTCCGTTTGAGCTTCTCTCCTCTGCATCCCCCTCATCTCTTTATCCTTTTCTTCATTTGGATGCTTTCACTGCTTTCTAATCCTTTTTTCCCTTGGCTCAGGACAGCAGGTGACGCGTCCAAGTGCGTTTCAGGGATGGCTGCCTATTATTCCTCAGCTAAGCGAAGGCATGGGAACGCTCGCCACTCTTGTCTGCTCCCGGATTTTAGTGCCGCTTATTGATTTTCCAGTCTTAGGGCCAGACTGTGTGGTTTCAGTGCTCCAAGTTCTTCATGCATCTCCAGCCACAGAACTGGAGTTTGCGGTAAAGACCTGGCATCGCTTCGGCTGCACGCCTGTTATGGGTCAACGTCTTCCTCGTTGCCCTCTCCAGAGCTCAAAGGTCTGCTTTGTGCTAAACTGTTTCAGACAAGGTACATTTTTTGCAATCAGAGTGTATATTTACTGTCATTATCAATGCATTTACCTGTGATTGGATACAATGCATGGACGCAGAAAGACAAAAAGAGGGAATGGGAGTTGCATACGGCGCTGTAGCGCATGTCTCTGCTTTAAATCAAGCGGCCTGACATCTCTCTCAGTGGCTAATTAGAGCAGAATGGCCAGGCTTTGATTGTAGGAAGTGCTGAGGGATGCTGGGGGCCGGACAAAAGCCCAGCTCTCTGATCAATCAAAGCCCTGACAGGCCTGTCCTATTAAGCCGTTCCTCTGAATCCTGATCTGTTATTCTGTCTTTTCAGAGCCACTCGACGGAGCACGGCCACTCAAGCACAGATAAGGCTCATTTAGTGTTTATTGGTCTTGCACATCATTGATTTCTTTGATATTTAGTCTCAACAGTTGATGGTCCATGTTTCCTCTACTCTCGGCCCGTCATTCAGTGCTTTTCCTTTTCCTATGTTAATCAGTGGCTACAAAGCTTTAAGTATCTTCGTAATTAAGATTTTTTTAAATGGCTTCTTCTGCTCACCAAGGCTGCATTTATTTGATGAAAATAAATATTTTGAAATATTATTACAATTCAGTTGTTTTGTCAAATAGTTGTTCTCTAGTTTAATGTATTTTAAAATATAATTTATTTCTGTGATGCGTATTTTCAGCATCATTACTCCAGTCTTCAGTGTCACACGATTCTTCGGAAATCATTCTCATATTTTGATTTGCTGATAAATTATCATCAGTTGTTATTGGTACTCAGTTATTAATAATGGTTATTATTACCGATGCTGAAAACTGTTTTTGGTGCTTCATATTTTTGTGGAAACTTGTGTCCAACATTGATAATAAGAATAAATGTTTCACAATTATACTCTTTTACTGTATTTTTGATCAATTGTTTTTATTAGACTTCTTTTTAATAATATTTAAAAATTCCAAACTTTAAGATATTTATTTAATGATTTATTTGTTTTGAACGTTAACAAATATTAGCTTTTATATAAACATACAGTATTTATTTATTTAGTCAGTTAGTTTTGGACCCCATTGACTTTTACTGGACAAACACAGTTGAAACATTCTTAAAAATATCTTCTTTTTGTTCGACAGAACAGAAGGTTTGAACGACATGAGGGTGATTAAATGATGAACAGAACGTTTGTTTTTGGGTAAATTGTCCCTTGCTAAACACGCAGTATGCTTTGATATTGTTAAAAATGGACATGTATCTGCTGTGCTGGATTTGACTGTGACACAGCACCTTTAAAACACGGTGCAAGAACCTCAAACATGATTGTGCATGTCCTGCAGCAAATAACTTGTATTTGGCGCTGCTCGCATCTTTGCTATGTCAAAGGGGTTTTCCGAGCTCAAACACTGGCCTGCGCTGTAAATCACTATTTAATGTTCTACTATCAATACGGCCGTGCAGCTGATTTTAACTAATATTTGTTTGGCTTCAAGCATTCCTGGCATAAATGCAAACAACAAGGACCGATAACGATGACAGATTTGTCATCAAGACATTACCTGAGAGATTACCCAGATATTGACGGATGACTTCACATCAACACTTGCACATCTAGCGTTCCCTGCGCTCACATGGAGAAACGTGCTGACAGAAAAATGTCATCATGAGAAGCTTTATTACATCTCTGAGGGCCAAAAGGTCACGAGCAATCTAAATTTCATTTATTTGTGGGTGGAACCCGGACTTTTAATCGCCAGGTCTGATTGTGGGTTTGCATTGCGTTGCATTAAAGAATGCTTTGTGGACTGTAATGAATTAATTCTCCTTTACTGTCGAGTGTTTTATTACATGCCTTTTTTAATATATTTTTAGTTTACAAATTATTTGCAACTGGTGTGAAATAGTTCAATAAGCTAATTAAGTCCCACAAACTCTTCCGTAGAAGGAAGACATAAATCTGACTGGACGTTTGAAGGGGAAAGTTGGCCCGAAATAGTTTGTTGACAAACAAGATTTAATGTGAAATCTTAGAGCGACAGGGTCAGAAAAACAGCACCAGCTTGAGAGTGGGCTGCGAGGGCGCTGCGGTTTTCCATGGGGTGTGTTGACACACTTGTAGCCGGGTGTTTCATCAGCTCATGCTCCAGCACAAACACACACACACACGTGTGGTCTCACTCTAAACATGTCAGCGCTGGATGCTGGACGCGCATGCAACGCAACAACGCCTCAGTGAGCCGCAGCTGAAGCCTTACGTTCAGAGCGGGAATGCTGCAGCATTATCTGCAGTATTTGCATTTTTGAAATGGATGAATTGCTTGTGTGGTTGCAAACCAAAATGACAATTTGAAACGCCTCGCTCGCACCATGTGTCTCTCAAAGCTATCTGAAATCTGTGACTGATTCTACACGGTGTGTATGCTAGCATCTCCATTATTGCTGCAATTGCTTTTTTCATTTATATATTTTTAAGTTTTCCATGTTTCGCTCAATCAGTTCAAATTATTTGATGTTTGCATCATCACTCAAAAACATTCACAGGCATGTTTCATGTCATAAACAAACAAATAAACAAACAAACAAACACAATTTTGTTACTTGAAATTAAATTAACATTAACTGAAATACAACAAAACATAAAAAAATGTTATTTTATTTCAAAACAAACTGTAAAAGTACAAAAACTTTAAAATGAAAACAGAAAATATGTATACAAAAACAAATATCTCAATAACAATGATTTTTGTTTTGCGAGAAAACAGTAATTTAAACAAATTGATCTGACTAAATAAACCAGATAAAATATATGTGCTCATCATATTTTCAAACTCATGAATAATAATAATAATAATAACATAAACAACAACAGCAATACTACTACTACTAATACTAATAAACACATTAAAATCACTCCACAATGTAATTTAATGATATCGCCAGCATATTTTTCTGAATATATTGTGGATATTTGATATTCCACAACACTAATCAGCATACAATTATTTTATAGTGCAAATGAGTTTCTCCCATACTAACAAACATACAACATATAAACTCTATAAACTGCAGTAACTCTGATAGATTGAAATATCCTAAAAATACATGTGATGCTGAAACACAACACAGCTGAAGACTGACTGCGCTGATATCACCTGCTGTTTGGTTTAGCTGCTGGCAGAAGAGGGTTAAGATGGACTTGGAGAACGAGTCTGGTATCTCGGCTTAATCTGCTGTCTTTATCCTCTCACTGCCTGGTTTTCAGCAGGGCTTAGTTAGACCCTACTTAGTGTAAAACCAGACAGGACTTTTGGTTTTTGGTTTATGCTTAAGGTATGTTCACGTAGTGAGGATATTGGTTTGAAGTCATTAAAAAAAAACCCCTCTTTGAACGATTTCACAAAACACATTTGCGGTTTGTTAAAATGATAGCAAAATATTCTCCTCCCAGGCACATAAAATATCTGATCTATAATCTGTAGCTCTTTCAGACTTGCTAGAGATGAGCAGTGCCTACATCTTCATCATGATATGACCAAAGAGAAGATGAAAGGCTCTGGTGGAGTTGTTTGGTGTCTGTAAACAAGGCTTCTCTGTGTTGGTGCCCATGAGGCCTCATTCAAGTTGACCTGGCCTCTGCCATTGTCCTGAGTCTGGCATTAAGAGGAGGAGCAGACGGCCCACAGCTACAAGAGCTCCTGACCCCGGCCGTGACCTTTCACCCTCAGGTCATCTCTACAGAGGAAATGATCACAGCACCAACTGCTGCCAAAGCCTCAGATCTTCAGCCACATGTTCATCTCGTCCAGGAAGCACCTGAGGATTCTGGTATCTTGTTTTTTTTTGGGTCAGATATGGCAGATTTGACATTAGATTTCATTTTACATCTACACTAAAAACACAGATTCCAGAATTGGCTCATGAGTGATTTCAGATTACAGGAGACTCTAATTTATTTCATAGCATTTCATAGCATTTCTCATTTTTACCAAAATAAGTAAAACTAAAAATTAAATAAAATGTAATAATAAAAAAAAAAAAAAAAAAAATCTGTTAACTAAAATTAAAATGGAGAAAAAAAGAGAATGAAAGAAAAAAGAGAACAAAATGAGATAATCGATAATCTTTATTCAAGATTGAGAACTTTATAAAATGACCATTATGACAGACCTTGTGTACATCGTAAGAAGATAAGACATTGTCTGTTGCTCATAAATATTCTGTCACCTACACATAGCAAAATATATTTAACACAATATTTTGCTTTCGGGAGTAAACCAGATTTTTTCACTTCATTTAAATTTATAAGAATCAACCGAATGGAAATCTTTTTTTCTCCTTGGTGGGGGCAGTTTTATGGCTGCAAAAACAGAATTTGTGGTTTCAACGGTTGAGGTTTGATGCAAAAGGCTGTGGAACCTTTTATGCAACCTGGCGTCCAGGAGCCTTAAATAAATATTTGGCTTTCCACCCTTTTGAGCCTTTTAGCCTCTGCTAAGAGAAAAGACTGAGCTCAAGAAAAAAAAAAAAAAATCAAGGTCAAATGTCCTGTGCGGGCCAGCTGCCAGGTCTATTTCATAACTACTAACACACGCACCTATAACGCCCACCAGGAAAAAAACACTCACACATACACTGGACACACTTTATATGAAGATGAAAAAAAGAAAAGAAAAAACGCGAGCGTGACCACGCGACTGTAGGTGGCAGATCTCAGATTAGATTAATGACTGGCCGGAGCGGGTACTGCGTGCGCTTTGCTGGGCTGTTTTATCCCAATGCGTTATTGTGACTTTGTTGCTCATGCATAGACAGGCCTCCCCACTGACAGCGTGTTAAGTGGCCTCCGGGATCAGATAGAATCGGCCGCGACTGCTCACCACAGCCCAAGCATTGTTCCCAGACGTGTTTTGCTTCCATTGAGTCATACGGTGCTGGTAGCACTTTGAGGTGTTGTTGCCTCATGAGTGATTTCAGATTACGGGTGACACCAAGAAGAAACAGCAATGGCTTCTTGTTTAGAAACGCTTTAAATCACTCAAGTGTTTATGGTTTGCTTTTGCAGTAAATGGGGCATTTTTTATGTGGTTATAGTATGGTAGTCGCTAACAGAGCAACACATGGTGGACTGTAGGTCATGTCCTTCTTTGAACGGCACGTGTAATTTACACAGAATCACAGATTGTCATTTCATAAAGTTCTACACATCACCTGCTCATTTTAAAAGTGTAATATTTTAAATTTGTTTATAAATTTTTTTTTTTTTTATTATGGTTCCATTCTGCAGAAAATGCAAATAAATAAAACAAAGCAAAACAAACAAACATAAATGAATAAATGCAATAGTTTCGGTCTGGGTCTGATAATATTAATCCCTCACATAAACAAAATTAACAATTAATAATTCTTAATAATAATAAATAATATTAAATAAAGTAATATTAGTCTTTTAACATTTATCTGAACAGTCCAATCCAATCTAATAACAGAGTAGGATCATATACAGTTGTACAATACAGTTATGTAATTTTGTGGGCGTCATCTGTCTTTCTCTTTATTGTTTTTTTAAATAATGAGGCCATGTCCTTTATTTCTTTTGTGATAGATTCCCATAATTTAGCTTGAAGATTGAAATCTCATTAATTGAAGAACAGAGACTAATTAGAACCCAGCTCACCTGTTTCCGGGTATTAAATTGAGAATGATTTTGAAAATAATTGGCAGTCAGAGAGAGAGAGAGAATAAATAAAATAATAAATAGATAAAATTAATAATTGTATTATTATTAATATTCATTTTATTTACACTTATGTCCTGAATTATCTGATTGGGCATCATTCATTAGGACTTGCTAGTTGGGAAACCATTTGGCCAACCAGCTAACACCAGTTTAGCTAATCTGGGAGTCCAGTTTAAACCAGATCAGCAAACGTTTAGCTGGTTTAAGCTACTTTTTTTCCCCAGCAGGCCTGTTGATGTCCCTGGTACTTCACATTTACAGGATCATGGTTTGAGATGTTCAGACCTCGGTGGATTTAGCAGGTCAGGGGTCGAGTCTGACGAGTCTCTCTCATCTCTTTACTGATACTGATCTGCTGGCTGGATTATTCGACTCTTAGCATGGCTTTCACTGCAGTTAACTGATTTGATTTAGTGCACACCCCTAGAGTTAATATTAATATTCACCTATTGAGACTCATTTGAATGTTCAAGGTAAATAATATTCTAATATACTAGATGAAAGTAATATTCAGTAATATTATCAAATTTAACTGCACTAACACTTTAATGAGAATAAAACTGAATTGAGCTGAAAAGTGACACTATTGCCTTCTGGTTTATAGCTGAATGAAATTAATTTTTAACACCGTTAATGAACTAAATTGAACTAATGACACTATTGCCTTCTGCTTTATAGTTTAATTAATTTCATGATTAAGTAACTTTTTAACTTGAACACTTATTATCTTTTTTTAGAGCTGCTTTACAGCTAAAATTGAATTTGTTTCATAATTGATGAAATTTGTTGAAAAATTGACACTGTTGTTGAAGTGAATTGAATCAACACTGAACTGAACTAAATAAAAAAGTCTTCTGTTAAGCTGTTTACAGATCAAATTGAATTTATTTCATGATGAACTTTGCAAAATTTACATTCTTCTTGAACAGAATTAAATCAGCATTGAACTTTGAGGCCAATAATAACATTGCTGACTTCCGTAAAGCTGCTTCACAACTAAAATTGAATTTGTTTCATAATTGATGAACTTTGCAAAATTGACACCATAAGTGAATTGAATCGATACTGAACTGAATTGAGCCGAATAATGACACTGTTGTCTTTTGTCAAGCTGTTTTAGGCCAGAAATTGAACTTGTTACATAACTGATGAATTTTGCAACATTTATTCTGATATTTTCATGTTTTATTAAATTGGAAACTATCTGTATTGCATAAAGTGCTATAGTAATAAGTGTGAGTTTTTTTGTGCACTCGCTCAACTCTTTATGACGCTCTCTCTCCCTCCTGTGGGGTCTCATTGCTCATTAATATCTGGGGTAAATGAGCTGTGACTGTCCCTGGCTGGACTCAAGGTGAAGATGTATGGACAGTCCCCTCATCCACTCCCTTCCACCTCCTCCGCCGTGGTTCCTCCGTGGAAGAACGTCTGCTTTGTGCATCTCCTGCGTACCTGCAGGGTCACATGGTTCACCTCGGTGAGCCTGGAGACACTGCACTAGCGAGATTTACACTTGCATAACTGCAGATTTCAGAAGTCGTATTTATATCAGAGCTAAAGCCTGTAAAAATGCCATGGGGTAAGAAACTTGGTCAGTTCGGCTCCCGACCATGAGGCGATTACCTCGATTTCCTATGCAAAACAGCAATAATTTTCCTTCTGTCGAGGCCACACAAACTGAGGTCAACAAACCCGCTGACCACTCTGACATCAGCACGGGCCACCTTGAAGCATTGCCAAGATTTATCAAACGCCCATCAACGTCTTTTTATCAAGTCCTCCTGGTGCTTATGCATCATTTTATCTATTGCATGAAGCTGCAAAACTTATTTTATAGAATTCAAAATAAGCAAATGTTCTTTTTTAAAATTAATGTTTTGCTATTTCGGTCACAGTCCTATTTATTCCACAAGCAATTTAAACACAGCAGCACCACCCTCCTAAATAAACCTCCTCTTACCCTCAGCAAACATATAGGCTTGGCAGAGAAGGTCCGGTGGTCCGTTGCTGGTTTAGATGGTGTTAGACCTGGATGGAAGAATTCTTTTGAAATCTAAACTGTCACAGGAAAGATTTCACAGCTTTAATCAGGAGCCAAAGGGCTGGAGGTGACTGGCGAGGGATGGTCAAGGGCGAGCGCTGAGGGTGACTGGCCCTTTGCCCAGTTCGAGTGTGTGTGTTTGTGATATAAGCGTAACGCTCAGGCTCATACGTACTTCAGGTATAGAGAGTGAAAGCCAACTTCAGCAAAACCCTGCATCACACCTGATGAATGAGACCATTGATAAACGTGTGTGGCACACGATCTGGCACATCAATATGATGTTAGACCGCAGGGCGAAGATGGAGATAAATAGTGTTCAGTTGGAAATGTATTTATTTTTTTATAAAAATTTAATTCAATTTCTTTTTTCATTTCTTCCAATATGCTGAAAACGGCCGACTCAGCATTTCAAACACGTAGGTTTGTATTTAATACTTCTCTTGATGAACACTTGTGGCCTTGAATATTTTTCTGGATCATTCAGTTATATTAACCATAACAAACAACACTATTCTGTGCTTTTTTAAATATATCTCATATAGCACACTGAAAAAAAAGAAGATAATTCTTAGAAAATTGACATAAAAAGTCTTGTTTTCTGAATGAATGAATAATAATTCAGTGGAAACCAGATTATTTTTACTTGCTTTCAGCAAAAAACTCACTCAATTTTAATTAATTTTTCAGAAGACTTGTAATTTAGCGTCTCAAATAAGTGTATCTTGATTTAAATGTTTGGATATTTTTACTGTAAAGCAAGACAAAAATACTATGTAAGAAATGTTCTCAACTGTTCTCAACAAAACATTTTTTTTCATGCAACAAAATTGTCAACTATGTCCACTTAGTGTATAAAAAATATAATACAAAAATGTTACAAGTGAATTTAGGCATCACAACATAATATACAGTATGAAAAATTGCATATGCCATTAGAGAGTTATTAAATTAGTATTTTTTTTTAAATAATACATTTACTGTAAGTAAGTGTTAGATGATTCCAATATTAAGTAATATTAAAAAATCCAATAACCGTTATGGAATACGTACAATACATTACATCCCTGCAAAATTAATAATATGAAGAAATCATAGTCTTGGTTTCTAAATGTCATTTATATTACAGTGCTTCCAAGCTCTAACTTCACAGCACAAACCATGATCATTCCTGCTGCAAGTGAACGTGTCTCAAACATAGTCTAGATGTGTTTGCTTAACTTTCATAGTTTTATACATAGTTTTCCATTTCGTACAAAAGTGTCCATGTTGGCACCTTCCTTAAAACCTACATTTCCATACTCTCACATTAACGTAATCATAAACAGAATCAGAAGTGAGTTACTATTTAATCTGATAATGAACATCAAAGTGATATTTTTACAGATTCATGTGGCCCACATCCAGTCAAATGTGGATGTAATTTTCTCTGACAGATGCCTTTCTCAGCTCCAGCCAACAAGCTGAACAGACCAGTTTAGACAGACAAGAGAAAAATGAAGCAACTGCTGTTCAGCGTCAGCCGGAGAACTGCTCTCCATTCATTTTGGCTTTCAGGAAACTCGTGTTCTTGTAAGGTGGATTAAGGAAGTAAATATTTAGTCAGCGGTAAAACAGAGCCTGTATCTTGTGGAGGATGAGTCACAGAGTCCTTCATCAGCCTGATCTTCACACAGGTACTTGTAATGGTCTGTACTGTAAGTGGATGGGAGTGACACAGACGACACAGACAGAAAGTGTATAATGTATGCTCAATACGAGTAAGCTGGCCAAAAACACTTTCTTTATCTTTTGTTAAAGGGATGCTGTGTCTGTGTGTGTGTGTGTTTGTGTGTACAGGTTTATATATTCTGTGGGGACTTAAACCTGAATACACACATACTCAAGGGGTCTCGTGTCACGGTGGGGACCTAAATTGAGGTCAAAAGCTTATAAATCATACAGAATTAGTTTTTTTTTTTTTTTTGGAGAAAATAAAAATGCAAAACGTTTCCTGTAAGGGGTAGGTTTAGGAGTAGGGCGATTGAAAATATTTTTTGAACAGTATAAAGTATCTCCATTACGCCTATGGAGAGTCCCTACAAGGATAGCTGACCAGACTCTCTATGTGCGTCATAAATATTGTAACATTTTTGGGCCAAGTTTATAAAATGAACTAACCTTCTCTTGTCATAAAAAGGTAAGATATTGTGATATTTTAAGAGACTTATTGAACTTATCACACAGTTATGAGGGTCTCATAAATGATTTTGTCCATAAGGGGTTGGTAAATGATTTTGTTCTCTTGAACACATGAAATGGAAATGCTGATTTATGCGCATATTTTGCTATACATCTCCTTTTTTATTGCACAGAATTTTGCTACAGTGTAAGTTGATTTGACTATTGTAAATGCAGAACGAGGCTTCATCAGACACTCGCAAAATGAACGTGACCACGCTCTTCGATCGTGGGACGTCGACATTCAGCACAAGCAACATCTCTCGGTTGGGGCATCTTATTGTCATCCCCGAGCCCATGCATGTGAATTTAGTGCCTTAACCTCGCACCCTTGGCTCTGTAGCGATCACAGACGGCTGTCTGCGTTTTCTTCATTTGTCAGGGTCCGGACAGGAAGCTGATGACTTCAGTTGTTGTGATGCATGCATAATGAACCAGCGTGCACAATGGCCCACCTGTGACCAACAAAGATGCACTCTTCTTTGGCTTGGAAGTGCCCTCTCCAGCCCATTGTCCCGCTCTACAGATTCGACCCAGCTGCGTGGGCGTCCAGCCTCCATGGGTATTCATGTGGCCAAGAGTCAGAGCGTCAGTGAAAGGCGAAAACCGTGATTGTGCTCCCTCCCCCACCAGCCATCGCTGTTCCCCAAGAAAGAGCTCTTTATCTGGGCCTGAAATCAGGGCCAACCAGCTGTGTACAAATGTGTGGAGCTTGCGTTTTTAGGGAACTCAGCTGTTGTTTTGTACTGAAAGACGAGCTTCCATCACACTTGCTGAAAACCCTAAACGATATTGGATGTTCTCTGGAAAGGATCCATGGTTTTTCACAAAGCCTGCGAGGCGAGTGCACATGAGCCATCTCGGACAATCTGGGAGATTTCAAAACTATCATGGCATGTGTCAAAAATCAAGCAGGTTTGGTTCAGAAACTGAGAACGTAAGGTTCCTGCTAGATTACTAGACTATACAGAACAAGTCCAAATTGTTAAAGGAACCGTCTTTATATGTTCAAATTCCCTTGTAAAAGTCATGTCGCTTTTAATGTGCTGCAGGGATGATGTATTTTTGTAGGCCGAAGCCTGGAAACAAGCATTTTAGCACTGTAGGTTCCATTGTTCTGAAGTCAGTTTTGTTTGTTTAATTTTATTATTATTTATTTTTCAATTTTAGTTAATTCCTGAAGTACATTTGCATAAAAGTTATGGGTCCCACTTTATATTAGGTGGCCTTAACTACTATGTACTTACATTTAAATTAATAATTTGATACAATGCACTTATTGTGTACATACATGTTTTTACATTGTACTTATATTTTAAAAATACCTATATGTAATTACATATGTAATTAGTTTCTGTAGTTAAATTTATAATTACACTGTTGACCCATCCCTTACACCTTAACCCACCCTTAAACCTACCCATACTACCAAACCTGCCCCTAACCTTACCCGTATCCCACCTTAATAGCAGCAAAAGTGTTTTGCAATACAATATGACCACAATAAGTACATTGTACTTATTTTTTGATGTAAGTGCATAGTAGTTAAGGCCACCTAATATAAAGTGTGACCAAGTTATGCATTGCACATGCTTTTATACAAAGCAACTTACATTGCATTGTATCACTTCATGCATTCCCATAAATGGTTAAAATCAATGAATTTAATTTACATGACTAGAGAAATATAGATTAATCTCCTATTAAAATAAAAGCTGTCTGCACTGCATGCAGCACAGCGTCAGACTCTGGCAGTGTGGACGGTGTTGTCGATTATGGTGGGAGTGATCTAGTTTTGTTGCATCATGACATTTGCTTGCAGCGTTGATGGTGTGCAACAGGTGGATTGTGACGACAGTGTTGGGGAGTTTCCCGATAACTTCCATTAGGGTAAATGAATGTGTGAATAAGATTAGTTTGCAAGTAAGGAAGATTCTTTTCTTCATGAAGTTGTGTTTGTACAGTTACATTGTAAAAAAAAGACTACACACGATTTACTAATCTGTTTTCCTTATTACTTTTACGCAGGATTTACAACCTCATAATTATTTTATTAAAAAACTCAATAAGCATATAGAGATTTTAGCTAGTTCCTTTAACAATTTGGACTTGTTCTATATTGCTTGATAGGTCAAATAGGTCAAAATAATGTAAAATTGTCCATTACACATTCATTTTCTGTTTATTTTAAACATCCTGTTCATTTTGTTTATATACGTTCATATAGTTTAAATTACAACACCATTATCATTATTTTAGCCTTTTTGTTTTTTTTAGTATACAGATATACAGATTATACCCCCCCCCCCCAAACACACACAACATTACTATACAGTGAACTATGGCTAGTTATTTAGTTGTTGAAATATTTACAAAAAAAAAACTGAAATAGTATTTTCTTGTAAAAACGTATATTATTTATATTTACAGACTATATATATATATATATATGTGTGTGTGTGTGCCGATATATTGTATAACAGTGGAAATGTTTCATAGTTGTTGTTTTTTTTCTTTTGTAGCCAACACTTGCGCAGAAACTGACTTTCAACAATAAACCTATACTCTGAGAAATATACACTGGCCTAAAAAGTGTATATATATAAATATATACATAAACACATTATGCTGGTCTGAATACCATCTAAACCAGACAGCGTAACAATATCAGAAATCACGTTTTTCCCTGGAGTTTCTGTATGATATTAAACATGTGGCAATGGTTAGAAAGGCGGAAAACGAGCTGAAATAGGCAACCCAATCCCGGGCGGACCATTTATCAGACTGGCCGCCGTTTTCTTTTTCTTTATGCTGACAAAGTCCAGCATCTCACCTTCCAAATGAAAAGCGAGTAATAGGGCCAGCGGAGGAGAGCGATCAGAGCTTTCAGCATGCGCCTCACACACAGATGAAACATAGCATGCTCGGCAGATCCTTCAATAATTGTACTTTGTCTTGTTTTCTTTGTGTCTGAACGCTGCAGATTCTGTCATTATAAGATGAGTGTTTTACAGTGACAGGTCCCACCAGAGTCCAATTGCTGAAGTACAATGATTATCCTTTTACTTCTGAGGGTCTGTCCCTCATGACAATATGCAGTGATCTGCTTAAACTCATCCTCAGGGAAAACCAAAGCCAGTCTTTCCAGGCCTGTGTGGGTAGTTAGGGTTAATAAGAAAGCTCTGCAGTTGAGAAATCAAGTGTAATGTTTCATAGTTCCAATTATCCCACGTTCCTTTAAACGGCTCAATTAGCAGCTTTCTATAATGATAATAATAAGCAGCTAAATGATTTACATGAACTCACTTGTTATATAATATTACACTGTTGCACTGTTACATAATTATCGGAGAAATTCATACAAAAAAACAAACAAAATAAAAAACACACAAGTTACAATAGGGTATAGCACTTTACAATAAGGTCCCATTAGTTAACACCTTGAGCAGGAATGGACTGGTTAAACGTGCACTAACTCCTGTGAATTGTGTAGCTGCCTGCATATCAGGCTGAATTTTGTCGTTTTTGAATGCTTTTTCCATTTTTGTGTGTAATGTGCATCAGACGGTCCGTGGGCGTCCTGTCTGAGACTGTGCCCCGTCTCCTCTCTCAGCTTTTGTGGAAGTATGCATTTGAGTTTGGAACAAAGCCTGGGAATACCAGAATGATTGGTGCATTTGGGCAAAAAGTGAAAATACAAATCTTCAAGAACGTTTTAAGTGATTGCAAAGTCCTCTTGGTGAGAATTTGACAGACCCTGACTAAACGCATAATGCATGCTGGACTACTCAGTTTTGTTAATGAGGCTTCATTCTGAATAAGCATACGTCTATGTAAGTGTTAATATTTGTTCCAGATTTCATAATTATATCAATTTCGTCTGGACTAAATGCAGACTTTAAGACTCAGACGGGTCTTTTGATTGAACTCAATGGGACACCTTTTTAAGTTCCCTGCACCCCTATAATGGGGAAGTCTGTATGTCTGCAGACTCTTGGACCAGAGACAAAACCTGCATGAGGTGAGAGAAGAAAAAAAGAGAGAGAGAAAACGCCAATTAAGCCAATTAGGGATAATGATTTGGAAAATATAATTCACCATGCAATGAAAAAACAAAACAAAAAAACAACTGATGTAGACAAACTGATGTGTTTGTGGTCACTCACCTATATATATATATATAAACAGCAATGTATATACATATATAAAGTAATGTTTTTTTCAGTTCATCATGATACGATATGATATCAGTTCTCATACCGAGCGATACAATATTTGTATCTGTATTTGTATCTAAATATATATATATATATATATATATATATATATATATATATATATATATATATATATATATATATATATATATATATATATATATATATATAAATGTACAAATACTGCTTTTAAAACTTTGTTTTATTTGAGACTTGTTGGGCTGCTATTGGGATCAGTGCTAAGAATATTTCTACAGAAAAACTAATTATAACCAATAGCAGAACATACAGTAGAACAAAGGGACATAAACAGTGCTTTTCAGGTAGGTCTAAGTATATTGCCTTTGTTTTCCTTTTTGACAAAAAATGCTTCTCTCATTGTAATTGCATGAAAAAGTGCAACCAGCACATTGTCTTCCACAGAAAAAAAATCACACCGGTTTGGAACATCACGAGTGAATAATGTCCGAATTTTCATTTTTGGGCGAACTAATCCTTTAATGCTCAGTAGGCCTTAGCAGACTATGAACTGAGGCTCTATATTACTCATGATACAGGCAGGAAATAAAACAGAAGGAATACCTTTATCAAAATGACAACTTTGACTGAAGCTCTTGAACTTGGTCCCCTAAATCTATGCTTTTTATATTCAGCGTCAAACTCCCCAATATATGGAGGAGACAGATGTCCACTCATTACAACTTCTCTTGACATTTCCTCCCATGGTCCAAAATGCCTCACTGGAGAGTCATTAGGAACGAGGGTCTGTTTAGTCTCCAGCAAACATCCCCCTCTGATCTGCTGTCAGCTGCATTATGAAGAGCCTCATCAGTCACTAAGGACACACATACACCCACGTTCATGAACCACTGACAACATACTTATGCTCTGCAGATCATTTCTACCATATGGTTCCTTTCGGTTCCTGTTTTCATGACTGTAATTGTATTGAGATGCAATTACACCCTGATTAGTTTACAGTTTTTGGAGACTGAGGGGTGAATTCACTTTTGCATGTGTTATTTCGACGTGTTCACACGCAATCTAATGTAACCAGGCTCTATCTGCACTGATGCAGCATCATGCATATTTATATCAAGTCATTGTCATTATTCTGAGTGCAAGCATATGCCTCCTTTCTATGTAAATTTTCC